>NC_138310.1:37850000-38212500 GCF_965601325.2 Salmo salar | reverse complement strand
ATCTTCCTATAGTCTCATCTCCTCCCAGAACCCCCAAAACATCTCCCACAATGTCTTATCTCACTGGCTGAAGGATTATGTAATTGTGTTGTTCCCATGTGGTTGTCCTGGAATCGCTCTGTATGGGAGTATACAGCTATTTGTCCTGCTGTCTTTGGCTGCAGACCGCATATTTGTGTGTGTGTGTGTGTGTGTGTGTGTGTGTGTGTGTGTGTGTGTGTGTGTGTGTGTGTGTGTGTGTGTGTGTGTGTGTGTGTGTACACAGCTACTTGTCTTGCTGTCTTTGCTGTATCTGACTGTCAGACTCCAGTACAACTGTGTTTTTGCAAGAATGACTCACTGGTGAACTCAGCGACCTCACAGCCAGAGAGAGAGACCTTTTTACATCAGCAGTTGTCAAAGTACAGAACAGGAAAGTACTGTAGTTTACTAGAAATCTCCAAGAAGCTCTTCCTCACATATTACATTGATGTTGCATTAGACCCCTAGACCCTACCCCAGACAGTTATAGCCCCTAGACCCTACCCCCAGACCATTCTAGTCCCTAGACCCTACCCCAGACAGTTATAGCCCCTAGACCCTACCCCCAGACAGTTATAGCCCCTAGACCCTACCCCCCAGACCATTCTAGCCCCTAGACCCTACCCCCAGACCATTCTAGCCCCTAGACCCTACCCCCAGACAGTTATAGCCCCTAGACCCTACCCCAGACCATTCTAGCCCCTAGACCCTACCCCCAGACAGTTATAGCCCCTAGACCCTACCCCAGACAGTTATAGCCCCTAGACCCTACCCCCATACCATTCTAGTCCCTAGACCCTACCCCAGACAGTTATAGCCCCTAGGCTTTACCCCAAACAATTCTAGTCCCTAGACCCTACCCCAGAGAGTTATAGCCCCTAGACCCTACCCCCATACCATTCTAGTCCCTAGACCCTACCCCAGACAGTTATAGCCCCTAGACCCTACCCTCATACCATTCTAGTCCCTAGACCCTACCCCAGACAGTTATAGCCCCTAGGCTTTACCCCAAACAATTCTAGTCCCTAGACCCTACCCCAGAGAGTTATAGCCCCTAGACCCTACCCCCATACCATTCTAGTCCCTAGACCCTACCCCAGACAGTTATAGCCCCTAGACCATACCTCCAGACAGTTCTAGGCTCTACCCCCAGACAGTTATAGACTCTACCCCAGACAGTTCTAGGCTCTACCCCCAGACAGTTATAGACTCTACCCCAGACAGTTCTAGACTCTACCCCCAGACAGTTCTAGACTCTACCCCCAGACAGTTCTCGACTCTACCCTCAGACAGTTCTAGACTCTACCCTCAGACAGTTCTAGACTCTACCCTCAGACAGTTCTAGACTCTACCCTCAGACAGTTCTAGACTCTACCCCAGACAGTTCTAGACTCTACCCTCAGACAGTTCTAGACTCTACCCTCAGACAGTTCTAGACTCTACCCTCAGACAGTTCTAGACTCTACCCTCAGACAGTTCTAGACTCTACCCCAGACAGTTCTAGACTCTACCCCAGACAGTTATAGTGTCGATGAAAGGAGACATCAGGCATCAGATATAAGCAGTATGGCACACAATACCACCTAGCCAATCAGGGGGTAAGTTACCACTACTAGCTATCCAATCCTATCAGAAGTTCTGTTGCATGGGCAAGAGAATGGGGATCCATTTGGAACTGGTGGCAGGTAGTAGGAAGATCCATTACAGTACCATGTTTGACTGATTTCACCCGGCTGCATGGTGCCTTTATATCTGATAGGACAAGTCATCCAGGACTGGGAAAAGGGAGTGAGCTTTCTGTTTGGAATGCAGACCCAGATCTCAACCTTTCCTCCCAGACACCCACTGTGTGTGTGTGTGTGTGTGTGTGTGTGTGTGTGTGTGTGTGTGTGTGTGTGTGTGTGTGTGTGTGTGTGTGTGTGTGTGTGTGTGTGTGTGTGTGTGTGTGTGTGTGTGTGTGTGTGTGTGTGTGTGTGTGTGTGTGTGTGTGTGCCCATTTCCAGACACCCGCCGGCTCTGCTATATGAATCTTCAAAGGGCAGAGCTGAGATCCAAAGCAATGCTGCCCCTTCTCTTACCCTCACAAACAGACACACAACAACACCTCCCCCACCGATCCACACACTATTAAAAAACTGAGGCACAGCCAGAGCAGTGCCCCCCCACACAGAGACGGGGTTAGCCCCCCCCCCCCCCCCCCCCCCCCCCCCGCCACCTAACAGACACACACCCTCTATTAAACATCACAGATAGTCTGGCTGCCATGGTGGCCTCTCTGTAAGCTCTGGCCTCTCCCACGCTGCGGCCTGCAACCATGAATTATGTTTTGATTGTTTAACAGTGTCTTCATCATTCCTTTGCTTGCATTTCATTGCTTCTAGCTTTGCTACAATTTCAGGAGTAGGTTTATGATTACATGCCTTCAGAAAGTATTACCACCCATTGACTTTTTCCACATTTCGTTGTGTTACAGCCTGAATTTTATAGTGATTAAATGTAGATTTGTTTTAGTCATCGGCCTACAGACAATAACCCATAATGTCTAAGTGGAATTATGTTTTTCAAGATTTTGTAAATTATTTAATTAACAATGACAATCTAAAATGTCTTCAGTCAATAAGATTTCATACCATTTGTTATGTCAAGCCTAAACAAGTTCAGGAGTAAAATTGTGCTTAACAAGTTACATAATAAGTTGCATGGACTCACTCTGTGTGCAATAATAGTGGTTAACATGATTTTTAATGACTACCTCATCTCTGTACCCCACACATACAATTATCTGTGAGGTCCGTCAGTCGAGCTGTGAATTTCAAACACAGATTCAACCACAAAGACCAGGGAGGTTTTCAAATGCCTCCCAAATAATGGCACCTATTGGTTGATGGGTGATTAAAAAGCAGACATTGAACATCCCTTTAAGCATGGAAAGTTGGGCCTCCCGGATGGCGCAACGATCTAAGGCACTGCATCGCAGTGCTTGAGGCGTCACTACAGACCTGGGTTTGATCCCAGGCTGTGTCACAGCCGGCCGTGACCGGGAGACCCATGGGGCGGCGCACAATTGGCCCAGCATTGCCCAGGTTAGGGGAGGGTTTGGCCGGCCGGGATTTCCTTGTCCCATTGCGCTCTAGCGACTCCTTGTGGCAGTCCAGGTTCCCGCAAGCTGACCTCTCTCGCCAGCTGTACAGTGTTTCCTCTGACACATTGGTGCGGCTGGCTTCCGGGTTAAGTAAGCAGTGCAGCTTGGCAGGGTCGGAATAGAGCTAAGCACAGGAAAAATCCTTGAGTAAAACCGGGTTCAGTCTGCTTTCCAAAAGACACTGGGAGACAAATTCCCCTTTCAGCAGGACAATAACCTAAAACACAAGTTGCTTACCATGACGATATTGAATGTTCCTGAGTGGCCTAGTTACAGTTTTAACTTAAATCAGCTTGATAGTCTATGGCAAGACTTGCAAATGGCTATCTGCAAATGATCAACAACCAACTTGACAGATCTTGAAGCATGTAAAAAATATATATATTTGCAAATAGTGTGCAATCCAGGAGTGCAAATCTTTTAGACTTTTACCCAGAAATACTTCCCGCTGTAATTGCTACCAAAGGTGATTTTAACATCTATTGTAAATACTTACTGTATGGAAATGAGATATTTCTGTATTTCATTTTCAATAAATGTCCAAACATGTCTAAAACATGTTTTCACTTTGTCATTATGGGGTATTGTATGTAGATGGGTGTGAAAAATAATCAATTTAATAAATTTTGAGGTCAGGCAGTACACAACAAAATGTGGAATAAGTCAAGGAGTATGAATACTTTCTGTTGTTTGATCCCAGGGACCCATGGGTTTGCAGGATTTTGTTCCAGCCCAGCACTAACACAGCTGATTCCCCTTTTCCTCCATCCTCCTGTCCCAGGCTACGTGGATGTGGGAGTGATCCCAGAGGGGGCTCGTGACATTGTTGTCCAGGAAGTGGAGGAGGCGGGGAACTTCCTGGCTCTGCGGGGTCAGATGTCAGAGGAGTACTTCCTGAATGGCCAGTACATCATCCAATGGAACGGGGAGTACAAGGCAGGCGGAGCCACCTTCTACTATGAACGCAGTGGGAACCTGGAGAACCTTACCTCCTCTGGACCCACCAAACAACCAGTCATGATCCAGGTACACACACCGTTTAAACTATACCCACCAAATAACCAGTCATAATCTAATTACACACACCGTTTAAACTATACCCACCAAATAACCAGTCATAATCTAATTACACACACCATATAAACTATACACACCAAATAACCAGTCATAATCTAATTACACACACCATATAAACTATACCCACCAAATAACCAGTCATAATCTAATTACACACACCGTTTAAACTATACCCACCAAATAACCAGTCATAATCTAATTACACACACCATATAAACTATACACACCAAATAACCAGTCATAATCTAATTACACACACCATATAAACTATACACACCAAATAACCAGTCATAATCTAATTACACACACCGTTTAAACTATACCCACCAAATAACCAGTCATAATCTAATTACACACACCATATAAACTATACACACCAAATAACCAGTCATAATCTAATTACACACACCATATAAACTATACATACCAAATAACCAGTCATAATCTAATTACACACACCGTTTAAACTATACCCACCAAACAACCAGTCATAATCTAATTACACACACCGTTTAAACTATACCCACCAAACAACCAGTCATAATCTAATTATACACACCATATAAACTATACACACCAAATAACCAGTCATAATCTAATTACACACACCGTTTAAACTATACACACCAAACAACCAGTCAGAATTTAATTACACACACCGTTTAAACTATACACACCAAACAACCAGTCATAATCTAATTATACACACCATATAAACTATACACACCAAACAACCAGTCATAATCTAATTACACACACCGTTTAAACTATACACACCAAATAACCAGTCATAATCTAATTACACACACCGTTTAAACTATACACACCAAACAACCAGTCATAATCTAATTACACACACCGTTTAAACTATACCCA
Source organism: Salmo salar (assembly GCF_965601325.2). Classification (NCBI taxonomy): domain Eukaryota; kingdom Metazoa; phylum Chordata; class Actinopteri; order Salmoniformes; family Salmonidae; genus Salmo; species Salmo salar. Next base: position 38,207,384 of record NC_138310.1, on the reverse strand, counting down.
CCAAATAACCAGTCATAATCTAATTACACACACCATATAAACTATACACACCAAACAACCAGTCATAATCTAATTACACACACCATACACACTATACACACCAAACACATGAACCCACCCAGCTAGATATTGACCAGCCAGATCAGGATTCAGATGTCAATCACACACCCTAACAGCTGAGTGTGTTTCCTGTTGTTCAGTTGCTTTACCAGGAGAAGAACCCAGGTATAAAGTATGAGTACACCATCAAGAGGAGTCGCCAGACAGGAAATGAGGTAATCAAGTCGGAGTACAGGTGGAGGCATGGGGCATGGACAGACTGCAGCACCACATGTGGGCTAGGTGAGTGGTTGTCTTTTAAACAACTAATGATATGCTTTCCCCCTTAGCTCTTAAATTCATATTCAGCTTTGGTAGGACGGCTATACTCCATGTGTAGAATATTTGTAGTCCGTGTGTTAACTTGTCAGATATTAAGAGCTGTAGATTTTGGATTCTGATGATATGGACGATGATTGCATTTCAATTCAGAGAGTTAAGCAGTATTGATAGTTATAACCTACAGTGTGATTATTCAGACAGAAACATTCCCTGTGTTCTGTGCCATCCAGGTGAGCAGCAGCAGCCTGTCAGGTGTTTTGAGCTGGAGGTGGGTGTGGTAGATGAGTCTCTGTGTGACCCAGAGAGCCGCCCGGAGGACAGACACCGCAAGTGCAAGAACATGGACTGCCCCGTCAGGTTCCATAGGGTCCCCATTACTAAGACAACCACTCTATAACACCTGTCTTATTTCTACTGTAGTACTACGTTATTAGCGCTGTATCTGGTGTTATTACTGTCTGTTCTAACTGTTAGCACGGTTGTTTTTAGTCTGATTTGCTTCTGAAAATAATATGTGCAGAATACATGTTTGTTCAGGACTCCTATCTCACACTCTGTCCCTTCTCCCCCTGGGTAGGTGGTGGGTGGGGGGCTGGCAGCTGTGCTCTGCCACCTGTGGTTCAGAAGGGGTGAGGAAGCGCACAGTGATGTGTGTTCGCACGGTGGCAGGGGAGGAGAGGGTCCTCCACCCTGGGGACTGTAAACAGCTGCTCAAACCCAAACCTGTGGTGCCCTGCAACAGAGACCTGCCCTGTGGACCCGACTGGGCCGTGGGCAGCTGGAGCGCGGTACAGTTCTATTCTCCAACTTTCTCTCCCTCTCTCCCACCCTGTCTCTTCCTGTGTTTCTGTCCATGCCTCGATTCATTCTCCTCTCTAGCTTCCCTATCCTGCCTGTTTTGTAAACCTCTCTCTCTCTCTCTCTCTCTCTCTCTCTCTCTCTCTCTGTCTCTCTCTCTCTCCTTGTTCTGTTAATGACCTATTTAATCTTTCTCCCTCTCAGTGCCCAGTAACATGTGGTGGTAGTGTGCGCTCCCGGACGGTCACCTGCCTGACCGCACCCAAACGAAAGTGTGACATAGAAACCATGCCTCGCTCCAAGTCTCTATGTGCCCTGCTGAGCTGCCCAAGCGCAGGCCTCCGACGACGTCCGGGACCACCCCCTAAATACCGGCGTGTCTACCCGCCCAAGAGACACCCCACCAGGCAGCCGGTTACACACGCCTGGGGTCCCAGAAGCACCAGCCCCACCGCTACACCCAGAACCATCACTGTGACTGAGAGAACTACAACCCCCATCACCACCTCTACAACCAGGCCCCTCCCACCATCCTCCACAGCTTCTGACATCATCGACGTAGATGACTATGAGTTGAACCTGATAGTGGGGAAGAATGGGAGTGTAGAGGATAAGAACGTTTTTTTTATTACGACCAGTCCTACTGAAGAGGTGTACAGAGAGAGGGACATGAGAGAAAAAGAGGAAGAAGAGATACAGGAGGAGGGGAGTACATCTGGTGTTGTGTTTTCAGACTCGGGGGTGAGGTACACCCCGGGGTATGACTATGTAGTGGAGGACGTCATGACAACAGGGAAGGAGGGGCTTATAGATTTTGACATTTTTACCACGGCAACTTCTCTCAGGACTCCCAACCAATCACCAGCCACTGTGACCACCACCAGGTTACACCCTACAACTACACCACACACAAGTGTCCTAACAACGTCACTTACAACCCCACACACAACCAGAGTACTCCGCACTACCTCCCCCTCAACCCCACAAACCAGCGCTGGACGCAGGGCCGTGACCACCCGCCACTACCCCCTCACTCGCCCCAAAACCACCCCTTTCATCAACCCTTCCATCCAACGGACAACCAGGGTGCCCCACACCACCCCACCCCTGGCACAGACAGCGGGGGTGAGGAGTACACCCAAAGCCCCTTACCACAGTAAACAAGCACTGTATCCCACAACAGAAGGCACTTTCCACACTAGAGATGCCCCCTACTCCACTAGCCCATCATCAGAGGCCCCCCACCCCACTTCCAGGATCATTAAGCTGAAGAAGCCCAGTGAGAACCCAAAGAATGGCAGCTCTGCCCCCCGTTCTAAAAAGCCAGGCCTACTGGCTAAGAAACCTGCCTCACGTTTTAAAGGCCCCTCCCCTCGTTCAAAAGGCAAAGGTCAGAACCAGAAACCAGAAAGTCCCGTAGTGACCTTCACCAGTGACTATGGCTACCTGAACGCCCAGGAGCCAATCAGCATGGATGTGTTCTGGGTGGTGGGTAACTGGAGTGAGGTGAGTACAGGAGACTGGAATCCTCTGTTGATGAACTTAGTGATGATGACCGTATAAACATACAATGCCTTTTGCTTATTACAATCCCAGATGTAAGAATGAACCCCGTATAATGGTGAATAGTCATGGAGAAGACACACGTCTATACTTACTTACAACATACTTTCCTTTGATGAACGAGGGTTTTATATCAGAATTAAAATAAATAAACCAAATCTCCCTTGACCCTCTTACTGACGTTCCGTCTTCCTCTCTCTCTCTTCTCACCTGTTGTCTGTGTCAGTGTTCTATGTCATGTGGCCTGGGGGCAGTGTGGAGGCCAGTGCTGTGTAGCTCCCAGCAGGAATCGGACTGTGCCAACCTGGAGAGACCGGAACCAGCTCGCACCTGCCACCTGCGGCCCTGTGCCACCTGGCTGAGTGGCAACTGGAGCAAGGTCAGTATCCTGGGTAAACTACGCAAGACAGCAACACCTCACTTATTATGGTGAGCTGATTATACTATACCTCTCTGTCTCTCTCTGTCTCTCTCTGTCTCTCTCTGTCTCTCTCTGTCTCTCTCTCTCTCTCTCTCTCTCTCTCTCTCTCTCTCTCTCTCTCTCTCTCTCTCTCCAATTAAATTCAATTTGCTTTATTGGCATGACGTTACAATGTACATATTGCCAAAGCTTACTTTGGAGATTTACAATATTAACATAATTAAAATAATAATAATAAATATTGTCAATGGGACAACAGTAACAACAATAATCAAGGGTCAAAATAACCATACATTTATTTTTTATTGATTTATTTAACCTTTATTTAACATTGAACCATAACAATAAGCATAGTACAGGTTGGTTGGTCTGTCAGACATTGTCCCTCATCTTATGGCAGGCAGCAATGTAGTGCGCTGCCAACCCACACGCTGCCAACCCACAAGATTTTTTATCAGTAACCATTGTCAAATAGTTTGCCACGGTGTACTGTCGATTTAGGGCCAGGTAGCACTGTATTTTACTTTGTGCTTGTGCTTATGTTTTGTTTTGACAGTGTTGTAATTTGATTTATTCTGATTGATTGGATGTTCTGGTCCTGAGGCTTCAGTGTGTTAGTGGACCAGGTCTGTGAACTCAGCCCCAGGACCAGCTGAATGAGGAGACTCTTTTCTTTGCTCAGCTCTTGGCATTGCAGGGCATGGTAATGATATGAGTGGGGGTCATTGTATTTTAGATGTTTACAAAACTGAATTGCTCTTTTTTGAGTTTTTATTATTTGTGGATATTTGCCTAATTCTGCCCTGCATGCATTGTTTGTAGTTTTCCTCTGGACAAATAGGAGAATCTTACAGAACTTGCATGCACGGTTTCAATTAGATGTTTGTCCCATTGGGTGAAATCTTGTTTGCAAGTGGACCCCACACCTCGCTGCCATTAAGTGCAATTGTTTCAATGACACATTCAATTAGTTTTATCAACATTTTAATAGGTATTTCAATTTTAATTTGTTTTTTTTTAATGGCATAGAATGCCCTGCGTGCTTTCTCTCTCAGTTCATTCACTGCCTCATTAAGGTGTCCAGTTGAGCTTATTTTTTAAAACCTAAGTAATTGTAGTGTGTGCAGTACTCTATATATTTTGTACCAATTGAGAACTTTGGTCTAATTCCCAGAGATCTGGATCTTCTCTGGAAAATCTGTATTTTTGTATTTTTGGGGTTTACTGCCAGGGCCCAGGTCTGGCAGTACTGCTCTAGCCAGTCCAGGCTCTGCTGTAGGTCATGTGCTGTGGGTGACAGCAGGCACAGGTCATCTGCGAAGAGCATGCATTTAACCTCTGAATTGTGGAGACTAACACCAGGGGCTGAAGATTTTTCTAGAATAGTGGCCAATTCGTTGATGTGAATATTGAAGAGTGCAGGGCTCAGATTGCAACCCTGGCAAAGGCCCTGCCCCTGGTTAAAGAATTCTGTTATTTTCTTGCCAGTTTTGATGCTGCACGTATTGCCAGCATACATTGATTTAATTATGGCTTATGTTTTACCTCCTACACCATTTTCAAAAATGTTTTTGAACAGTCCTGTATGCCAAATGGAATCAAATGCTTTTTGGAAGTCGATAAAGCAAGCATACATTTTAGTATTATTTTGGTGGACATGTTTATCTATCAGGGTGTGTAGGGTGTAAATATGATCGGTCGTGCGATGTTTTGAAATAAATCCAATTTGGCTTTTATATCAGGAATCAAGGTAAGACCCAGATGCAGACCGTGTCGAAGTAACAATGTTTATTACAGCAACAGAGGCAAAGGAACAGGATGGCAGGCAGGCTCAGGGTCCAGCAGAGGTCGTTAATACAGAGGTGGAGCAAAGGTACAGGACGGCAGGCAGGCTCAGGGTCAGGCAGTGTGGTCAGGCGGGTGGGTACAAGGTCAGGACAGGCAAGGGTCAAAAACCAGGAGGATGAGAAAAGAGAGACTGGGGGAAAGCAGGAGATGAACTGGCAACAGACAACACAGGTATAAATACACAGGGGATAATGGGGAAGATGGCCAACACCTGGAAGGGGGTGGAGACGATCACAAAGAGAGGTGAAACAGATCAGGGTGTGACAGTACCCCCCCCCCCCCCCCCCCCCCCCTAGAGGCACCACCTGGCGTCCTACCTGGGCGCATACCTGGTTGACCGGGGTGAAGGCTGTGGAAGTCGGCGATGAGGGCTTGGTCCAGGATGTCTCTAGTGGGGACCCAGCACCTCTCCTCTGGGCGTTAACCCTCCCAGTCATCCAGGTCCTGAAAACCCCTGCCCCACGATCAAACCCTCAGGTGGCGTCTCACTGTGTACGCTGGATGGCCAAGGGGAGGAGGGGTGGGCCTGGAAATAGAAGACAAAGGGCAGTGAGACACGAGCTTAATTCTAAACATATGGAATGTAGGATGAATACGAAGGGTACTGGGCAACAGAAGGTGGACAGCAGAGGGGCTAATGATCTTGGAGATGGGGAAAGGGCCAATAAACCGTGGGGACAGTTTGCGAGACTCCACCCAGAAGGGCAGATCCCGGGTGGACAGCCATACCTTCTGCCCAAGATTATGCCGGGTCTGATGGCAATCCACTTGTCGTTGATACCTGGAGGTGGTCTTGAGGAGGGCTGACCGGGCTCTCCTCCAGGTACGAAGACAGTGGTGGACAAACATCTGGGCAGAAGGTATGCCAACCTCTTCCTGCTCAGGGAAGAGCGGGGGTTGATACCCCAGGGAACACTCAAAGGGAGATAGGCCCGTGGTAGTGGCTGGGAGATAGAGATAGACCCACACAAGTGGCGGACTCATTGTGGTGGGGTTGGCGGAGACCAGGCAGTGCGGGGTATTTTCAAGGTCCTGGTTGGCTCACTTCAACTGGCCGTTGGACTGGGTAGTTTGGGGAGAGGAATGAAGTGGGCGGTTTTGGAAAACAGATCCACCACAGTCAGGATGGCGGTGTTGCCATCAGACGGGGGAAGACCCGTGACAAAGTCCAGGGAGATGTGAGACCAGGGACGGTGGGGGACAGGCAGAGGTTGGAGGAGACCAGCCGGAGCTTGCCAAGGAGTCTTGTTCTGTGCACACACCGTGCAAGCGGCGACGAATGTGGACACGTTAGGAACCATAGTAGGCCACCAAAAGCGCTGTCAAAAAGGCCATGGTCCGACGGGCGCCCGGGTGGCAGGCAAGCCTGGAGGAGTGGGCCCACTCCAGGACCGCGGAGCGCACGGCATCAGGAACGAACTTCCAGTTATCAGCCCCCCCCCCCCCCCCCCCCCCCCCCCAGGGTTCGGCTGGGAACACTGTGCCTCATGGACCTGCTTCCCGATTCCCCAGCTGAGTGCCGTCGACAGGCATGGAGTGGGAAAGATGATCTCATGTCCTAGGGTATTAGTCGCGGGGGGGGGGGGGGGGGGGGGGGGAGGGGCAGCGGGACAGTGTAGACTTTCTTGGATCCACGGTTGTGTGAGAGGGAGAAGTTGAACCGTGTGAACAGCAGGATCCATCCGACTTGCCTGGAGTTGAGGTGCTTGGTGGTGCGGAGATACTCCGGGTTCTTGTGGTCAGTCCACACAATGAACGGATGTTCCAATGCCATCTTCACCGCGAGAAGCTCACGATTCCCCACATCGTAGAACCAGGATGGAAGTTGTGGTGAAGCAATGTTTGAGGTCCCGGAACACCCAGTCAGCACCTGGGGATCACGTGAACGGAACCTTGAGCGCGGTGAGTGCTGACAGGGTCGAAGCCAGGGTGCTGTAACCCCGGATAAAGCGGTGATCGAAGTTGGCGAACCCTAGGAAACATAGCAGCTGACGTAGGCTGAGGCTAATCCATTACTGCTCTCACCTTCCCGGGATCCATCTGGACACTCCCAGCAGAGATGATGTAACCCAGAAAGGGGATGGTGGAGCGATTCGCGACTCACACTTCTCCGCCTTCAAACAGCTGATTCTCCAGAAGGCATTGAAGGACCTGCTGGATGTGGAGCACGTGTTCTTGAGGGGAGCGGGAGAAGATGAGGATGTCATTAATGTACACGAAGACGAACCGGTTCAACATGTCACGGAGGACATCATTCACCAGAGCCTGGAACACAGCAGGGGCGTTTGTGAGGCCAAATGGCATGACCAGATACTCGTAGTGGCCACTGGATGTGTTGAAGGCGGTCTTCCACTCGGCCCCTCTCGTATCTGCACCAGGTGGTAGGCGTTCCATAAATCCAGCTTGGAAAACACAGTGGCCCCCTGGAGCGGCTCAAAGGCCGAGGAGATGAGTGGCAGCGGGTAACGGTTCTTAACCATAATGTCATTGAGTCCCCGGTAGTCAATGCATGGGTGCAGGGTCTTGTCTTTTTTCACCATGAAGAAGAACCCTGCGCTGGCGGGAGAGGAAGAGCGATGGATAAATCCAGCAGCTAGGGAGTCCACAATGTATAATACCATTCAAAAGTTTGGGGTCACTTAAACATTTCCTTGTTTTTTAATTAAAATAACATCAAATTGATCAGAAACACAGTGTAGACATTTGTTAATGTTGTGAATTACTATTGTAGCTGGAAACGGCAGATTTTTGATGTAATATTTACATAGGTGTACGGAGGCCCATTATCAGCAACCATCACTCCTGTATTCCAATGGCACGTTGTGTTAGCTAATCCAAGTTTATCATTTTAAAAGGCTAATTGATCATTAGAAAACCATTTTTCAGTTATGTTAGCACAGCTGAAAACTGTTGTTCTGATTAAAGAAGCAATAAAACTGTCCTTCTTTTGACTAGTTGAGTATCTGGTGAATCAGCATTTGTGGGTTGGATTACAGGCTCAAAATGGCCAGAAACAAATAACTTTCTTATGAAACTCGTCAGTCTATTCTTGTTCTGAGAAATGAAGGCTATTCCATACAAGAAATTGCCAAGACACTGAAGATCTCATACAACGCTGTGTACTACTCCCTTCACAGAACAGCGCAAACTGGCTCTAACCAGAATAGAAAGAGGAGTGGGAGGCCCCGGTGCTCAACTGAGCAAGAGGACAAGTACATTAGAGTGCCTAGTTTGAGAAACAGACATCTCACAAGTCCTCAACTGGCAGCTTCATTAAATAGTACCCGCAAAACACCAGTCTCAACATCAACAGTGAAGAGGTGACTCCGGGATGCTGGGATGCAGGAACGTTCTCCATATGGCCCACCAGAGTACTTGCACCTACCAGTGAGCCTGGTTTCTTTAAAGGACAAGAGTACACAAAATGACCAAGAGGCAACAATACAGACAACTCTTCGTGTCAATCCTGTATTGCCGTTCTGCTGGTGACAGCCCAGCTCTTCCTAGTGGCATAGGCTCAGGAAGAGGTGACTCAGCCGTCTTCGGCAGCTTTTGGGGCAGGTCGGGAAGCCTCCGGTTCTCTCGGCAACAAGTCCATTGAGAGCTTCCGGGATGACTCAGAGGCAAGTGGGATCCCTGGGCGTGCGAGCCAAAATCCAAATTCCTCTCCCTCCGTCGTTCCCGTAATCACCCATCGATACGCATGGTCAAAGCAATGAGGGAATCGAGCTCCATAGGTAACTCCCAGGCTGCAAGCTCGTCCTTGACCTCCTCCAGGACGCCGAGCAGGAAAATATCGAAAATGCCTCTGGATTCCAAGCACTCTCCGCTGCCAACGTGCGGATATCCACCGCATAATCAGCTACACTGATTATGCTATGCTAATCCAGCACTGCCGATGCTGGATTAGCTTCCGTGCAGCCTCTCGCCCGGAGGACGGGGCATCAAAGACCTTCCTCACTTCTCCCACAAACCCCTCCATACTAGCGCATATGGCCGGCTGTTGCTCCCACACAGCAGTAGACCAGGTGAGAGCCCTCCCGAACATCAGCGTGATGAGGTAGGCTATCTTGCATACCGATGGTGGCTCCCTGGGTGGAGATGATGTTGCGCAGCTGGCCCGGGTCTGCTGTGTCAGTCATGGCCAGTTCGTTCTATCAGGAATCAAGGTAAGACCCAGATAAAGACCGTGTCAAAGTAACAATGTTTATTACAGCAACAGAGGCAAAGGAAGAGGACGGCAGGCAGGCTCAGGGGCAGGCAGAGTGGTCAGGCGGGTGGGTACATGGTCAGGACAGGCAAGGGTAGAAAACCAGGGGGACGAGAAAAGAGAGACTGGGGAAAAGCAGGAGCTGACACAAAAATGTTGGTTGGCTTGACAAACTGGCCACAGACAAACAGAGAACACAGGTATAAATACACAGGGGATAATGGGGAAGATGGGTGACACCTGGAGGGGGATGGAGACAATCACAAAGACAGGTGAAACAGATCAGGGTGTGACATTTTACTCAAAACATTGTGCTTATTTAGGAAATTTAGGACAGAAAACCTTTCCCATGTTACTGTTCACACAAATGACTCTGTAATTGTTCTTAAAGATTGGGGTTATGAGTCCTTGATTCCAGATTTCAGGGAAATAACCTACACTCAGGATCAAATTAAACAGTTTTAATATAGCCAATAGAAATTTTGCACTAGTGAGTTTGAGCATCTCATTTAGGATGCAATCAGGTCTGCATGCTATTTTTTTAATTTGAGGGCCTGAATTTTCTTATAGAGCTCCTGGTCAGTAATTAGGGAGTCCAGTGGATTTTGATTGTCTTTTTTAGCTTTTTCTAATCCATTCGACTTCTCATGAATTTGGCATTGTTCTGCGTTTGCATCAGTTTGAACGGTGTTGTAGAGTGTTTTAAAATGTGCTGTCACCATTATGTATCGCTAATTCCTCTAGTTTCGATTTTTTTCAGCAATACAGTAACTACTAACTACTGAGTTGTTCAGAGTGATAAACAGGATAACAGTCAGAAATACAGTAACTACTGAGTCGTTCAGAGTGAGATAAACAGGATACCAGTCAGAAATACAGTAACTACTAACTACTACGTTGTTTAGAGTGAGATAAACAGTATAACAGTCAGAAATACAGTAACTACTAACTACTGAGTTGTTCAGAGTGATAAACAGGATAACAGTCATAAATACAGTAACTACTGAGTTGTTCAGAGTGATAAACAGGATAACAGTCATAAATACAGTAACTACTGAGTTGTTCAGAGTGATAAACAGGATAACAGTCAGAAATACAGTAACTACTGAGTTGTTCAGAGTGATAAACAGGATAACAGTAAACATCTTCTCTTTTTCTTTTTTCCTTCTTCCTATTCATTGAACAAGTAAATGTTTAGCACAGTAGCTGTGTGTGTGTGTGTGTGTGTGTGTGTGTGTGTGTGTGTGTGTGTGTGTGTGTGTGTGTGTGTGTGTGTGTGTGTGTGTGTGTGTGTGTGTGTGTGTGTGTTTAGTGCAGTTTAGTGTAGATTTATTGGAGAAGCTGTTTAATCTCACTCAATCCTGGCCCCCTCTCCTGTCCTCTGAGGGCCTCCGCGTAGTTGCGCTGGTTCTGCTGTTGGGCCTTGTGGAATGGAGGGGGGCCAGGTCTGGGCCGGGGGGCTTCCTCTCTGGTCTGGTAGAGGTGGTGGTCTGGTGTGGGGTAGTAGGCTGGGCCCGGTTCAGTTTGGCTGTGCCGATGGAGGTGGTGATGCTCTGGTGGTGGGTAGGGCCTGTGGGGTGTGCTGGGTCTGGTGGGGCGTTAAGGGGGCCTGGGGCTCCGTAGTGGTGTAGTGGTCTGGTAGGGGTCTCTGGGTGGTCCTCTGTCCAGTGCGGCATGGGGTGTTTGTCTACCAAGTGCCACATCCTTTAGAGACTTGGCAAACATCCCTACTGTCTGCTTCCTCAGGTGGGAGTGGTCGTGCAGATGCTCTGGGGTGAGTAGGCCACACCCTCTGGTGATGTCAGCGTTGACTTTCTGAATGGTTCAGGGATGAAAGTCTTTGTGGGGCAGCAGAGTGGAGATGGTGATGTGGGAGTTGGGGAACCACTCAGAGGCCCTCTCTGCTACTCTGTTGACCAGGCTGTCTATGCTGTCCTGCTCCTCTCATAGGTTGTTGGTGCCGGTGTGAATAATAATGTGGCCTGGTGTGCCAAAGTCAGACGGGACAGGATGTGGAGTGCATCCTGAGTGCATCCTCCTCTGTCTCTGTCTTTGTTTCTCTCTCTCTCTCTGTCTCTCTCTCTCATTCTCTCATTTTCTCTCTGTCATTCTCTAATTCTCTCATTCTCTAATTCTCTCATTCTTGCATTCTCTCTCTCTCTCCCTGTCTCTTTCTCTCTTTCACTCATTCTCCCTCTCTCTTTCTCTCCCTCTCTCTCTCTTATTCGCTCTCTCTCTCTCACTCACTCATTCACTCTCTCTTATTCTCTCTCTCATTCTCTCTCTCTCTCTCTGTCTCTCTCTCTCATTATCTCATTCTCTCTCTCATTCCCTAATTCTCTCATTCTCTCATTCTCTCTCCCTGTCTCTTTCTCTCACTCACTCATTCACTCTCTCTTATTCTCTCTCTCATTCTCTCTCTCTCTCTCTGTCTCTCTCTCTCATTATCTCATTCTCTCTCTCATTCCCTAATTCTCTCATTCTCTCATTCTCTCTCCCTGTCTCTTTCTCTCTCTCACTCATTCTCTCTCTCTTATTCTCTCTCTCCCACCCTCTCTCTCATTCTCTCTCTCCTCCCACCCTCTCTCATTCCCCCCCCCCCCCCTCCGTAGTGTCCAGAGCGATGTGAGGTGGTGGGAAGGAGGCAGCGTGAGGTGCAGTGTGTGGATGGGCAGAAGGGACGTCCACTGAGACCATTCCACTGCCAAGCCCTTTCCTCCAGACCCCCCAGCACCCTGTCCTGTCATCCCCAACCCTGCCAGCCCTGGAGAACTTCCCCCTGGGGACAGGTACACACACACATTATCACATGTTGACTGGCTTGGTCCATATGAATTACAATATGATTGTTAATATAAACTCCTTTCATCCCCAGTGTTCTCGTAGCTGTGGTGGTGGATTGTGGGAGCGGCTGGTGTACTGCCCTGAGCCGCAGCGCTGTAGCGCCACCCAGAGGCCAAACGACACAGAGACCTGCAACCTGCAGCCCTGCAGCTACTGGGACCCGCAGGACTGGGAGAAGGTAATGGCACAGGGGAACATACTTACTTACAGTTTGCGCCTGTTACATGTTCAGAGTGTGCATTGCATGGTACTGTGTGTCAGTGGGGAATAGTGTGTGTGAGTAATGTTTGTTGTCTTCTGTGTGTGTCAGTGCTCTGTGAGTTGTGGCGGGGGGATGCAGCATCGCGTGGTGCCGTGTGTCGTTGAGGACTCTAGCTCTGTGGAGAACAGTCTCTGTGACCAGAGAAACAGGCCTGACACAATCAGGACATGCAACTTGCAGGAGTGTAAGACTAACACAGGTAAGACAAACACAGGTAAGACTAACACAGGTACGACTAACACAGGTACGACTAACAAAGGTAAGACAAACACAGGTACGACTAACACAGGAAAGACAAACAAAGGTACGACTAACACAGGTAAGACAAACAAAGGTACGACTAGCACAGGTACGACTAACACAGGTAAGACAAATACAGGTATGACTAACACAGGTAAGACAAACACAGGTACGACTAACACATGTAAGACTAACACTGGTAAGACTAACACTGGTAAGACAAATACAGGTACGACAAACACAGGTACGACTAACACAGGTAAGACTAACACTGGTAAGACTAACACTGGTAAGACTAACACTGGTAAGACAAATACAGGTACGACTAACACATGTAAGACTAACACTGGTAAGACTAACACTGGTAAGACAAATACAGGTACGACAAACACAGGTACGACTAACACAGGTACCACTAACAGAGGTACGACTAACACAGGTAAGACTAACACAGGTAAAACTAACACAGGTAAGACTAACACAGGTAAAACTAACACAGGTAAAACAAACACAGGTAAGACTAACACAGGTCCGACTAACACAGGTAAGACTAACACAGGTATGACTAACACAGGTAAGACAAATACAGGTACAACAAACACAGGTATGACTAACACAGGGAAGACTAACACAGGTATGACTAACACAGGTAAGACTAACACAGGTATGACTAACACAGGTAAGACAAATACAGGTACAACAAACACAGGTATGACTAACACAGGGAAGACTAACACAGGTATGACTAACACAGGTAAGACTAACACAGGTAAGACTACACAGGTACGACTAACACAGGTACGACTAACAAAGGTAAGACAAACACAGGTACGACTAACACAGGAAAGACAAACAAAGGTACGACTAACACAGGTAAGACAAACAAAGGTACGACTAACACAGGTAAGACAAACAAAGGTACGACTAGCACAGGTACGACTAACACTGGTAAGACAAATACAGGTATGACTAACACAGGTAAGACTAACACTGGTAAGACAAACAAAGGTACGACTAACACAGGTAAGACAAACAAAGGTACGACTAACACAGGTAAGACAAAGGTACGACTAACACTGGTAAGACTAACACTGGTAAGACAAATACAGGTATGACTAACACAGGTAAGACTAACACAGGTAAGACAAATACAGGTACGACAAACACAGGTACGACTAACACAGGTACCACTAACAGAGGTACGACTAACACAGGTAAGACTAACACAGGTAAAACTAACACAGGTAAAAAAAAAACAGGTAAGACTAACACAGGTCCGACTAACACAGGTATGACTAACACAGGTATGACTAACACAGGTAAGACTAACACAGGTATGACTAACACAGGTAAGACAAATACAGGTACGACAAATACAGGTACAACAAACACAGGTATGACTAACACAGGGAAGACTAACACAGGTATGACTAACACAGGTAAGACTAACACAGGTAAGACTACACAGGTACGACTAACACAGGTACGACTAACAAAGGTAAGACAAACACAGGTACGACTAACACAGGAAAGACAAACAAAGGTACGACTAACACAGGTAAGACAAACAAAGGTACGACTAGCACAGGTACGACTAACACAGGTAAGACAAATACAGGTATGACTAACACAGGTAAGACAAACACAGGTACGACTAACACATGTAAGACTAACACTGGTAAGACTAACACTGGTAAGACAAATACAGGTACGACAAACACAGGTACGACTAACACAGGTAAGACTAACACTGGTAAGACTAACACTGGTAAGACTAACACTGGTAAGACAAATACAGGTACGACTAACACAGGTAAGACTAACACTGGTAAGACTAACACTGGTAAGACTAACACTGGTAAGACAAATACAGGTACGACTAACACAGGTAAGACTAACACTGGTAAGACTAACACTGGTAAGACAAATACAGGTACGACTAACACAGGTAAGACAAATACAGGTACGACTAACACATGTACCACTAACAGAGGTACGACTAACACAGGTAAGACTAACACAGGTAAAACTAACACAGGTAAAACAAACACAGGTAAGACTAACACAGGTCCGACTAACACAGGTATGACTAACACAGGTATGACTAACACAGGTAAGGCTAACACAGGTATGACTAACACAGGTAAGAATTTTTGAATTTTTGCACCAGAAGTGGCATAAAATCACCCAACATCAATGTGAAAGACTGGTGGAGAGCATGCCAAGACGCATGAAAGCTGTGATTGAAAATCAGGGTTATTCCACCAAATATTGATTTCTGAACTCTTCCTAAGTTAAAACATTAGTATTGTGTTGTTTAAAAATGTTCTTATTTTCCTTGCATTATTTGAGTTCTGACAAAACTGCATATTTTTTGTTATTTTGACCAGTTGTCATTTTCTGCAAATAAAAGCTTTAAATTACAATATTTTATTTGGAATTTGGGAGAAATGTTGTCAGTAGTTTATAGAATAAAACAAACATTTTCATTTTACCCAAACACATACCTATAAATAGTAAAACCAGAGAAACTGATCATTTTGCACTGGTCTCTTAATTTTTTCCAGAGCTGTATATGCTGTTGATTGACATACAGTACAGCAGGTAGCCTAGCCGTTAAGAGCGCTAGGCCGGTAACCGAAAGGTTGCTCGTTTAAATCCCCAAGCCAGCTAGGTGAAAAATGTGTCGATGTGCCGATGCCCTTAAGCAAGGTACTAAACTGTAGCTGCTCTGTTTTTTTTTATTTATTGCGGTTGACCTAAATCCGTGTTCTGTTCTGTCCTTGGTGTTGGTTGTATAGGTCTGCTGTGTAGGAAGAACAGCATGTCGTCTCGGTTCTGTGACAAGTTGAAGCTGCTGGGCCGCTGCTCCCTCAGGTCCATCCAGAAACAGTGCTGTGTCACCTGTAGAGGGTAAACTCTGACCCGCACTATACCCACCTCATGGACCCCTCTCATACAAAATACACACATACACATCTTCCACACTGCGATCCTATTGGTGGATTTCATCTCTAGTGCAATCAGCCAACAGCAGCCTTTTCACCATCACCATCATAATAACCCCCACAAACTGTCGTTATCTTCTTTGGGCAGAAATTCATGGAGCTATGGTACTGTGTACTGCTGCTGTGTGCAGTTTGTCTTAGCCAGTCTTGCACCTTCCCAGCTCTTCCAGGGTATCAGGCCTCCAGCTGCCTCTAAAGAGTTAGTTATGTCAACTTCTCTCCAATATCCCACCTGCTTTCCAATACTGATGAATGTAAACTCAGAATGTCTACCTGTGTAATCGGCTGCCATGTTGTTTTCTATTCAACGTTCCCCCACCACAGAAATGATAATGACATCCGGTAACACTGTGTTTACATCCCCCTTTCAGCTGGTATTTGCCTGGTATTTACAAAGACATTAGGAGGTGACAATGGGTATTTTCTGATACTTAATGAATCCCCAAAACAAACAAATTAGTAATGATAAGATAACTATTATGTCATCAACATTTTCCATGTCACTTCTGAGCAGGGATTGGCAAAAATGACAAAATACAATAACAAAGTACCATAAAGATCAATGTATCAAAATAAACCAGAAAATACTTACATTTTGAAATGTATTTAATTAAAATACATGTATTTTGTATTTTATAATACAGAAGCACTTAGCTGGCCCGAACAGCAACAACATTCTCAGTAACGGTTACAGAAATGTTTTACTTGCTATAACTGTGATATGTGGATATTAATTTGCACTGACTGTATGTCACTCTGGATAAGAGTGTCTGCTAAATAACCAAAATGTAAATGTATATATGAAAATGAACATACCAAAATGAACTGCAAAGCACACTGGGTATTATTATTGGCCATGTTTCAGGGTCACGTCTAGATAGGATACAGCTTAACCTAATTCTCCTAACCTGCTACGTTAATTCTCCTAACCTGCTACGTAAATTCTCCTAACCTGCTACGTTAATTCTCCTAACCTGCTACGTTAATTCTCCTAACCTGCTACGTTAATTCTCCTAACCTGCTTGCGTAAATTCTCCAAACCTTCTATGTTAATTCTCCTAACCTAATTGCGTAAATTCTCCAAACCTGCTACGTTAATTCTCCTAACCTGCTACGTTAATTCTCCTAACCTGCTACGTTAATTCTCCTAACCTCCTTACCTAAATTCTCCTAACCTGCTACGTTAATTCTCCTAACCTGCTACGTTAATTCTCCTAACCTGCTACGTTAATTCTCCTAACCTGCTTGCGTAAATTCTCCAAACCTGCTACGTTAATTCTCCTAACCTGCTACGTTAATTCTCCTAACCTGCTACGTTAATTCTCCTAACCTGCTACGTAAATTCTCCTAACCTGCTACGTTAATTCTCCTAACCTGCTACGTTAATTCTCCTAACCTGCTACGTTAATTCTCCTAACCTGCTTGCGTAAATTCTCCAAACCTTCTATGTTAATTCTCCTAACCTAATTGCGTAAATTCTCCAAACCTGCTACGTTAATTCTCCTAACCTGCTACGTTAATTCTCCTAACCTGCTACGTTAATTCTCCTAACCTCCTTATCTAAATTCTCCTAACCTGCTACGTTAATTCTCCTAACCTGCTACGTTAATTCTCCTAACCTGCTTGCGTAAATTCTCCAAACCTGCTACGTTAATTCTCCTAACCTGCTACGTTAATTCTCCTAACCTGCTACGTTAATTCTCCTAACCTGCTATGTTAATTCTCCTAACCTGCTATGTTAATTCTCCTAACCTGCTTGCGTAAATTCTCCTAAACCTTCTACGTTAATTCTCCTAACCTAATTGCGTAAATTCTCCAAACCTGCTACGTTAATTCTCCTAACCTGCTACGTTAATTCTCCTAACCTGCTACGTTAATTCTCCTAACCTCCTTACCTAAATTCTCCTAACCTGCTATGTTAATTCTCCTAACCTGCTACGTTAATTCTCCTAACCTGCTACGTTAATTCTCCTAACCTGCTTGCGTAAATTCTCCAAACCTGCTACGTTAATTCTCCTAACCTGCTACGTTAATTCTCCTAACCTGCTACGTTAATTCTCCTAACCTCCTTACCTAAATTCTCCTAACCTGCTACGTTAATTCTCCTAACCTGCTACGTTAATTCTCCTAACCTGCTACATTAATTCTCCTAACCTGCTTGCGTAAATTCTCCTAACCTGCTACGTTAATTCTCCTAACCTGCTACGTAAATTCTCCTAACCTGCTACGTTAATTCTCCTAATCATACTACGTTAATTCTCCTAGCCTGCTACGTTAATTCTCCTAACCTGCTACGTTAATTCTCCTAACCTGCTACGTTAATTCTCCTAACCTGCTACGTTAATTCTCCTAACCTGCTTGCGTAAATTCTCCTAAACCTTCTATGTTAATTCTCCTAACCTAATTGCGTAAATTCTCCAAACCTGCTACGTTAATTCTCCTAACCTGCTACGTTAATTCTCCTAACCTGCTACGTTAATTCTCCTAACCTCCTTACCTAAATTCTCCTAACCTGCTACGTTAATTCTCCTAACCTGCTACGTTAATTCTCCTAACCTGCTACGTTAATTCTCCTAACCTGCTTGCGTAAATTCTCCAAACCTGCTACGTTAATTCTCCTAACCTGCTACGTTAATTCTCCTAACCTGCTACGTTAATTCTCCTAACCTGCTACGTTAATTCTCCTAACCTGCTATGTTAATTCTCCTAACCTGCTTGCGTAAATTCTCCTAAACCTTCTACGTTAATTCTCCTAACCTAATTGCGTAAATTCTCCAAACCTGCTACGTTAATTCTCCTAACCTGCTACGTTAATTCTCCTAACCTGCTACGTTAATTCTCCTAACCTCCTTACCTAAATTCTCCTAACCTGCTATGTTAATTCTCCTAACCTGCTACGTTAATTCTCCTAACCTGCTACGTTAATTCTCCTAACCTGCTTGCGTAAATTCTCCAAACCTGCTACGTTAATTCTCCTAACCTGCTACGTTAATTCTCCTAACCTGCTACGTTAATTCTCCTAACCTCCTTACCTAAATTCTCCTAACCTGCTACGTTAATTCTCCTAACCTGCTACGTTAATTCTCCTAACCTGCTACATTAATTCTCCTAACCTGCTTGCGTAAATTCTCCTAACCTGCTACGTTAATTCTCCTAACCTGCTACGTAAATTCTCCTAACCTGCTACGTTAATTCTCCTAATCATACTACGTTAATTCTCCTAGCCTGCTACGTTAATTCTCCTAACCTGCTACGTTAATTCTCCTAACCTGCTTGCATAAATTCTCCTAACCTTCTACCTTAATTCTCCTAACCTGTTACGTCAATTCTCCTAACCTGCTACGTTAATTCTCCTAACCTGCTACGTTAATTCTCCTAAACTGCTACGTTAATTCTCCTAACCTGCTTGCGTAAATTCTCTGAAACCTGCTACAAATGTCAATTTTCACAAAAGCTGTATCCCTTCTAGACAAACCTTGTTTTGGGGCAGAGCTTGTTCACATAACACTCAGCTTGCTTTGCAATTGTCCATTTTTACATACACATTTATATTTAGCTAATTTAGCAGATGCTCTTATCACCCCATAGTGCCATCAGACTTCTGATACCAATGCAGAGTGATAGGGGACCACAAAATGGTGAACCGCTATAACAAAAAAAAGTATTTTGAAAATACAAATTACAGCTTTCTAAAGGATCTTGTTAAAAACCCATTGGAGAGTAGTTCAGTCCAGTGTAATACAAATTACACAATTCTCAGAAGTATTTTAAATACTTCCCATCTCTGCTTCTAAGAAAATGCTGGGTAAACAGTAGACTATACAATAAAGATGAATGTTTTTGTCTAGTGTTTTTTTTATTGTGTTATTGTGGGGGTTTTCTGTGTTATTTCTCTCGTTCTAAGAGCTCTCGGGCGTACTGTGGCTCTGAAAAGTGATTTACCTGAAGCACAGATCTGGGATCAGCTTACGCTCCCCAAATCCTAACTTTAACCATAAGGGGAAAACATTAAACTGACCCTAGATTAGTGTTTCTGGGTAACATCACCCTACTCTAGTGCTGTATATCTATGCTGTGGTGCCCCTCCCCTTTATTAGGCTGGCCAATGAGAATGAGTTGTTGCAGGTCATCCCTCTCAGGCCTCAGTTAAGATTGCCGATGTGTTTATATGGTATTGTACAGCTGCTATTATCTTTATACAAACCTTCAGCAATAAATGCAATGACGAAAGAAGCGTTTGGTGTGACTGCTTTTTGCTTTGAATGTCCATCAAGATTATATCATTCCTTTTCACTGTTATTTCCCTGCAGTACCCCATCATCAGGTATTAGTTTGGAGGTTGCAGCCTTCTTGTGATTGTGGTGTCCAAAAAATGGGTTTGTGTGTGTGTGTGTGTTTTGATGGGTTGATGTTATGAAGTCGGAGTCCTGCCTGGCCCGTGGTGCCCCTGGTTGTCTATGTTGTCCTGACAGTATCGGTGAGATACGAGCCATATGGTCGATCTAGGAGGAAATGAAGAGGAGGATGTTATTGGTGGTAATACTCTTCAAACAGCAAAGCTTTAACACTGGCCTCAGGCTCATGACGTCAGGGGATACCATCTTCTCTCATCAACCACAACTGGTTGTTATAGGTGGCAAGGTAAACAGGATACGTTCTATAACATTATGCTCCTCAAGGTGTTTTGTGGCATTGCACATTTTCTAGTACAATTTACTGCCATGATTGCGCATGCTAAACAGGAGTAATTAATGTAATGGAATTTGGACTGAAGTTAGCATTCATCTGAATAAGTGCACTTGTTAGGATCAGGGCTATTCAACTCTGACCCTATGAGGTCCGGAGCATGCTGCTTTTCTGTTTTAACTGATAATTAATTGCACCCACCTGGTGTTCCAGGTCTAAACCAGTCCATGTTCAGACAGGAACAATGAAAAACACAGTTATTGGTGGTAATACTCTTCAAATAGCAAAGCTTTAACTTCAAGGTCCATAGTTGAGTTGGAAGGGTACTGTATATAGTATCACAGGAGGTTGGTGTCACCCTAATTGGGGATGACGGGCTCGTGGTAATGGCTGGAGCGGAATAAGTGGAATGATATCAAATACATCAAACACATGGTTTCCATGTGTTTGATGCTATGTCATTTGTTCCGTTCCAGCCATTATTATGAGTCGTCCTCCCCTTAGCAGCCTCCTGTAATAGCATGTGCACTATGTAAGTACCTCCTGCTTGGTCTACTTGCTTTAATATGAAATTGGACTGTTTACGGCATATGTCTTTTGGTAAAAGGAATACATCCACCACCAATGTGGAGCACATACCCAGCTCAGCCCACAACAGACATAGGCTATCACAGTGGAAAGGTGAGGGGGAATATTCTCAGTTGAAAACAGTCAGTGATTAGCTACAGATGTAGGATCTTAATTTGAGCCAGTTTGCTACAGCGGGAAGAAAATCCTGCAGCAACAAGAAATTAGAATTATTTTGTGGATTATATTTAATGTACATTTTGTAGGGGCTGATAAATTTTTCGCAAGGTAAAATCAAGTCTGAAATTTCAAAGTGGAAATTACAATATTAAGAAGCCTTTTTAAACCTCAAATACATTGGAACTTTTACATATCCTGCAATACAGGAAAGTTCTCTTGCAACCAGAAGATCAAATTAACATGCTACATCTGTAGCTGTGTAACACCTAGAACCATAGCACCAGGTTCTGTTTCAGGAATCATGTTGAACTCTTCTGTCCCAGATAACATGAGACTATGCCAGAAGCTAGTCAGCCGTAACGGTACACCGGCCCAATGTGGAGCACAGTGTCATAGATACAGTCAGTGCGTGTATGCGTGTGTGTGTGTATGTATGTGTGTGTGTTTATAACGGAGCTGTCTCCATCCAACTGTAGGCCTATTACCAAACCCCATCTCTCTTACTGCTGTGATGTCATAGTGTATTGGGTTGAGTCTGTAGTAACTGCACATTGGAAAGAATCTCGGTTTCCTTCTTTCCTAGTGACTGCACTCCACCCTGCGCTCCACCCTGCGCTCCACCCCGCGCTCCACGCCGCGCTCCATGCTGAATAGTTCTTCATTAGGCAGCCCCCCCTCCGCATCTCTCTGATTCAGAGGGGTTGGGTTAAATGCGGAAGACACATTTCAGTTGAATGCATTCAGTAACTGACTAGGTATCCCCTTTCCCTTTCTCAAGATTCGTCCTGACCTGCAAAAATATTCAGTCATTTAAAATGTTCCATTTAGCAGATGCTTTGATCCAAAGCAACTTCCTGTCACGCATGCATACATTTCACGTATGGTTGGCCCCAGGAATCAAACCCCTAACCCTGGCAGAACAAGCATCATGCTCTACCAACTGAGCTACACAGGACTAGGCTCAAGTCAGGACTAGGCTTAATCTGGGTCTGGGAAGCAGCCCTTTACGTTTAGATGTCTTAATTCGTAGATTTAAAAAAAAAAATCTTTAGTGCATTTTCACTTGACATCATACCGTATTAGAAGCCAATAATATTATTCTATCTTGGTCTGTCCATTTTAGTTCTGATGATGAAATTAACGTTTGGGGTCTGTGTTAATGTTACTGCGTTGTTATCAAAGTAATGACAACCACTGCTCAATACAGGTGAGTGAATCCAGTCTATGACCTGTAAATAAACTCCTCTAGCTTGCTGTAACCAACCCGTCCATCCTGGATGGGAGATAACATGGCAAACATCTATCGCTCGGCGTAAAACAGGAAACAGCAACCTCATCTGGGTTACCAGACACCCCACCACCACACACCGGCCTGGGACACTCAGGTTACCTATAAGACTAGAACAACAGTTGCCAAGGAAAGTGTCTCTGCGTACTGTTGAATATGACTAGTTCAACAACATGATGAATGTAAAGAATAGACAATGCTTGCTTTCTGTTAACAAATGAATGGAAAACAATTAGTAACCAATTTCAGGGGCCGTTTCATCACCTATCAAGGTGAAGTGAGAATAGGAATGGATGCGTTGGTTGGCCGAGGCGGGGCCCAGTCCCTCCTATCTGGGCCCCATCAGACTGTGTGTCCTCAGGCAGTAACACAGGCATCCCTGTCTGTACTGTACTGTACCAGGCCTGTTCCTTTATTAAAGTCTCCACCACAGCCTCCTCTGACCCAGGCAGCACACACAGAGTACAGCAGGCCTGGGGCCCAGACATCATATCTACGGTTGGCTCTCACTGATGGAATATTCTAGAATGCAACTTTCCAGGAGAATGAGATTTGCCTTTAGTTTCGCCTAAGTATCAAATTTCAAATCAAATCAAATTTATTTTTATATAGCCCTTCGTACATCAGCTGATATTCTCAAAGTGCTGTACAGAAACCCAGCCTAAAACCCCAAACAGCAAGCAAAGCATGTGAAAGAAGCACGTAGTGTAACAATGAATTAAATGTCAGTATCACTCATTGCTTTAAAGAGTGAGCATTTCATAGAGTATGCTACTTAACTGTTGCTACATATCCAAGTTGAAATAGTAGTTTTGTTTTGTTTTGTTGAACACTTTATTTGCACTTACTAGGGTAATTGTTTTGTAGTCACAACATTTAGATTTCCATTTCTATTCATTTTGCTACATTGTAACCTAATGAACACAAGCTGAATTACAGGCATATTTGAAATACTACATATAATATGATATATGATTTATATTGATTCTTAAAGAAACCTATTTTCTCATAGAGAAATAGAGGTAGAGAGAATATAAATCCCACCTGTCAAATTACTGACATGTAATGATGTTTTTGTTTTTGCACGGTACAAAGCCAGCTCCTGCATTGATGGGAAGGGCCCTTAAGTAAGCATTTCACTGTTAGTCCACACCAGTTGCTTGCAAAGCATGTGACGAATAACATTTGATTTGATTTGCAGCTTGCAGCTGGAGATCAGAAAAACATTGGCCTGTGGTATTGTCTTTGCTTTTTGAACTTTGATGACAAAGCTCTAAGATAGATCAATAAAGATTTGGTAAACACTAAACCCAGGGAGGGCAGAGGAAGATGAGACTCAGGCCACCCTCTGGTACCTCCAAAGCTCACTTATATTGCGTTTAGGAGAAAAAAACACAGGCATGGTTGCATTTACAAATCATTTTCTCTTCGGCTTCTAAAGAAATCCTGCAAATCTTTACCACATCTCAACTCTAAAACAAATCCATCTTTCTAGGCGACACCTGCAAAGAACATTATCCTCTGTTTGAAGGGAAAGCAAAACAACTCAATAGAAAGTGGTTAGAGTAAACTTTTACCCAGAAGAAGAGATTTTCCCCTCAGAGAGAGAGTTATATAAGGAGATATGGATTTATGCTAGCTGGATAAAGGTTTTCAAGGACATTCCTGCTGTGTCTAATGGGGTGGTAACTATAGATGGGGCATTCAGTCTGTCAGCGAGATAATGTGATATTGGCTCTCACATTTCCATGAGAGGAACACAGGCTGCAGTTTAGCAATTGAGAGTGATAATCAAAAAGTGAAAAATACACAGTAACTATCATTAAAAACATACAGGGTAAGGAAAGGCCTCAAATGGGTCGGGGTTAAAAGAAACGTCCAGTAATAAACTGAGTTACAAAATATTAGAAACACCTGTTCTTTCCATGACATAGACTGACCAGGTGAATTCAGGTAAAATCTATGATCCCTTATTGATGTCACTTGATAAATCCACTTCAATCACTGTAGATGAAGGGGAGGAGACAGGTTAAAGACGGGTTTTTAAGTCTTGAATCAGTTGAGAATGGATTGTTTACGTGTGCCATTCAGAGGGTGAATGGGCAAGACAAAAGATTTATGTGCCTTTGAACGGGTTTCTGCCTATGAAAGGGTTTGTGTGCACCGGTTTGTGTGTCAAGAACTGCAACGATGCTGGGTTTTTCACACTCAACAGTTTCCTGTGTGTATCAAGAATGTTCCACCACCCAAAGGACATCCAGCCAACTTGACACAACTGTGGTAAGCATTGGAGTCAACATGGGCCAGCATCCCTGTGGAATGCTTTCGGCACCTTGTAGAGTCCATGCCCTGACAAATTAAGTCTGTTTTGAGGGCAAAGGGGGGTGCAGTTCATATTAGGAAGGTATTCCTAATGTTTTGTACACTCAGTGTATAAGTTCCATGGGAATCCTATGGATGTCCATTATGATTGGGCCAATAATCAATTCAACTTGTCCCTGCTCCTCCAATTCTGTTTCCTTCAGTGCTGATTAAGGCTACCACGGTGGGAAGGGACAGAACAAAGGAAGTAGCCTACGGATAAGATTACTTTGTCTGTGGGGTGCCTGATAAAAGCAGACAGATTAAGACCAGTTTTATTAGGACCAGACCAATCCTCTGGCCGCAGGTCGTTGACAGACATTAAAGCAGACACTAAGAAACTGGGAGGGGCCTTAGGAGAGAAGCAGAAGGCAAGACATGGCATCAAGGGGAGAGAGGAGGAGATACGAAAAGGGCCGTTTCTGAACCATCATTTACAGTTAGGTTATTCCACTAATTCCATGCCTTTTGAGAAGTGTGACTTCGTTGGATTTCACCTCATTTTTACATTTTGTCATAAAGAGCACATGTTCCAACTTCATAAAAAACAAGTTTTCCCATCTCAAGAGGTTAAATTAAAAAATGACTATAGTAAGTGCCTATTAAGTGCCAATTAAAGTAACAGGGTTGACCGTAACAGGGTTGATGATTTCATCTTAAATCAGCCATAAATCCCCTTGTGACAGGGAGAATCAAAGTTTGTATGCAACAGTGGCAATACAATTCACACTTTTTTTTTTACCATTTCTAGCCTGTCTATAATTTGGTTTGACATGTAATGCTTGACCCACTCAGTTTTCCATCACAAAACACCAGGAAATGGCCAAAAAGAGTAGAACCAGCTCACCTGCTTTTACACTATGATTTGACTATTAGAAGTTCAATGTTTCTTTGGAAAAAAATATTTTTCACCATATTAAAACAAAATTCAGTTCACTTAACAAGGTTGACCTTAAAATGAGGAACTGTCACAGAATATGTCGTACTCGTTGCTGAAAATGTCATACTGGATAGAGAAGGACCAAGGCGCAGCGGGATTGTGGATACTCATTTTCTTTTAATGGTAAAAGGCAAAGCATCCACCGGAAAACAAAACAATACTCACAACATGGACAGTCTTACAGGCTATGCAAACGCAGTGCAAGAACAATTCCCCACAACCACAAAGACAAACACACACACCTATATAGGACTTCCAATCAAAGGCAACTATACACACCTGCCTTCAATTGGAAGTCCCAATCACCAACACAACATTAAACAAACAAACCACCTGCCACATCCTGACCAAGACTAAGCAATACGCCCTCTGCTGGTCAGGACGTGACAGTACCCCCCCCTCAAGGTGCAGACTCCGGGATGCACCTAAAAAAGAAAAACACAAGAAAATCCCCAATACCCCAACAAAACCAACAAACAATAACCCCTAAACAAAAAGGGAGGGAAGGGAGGGTGGCTGCCGTTACCGACGGCACTGTGCTACACCCCCTCTCCCCAACCCACCTATATCTGGAGGTGGCTCCGGTTCTGGCAGCTCCGGGCAGTCGGGCCGCTCTGCCAGTTCCGGGCAGTCGGGCCGCTCTGGCAGTTCCGGGCAGTCGGGCCGCTCTGGCATCTCCTGGCAGTCGGGCCGCTCTGGCATCTCCTGGCAGTCGGGCCGCTCTGGCATCTCCTGGCAGTCGGGCCGCTCTGGCAGTCGGGCCGCTCAGGCGACTCCTGGCAGTCGGGCCGCTCTGGCGACTCCTGGCAGTCGGGCCGCTCTGGCGACTCCTGGCAGTCGGGCCGCTCTGGCGACTCCTGGCAGTCGGGCCGCTCTGGCGACTCCTGGCAGTCGGGCCGCTCTGGCGACTCCTGGCAGTCGGGCCGCTCTGGCGACTCCTGGCAGTCGGGCCGCTCTGGCGACTCCTGGCAGTCGGGCAGCTCTGGCGACTCCTGACTGGCGGGCAGCTCTGGCGACTCCTGACTGGCGGGCAGCTCTGGCGACTCCTGACTGGCGGGCAGCTCTGGCGACTCCTGACTGGCGGGCAGCTCTGGCGACTCCTGACTGGCGGGCAGCTCTGGCGACTGTTGACTGGCGGGCAGCTCTGGCGACTGTTGACTGGCGGGCAGCTCTGGCGACTGTTGACTGGCGGGCAGCTCTGGTGACTGACTGGCGGGCAGCTCTGGTGACTGACTGGCGGGCAGCTCTGGTGACTGACTGGCGGGCAGCTCTGGTGACTGACTGGCGGGCAGCTCTGGTGACTGACTGGCGGGCAGCTCTGGTGACTGACTGGCGGGCAGCTCTGGTGACTGTTGACTGGCCCTCCAGTCTTGCCCCGTCAAACAGCCCTTGTGCCCCCCCCTAAAAAAATCTTGGGGGTGCCTCTCGGTCTCCCTTACCCGTAGTGTTCTCCAGTCCTCGCCAGACTTCTTCCGCTGCTTGGTCCTGGTTTGGTGGGGAATTCTGTCACAGAATATGTCGTACTCGTTGCTGAAAATGTCATACTGGATAGAGAAGGACCAAGGCGCAGCGGGATTGTGGATACTCATTTTCTTTTAATGGTAAAAGGCAAAGCATCCACCGGAAAACAAAACAATAAATGATACTCACAACATGGACAGTCTTACAGGCTATGCAAACGCAGTGCAAGAACAATTCCCCACAACCCCAAAGACAAACACACACACCTATATAGGACTTCCAATCAAAGGCAACTATACACACCTGCCTTCAATTGGAAGCCCCAATCACCAACACAACATTAAACAAACAAACCACCTGCCACATCCTGACCAAGACTAAGCAATACGCCCTCTGCTGGTCAGGACGTGACAGGAACAGCTGTAAATTAATCACTAATCACATGAAGTAAATAATTATCTTCAGAAATGTCTTTGTCAAAGCAACAAAATAACTAGGGCTTTACAATGATGGTGAAACTTTGAGAAATTGGAAATTTAAGTGGGTTAAAATGTTCCTAGAAGTGACACAGGGTTGATGGAGGGACATGTCAAAATGCTGAATTTTGGCACTTTGACAAGCCTTTATTCATATAAAAAAATCAGATTTATTGATTTCTCCATGTGGTCTAAACTTTAAAGTGCACTTCATTTAATATAACAGGCTTTTCAAATTCAATATTGGTGCACAATTTCTACTTAAAATATCAAAGGGAAGCAAAAGGCACTCTTTTTGTGGAATGACCCAGTTACACTTAGCATGGCAAACAAATTCCTCCTTGATGACGCCCTCATTGTTAAGATCTAATACTGGCAATCTTTGCAGATTTTAGTTGTTTTTTATTCTGTAAGTAGGAAGTTGCTCCCCTGTGTATGATGATGTTATCTTGCTGAGTGTACCTTTCAGTTCTTACAGTACATACTGAGCACACTGCTCGCGTTACGTGTGCAAGCATTGCAAAATAAATGTACACATACATGTTATTCAATCATTGCATCCAAACTGCTCGCACACGTCAACAAGCGTCTGTGTAGCCAGGTTCTAAACTAGAACTTGGTTCTATTTGTGACGCTTGACGCGGTGCAAGTCCCGCCTCTCCCATCTCCTGATTGGTTTTTAGGAGCATATACCCACGTGGGTGATTGAACGATGAACTGAGGTCCACACTTCAGTCCAGTTGGTGGTGGTAATGCACCATGGTGCGAACACCGGGGCCTCACTGCAGTGGCGATCTGCTCTGGTTTTCTGGCGCCTCACGGCCCGCTGAAGGTGCACATGAGCGGCGTCCCATGTCTCCTCAGCGCGCCTAAACCAGTCGTCCACCGCAGGAGCCTCGATCTGGCTCTGATGTCAAGGCGCCAGAACCGGCTGGTACCCCAGTACGCACTGGAAGGGGGAGAGGTTAGTGGAGGAGTGGCAGAGCGAGTTCTGGGTCATCTCTGCCCAGGGCACGAACGCCGCCCACTCCCCCGGCCGGTCCTGGCAATACGACTGTAGAAACCTGCCCACATCCTGGTTAACTCTCTTCACCTGCCCGTTACTCTCGGGGTGAAAACCCGAGATAAGGCTGATCGAGACCCCCAGACATTCCATGAATGCCCTCCAGACCCTTGACGTGAACTGGGGACCTCGATCAGATACTATATCCTCAGGCACCCCGTAGTGCCGGAAGACGTGTGTAAACAGGGCCTCCGCAGTCTGTAGGGCCGTAGGGAGACTGGGGAAAGGGAGGAGACGGCAGTACTTAGAAAACCAATCCACAACGACCAGGATCGTGGTGTTACCCTGTGAGGGAGGAAGATCCATTAGGAAATCCACCGACAGGTGCGACCACGGCCGTTGTGGAACGGGTAAGGGTTGTAACTTCCCTCTGGGCAGGTGCCTAGGGGCCTTGCACTGGGCGCACACCGAGCAGGTGGAAACATAAACCCTCACGTCCTTAGCCAAAGTGGACCACCAGTACTTCCCACTAAGACAGCGCACTGTCTGACCAATGCCCGGATGACCAGAGGAGGGTGACATGTGGGCCCAATAGATCAAACGGTCACAGACAGCAGACGGAACGTACAGATGCCCTGCTGGACATTGGAGGGGAGTGGGCTCTGTACGTAACGCCCGCTCGATGTCCGCGTCCAGCTCCCACACTACCGGTGCCACCAGGCAAGAGGCCGGGAGTATGGGGGTGTGATCCATGGGCCGCTCCTCTGTATCATACATCCGGGACAGTGCGTCTGCCTTCACGTTCTGGAAACCTGGTCTGTAGGATAGGCTGAAAACAAAACGGGTAAAAAACATGGCCCACCTTGCCTGGTGAGGGTTCAGTCTCCTCGCCGTCTGGATGTACTCCAGATTGCGGTGGTCAGTCCAGATGAGAAAAGGGTGTTTATCCCCCTCAAGCCAATGTCTCCACGCCTTCAAGGCCTTGACGACAGCCAACAGCTCCCGGTCCCCCACGTCATAGTTTCGCTCCGCCGGGCTGAGCTTCTTCGAAAAGAAGTCACAGGGGCGGAGGTTTGGTGGCGTACCCGAGCGCTGAGAGAGCACGGCTCCTATCCCAGCCTTGGACGCATCCACCTCCACTATGAACGCAAGAGGGATCCGGATGAGCCAGCACGGGAGCCAAGGTAAACAGAGCCCTCAGGTGACCAAAAGCCCTGTCCGCCTCAGCCGACCACTGTAAATGCACCGGTCCCCCCTTCAGCAGTGAGGTAATGGGAGCCGCTACCTGACCAAAGCCCCGGATAAACCTCCGGTAGTAATTGGCAAACCCTAGAAACTGCTGCACTTCCTTTACCATGGTGGGAGTCGGCCAATTATGCACACCCCTGAAGTGGAAATGCGGTACCCTAGGAAGGAGACGGACTGTTGGAAGAACAGACATTTCTCAGCCTTGACGTACAGGTCATGCTCCAACAGTCGACCAAGCACCCTGCGCACCAGGGACACATGCTCGGCGCATGTAGCGGAGTATATTAGGATGTCATCAATATACACCACTACACCCTGCCCGTGCAGGTCCCTGAAAATGTCATCTACAAAGGCCTGGAAGACTAATGGAGCATTCATCAACCCGTACAGCATGATGAGGTACTCATAGTGCCCTGAGGTGGTACTGAAAGCCGTCTTCCACTCGTCTCTCTCCCGGATACGCACCAGGTTGTAAGCGCTCCTGAGATCCAATTTGGTGAAGAAGCGCGCCCCGTGCATCGACTCAATCGCACTGGCTATGAGAGGTAGCGGGTAACTGTACCTAACAGTGATCTGGTTGATACCTCGATAGTCAATACACAGGCGCAGACCTCCATCCTTCTTCTTCACAAAAAATAATCTTGAGGAGGCAGGTGAAGTGGAGGGCCGAATGTACCCCTGCCCCAGGGATTCAGAGACATATGTTTCCATAGCTGCCATCTCCTCCTGTGACAAGGGATACACGTGACTCCTGGGAAGTGTGCATCTACCAGGAGATGTATCACACGATCCCGCCGTCAATGGGGTGGTAATTCTTCTTACAGAAGGCGAGAGCCAAATCGGCATATTCAGAGGGGATGCGCACGGTGGAGACCTGGTCTGGACTTTCCACCGTAGTCGCACCAACGGAAACCCCTAAACACCTCCCCGAGCACTTTCATGACCACCCCATGAGAGCCCTCTGTTCCCACAAAATAGTGGGGTCACGACAGGCCAACCAGGGTAGGCCCAGCACCATGGGAAACGCAGGAGAATCAATAAGGAAGAGATTGATTCTCTCCTTGTGACCCTCCTGCGTCACCATGCCCAGTGGAGCGATGGCCTCCCAAATTAGCCCTGACCCTAATGGTCGACTATCTAAGGCGTAAACTGGGAAGGGCATATCCACTGAAACAATAGGGATCCCTAAACTATGTGCAAATGATCTGTCAATAAAGTTCCCAGCTGCGCCTGAATCCACGAGCACCTTATGCTGGGAATGTGGGGAAAACCAAGGAAAATTAATATACAAAAACATGTGTGCAACAGAGGGCTCTGGGTGAGCCTGGTGCCGACTCACCTGGGGTGACATGAGAGTGCCCTGCCTGCTGCCTCGGCTCCCAGAGGAACCTTCCCAGCACCGACTGGCAGTGTGCCCTCTGCGGCCACAGATGGTGCATGGACTGGCCCCTCCTCCGGTCGCCGTAAGTGTAGCACCTCCCAGCTCCATGGGCATAGGAGCGGTGGTGCTGGGGGATGGAATCGACAGACCCCGATCTGGACGTCTGCGGGTAGCCAGCAGGTTATACAACCGGATGGACAGGTCCACCAGCTGGTCAAAGGTGAGAGTGGTGTCCCTGCAGGCCAACTCCCGACGGACATCCTCGCGCAAACTATAACGGTAGTGATCGATCAGGGCCCTGTCGTTCCATCCCGCGCCGGCAGCCAGGGTCCGAAAGTCCAAAGCGAACTCCTGCACGCTCCTCATCCCCTGCCTAAGGTGGATGAGACGTTCACCCGCCGCTCTACCCTCAGGCGGGTGGTCGAAAACTGCCCGGAAGCGGCGGGTGAAATCCTCGAATTGGTCCAATGCCACTTCTCCTTCCCCCCATACAGCGTTGGCCCACTCCAGGGCTTTCCCTGAGAGGCAGGAGACGAGGGCGGACACGCTCTCACGGCCTGAAGTAGCCGGGTGGACGGTGGCCAGGTAGAGCTCCAGCTGGAGTAGGAACCCCTGACATCCCGCAGCCGTCCCATTATACTCCCTCGGAAGAGCGAGCTGAATCCCACTGGGACCGGGTGAAGGAGGGTGAGTAGTGGTGCCCTTGGTGGTGCTGGTGGAGGCGCTGGAGGAACTCCTCTTCTCTCCCAACGATCCATAGTCTTCAGGACGCGATCCATGGCGGTGCCGAGATGTTGTAGCATGGCCGCATGCTGCTGGACGCGCTCCTCGACCCCTAATATGGGGTTGTCTGCTCCTGCTGACTCCATATGGTTGTGGTGCGTGATTCTGTCAGAAGGTGGGTGTAGCTGGTGCATGAAGTCAGGTGCAGGAGAGCAGAATGAGTGAGTAACGTACTTTACTCAAAATAAAGGCACAAGTTAACAATACACTTGACCAACAATAAACGGTAATCAATTACGCACGGGTGAAAACAGCACCCGTCGAAAACCAGCCATAACGTACCGAATGAACATAGAAACAATCACGCACAAAAACATGGGGGAAAAAGAGGGTTAAATACATGAACATGTAATTGGGGAATGAAACCAGGTGTGTAGAAAACAAAGACAAAACAAATGGAAAATGAAAGGTGGATCGGCGATGGCTAGAAGACCGGTGACGTCGACCGCAGAACGCCGCCTGAACAAGGAGAGGGACCGACTTCGGCGGAAGTCGTGACAAATGTTTATATCCCAGGACAAATTAGCTAGCAACAGCAAGTTAGCTAGATAAATTACCATGATTGTTTAATACTTTTCGACCTGTCCCAAAATTAATAAAGTTGGTTCAGAGTTCAAAATCAACATGCGCGCGATAGTGCACACGGACGCAAGTGCACACGGACGCAAGCACGCGCCCGGTATAGTCAGCATGTTAGAAACCACCAATTCCCAGATTGGAAATGTAGTTGAATTAAGTTATATTGATTAAGCTTTTAAATTCTCCAACTGAATTGAATTACTGAAAATGTGAGGACGTGGCTCAACTCTGAGTAGGGGAGTATAAGAGCTTCTAATTGGCCATGTGACACTTGAGTCTCAGAGGAAGGTGGCGAGGTGAGAGAGGTCTGACTGAGATCCTCTTAGAGTTGCCATTGGATTGGAACTAGCAGTGGTTGGATGGGAAATGGCACCAGGTCTGATTTCTCATATCTTGATGGTACCAGTACCAAGTAGTTGCACTTCAAATTACACACACACACACACACACACACACACACACACACACACACACACACACACACACACACACACACACACACACACACACATACACACACACACACAGCTATAAAAAAACTCCCACTACATCCTCTCCATTCACAACTCCACCCCTGTACTATCAACCCAGATAAATTATATCCTACCCTGGTGTCCATTCACACCTCCACCCCTGTACTATCAACCCAGATAAATCCTATCCTACCCTGGTCTCCATTCACACCTCCACCCCTGTACTATCAACCCAGATAAATCCTATCCTACCCTGGTCTCCATTCACACCTCCACCCCTGTACTATCAACCCAGATAAATCCTATCCTACCCTGGTCTCCATTCACACCTCCACCCCTGTACTATCAACCCAGATAAATCCTATCCTACCCTGGTGTCCATTCACAACTCCACCCCTGTACTATCAACCCAGATAAATCCTATCCTACCCTGGTCTCCATTCACACCTCCACCCCTGTATTATCAACCCAGATAAATCCTATCCTACCCTGGTGTCCATTCACACCTCCACCCCTGTACTATCAACCCAGATAAATCCTATCCTACCCTGGTGTCCATTCACAACTCCACCCTTGTACTATCAACCCAGATAAATCCTATCCTACCCTGGTCTCCATTCACACCCCCACCCCTGTACTATCAACCCAGATAAATCCTATCCTACCCTGGTTTCCATTCACACCTCCACCCCTGCCCCATATTCTCACGCATGCATGCGTACACACACACACCCGACTTACTCCCATATGTGAGAGGGTTGATGGGAAATGAGAGCAGGGTAAGTGTAGTGGGAGGCACCGGTTTGGGAATGAAAAAGAGAGAGAGAGAGAGAGAGAGAGAGAGAAAGAGGTGGAGTTGGGGGAGAGAGGTGGAAGGAGAGAGAGAATGAGAAAGAATGAGGGGGAGAGAGAGAGGTGGAGGGGGGAGAGGTGGAGGGGGATAGAGTGGAGGGGGGTGGAGGAGGATAGAGAGTGGAGGATGAGGGGGATAGAGAGTGGAGGGTGGAGGGGGGATAGAGAGTGGAGGGGG
Organism: Salmo salar; assembly: GCF_965601325.2. NCBI lineage: Eukaryota > Metazoa > Chordata > Actinopteri > Salmoniformes > Salmonidae > Salmo > Salmo salar. The sequence continues at coordinate 38,173,353 of NC_138310.1, read as the reverse complement.
ATAGAGAGTGGAGGGTGGAGGGGATAGAGAGTGAAGGGTGAAGGGGGGATAGAGAGTGGAGGGGGATAGAGAGTGGAGGGTGGAGGGGATAGAGAGTGAAGGGTGGAGGGGGGATAGAGAGTGGAGGGTGGAGGGGGATAGAGAGTGGAGGGGGATAGAGAGTGGAGGGTGGAGGGGATAGAGAGTGAAGGGTGGAGGGGGGATAGAGAGAAGTGGAGAGAGAGTTGGAGGGGAGAGAGAGAAGTGGAGGGTGGAGAGAGAGAGGTGGAGGGGAGAGAAAGAGGTGGAGGGGAGAGAGAGAGGTGGAGGGTGGAGAGAGAAAGGTGGAGGGGAGAGAGAGGTGGAGGGGGAGAAAGAGAGGTGGAGGGTATAGAGAGATTGTAGAAGGGGGAGAGAGAGAGGTGGAGGGGGAGAGAGAGAGGTGGAAGGGGAGCTGGAGGGGGAGGGAGAGAGAAAGAGAGAGGTGGGTGGGTGGTGAGAGAGAGGAAGAGAAGGAGAGAGGTGGGTGGTGAGAGAGAGGAAGAGAAGGAGAGAGGTGGGAGTTAAAGAGAGGGGCAGATCAAAAGACATAGTCTCATATTCACACACAAACACACACACCCCTCCTCAGCCTGTTACCTCAGTGAAGGTGGAGCCACTGTAATTGAGAGGGAGAGGAGTCCACTCCACACTCATTCATGGAGAGAGAAAGAGAGGAGGACATGTCTCACAGGCACCCACTGGCCAACCAGGACTTAGCACTACATTTTGATTGACCATCTCTCTCTTTTTAGTGAAATCTGGAAACGTGTGGAGGGTATCTGGCAGCAGTGAGCTGTTGAATGTTTGGGCCTTAAGGGACAGAGGGATGAACCTGGAGAAAGTGTTATAGTAGAATGTCCCTATGCCAGTGGACCTTTCATTGTGGGAGTAGCCATCTAAGGATTTCTGGTTTGGAATTAAATTCAGCACCAGGAACAGCTAAGGACAGAAGAACAATTTCAAAAGTGGAACATATGACGCCTGCCTGATTTGTCATTGGAATACACTGATGGTAATTGCACTGGCAACAATAAGACGAGTGGGACAATAGGCTGCTTTATTTATCGATTTGTATTTGTCTTAATTTATCTACCAGGACATCAGTATAGGAACAAAAGTGAAAGAGAACATTGGAATACATTGACTTTCAGTACAATAATTGCTCTAGCTACCAACATTTTCAACCCAAATAGGTATCATTGAGGAGGAAATCTCTTTTGCATTTAGACCTGGTAGACTAGGTACCAGAGAGCCACATTTTCCAGGAGGGCTCCCCTCCCTGACGTCCCAGCCTCCCGTTGTCCCCAGCAGCATGTCCCAGGCTGTGAGGCTGCTTCCAGTCCTCCCCACACCATTCTACAATGACCACATGGGCTGCTGGAGGGAGTACGGCTGTCACTGCCTGGGCCACCTCTGGGTCTTTGTTTAGGTCTGGCTCTGGGTCCAGGTTTAGGTTTGGCTCTGGCTCCAGCTTTATCTCTAGGTCCTTCTTTTCCAGCCTGTCCCTGTCTCTGCTGCTAGCACTGCTGCTCACCCTTTCCCTCCCTGTGGTTGTCTGCCATCAACCTCTCTACAGTGGCAGGCTCCAGCCAACCAGCCCCAGGCTCCAGTTCCCCAGCCTCCAGCCCCCCAGCCCCCAGTCCCTCAGCCCCAGCAGCCCTCTTAGGACGCCAGTGAACAGTTCCCTGGCTGCATCCAGGGTTGGAGAGACTAGGGAAACTGGAGGTCCCTTGGAAAGTATTGGGGTTCCGCTGGGGAGGCACGTACGCAGCTACAACCACCTGCAGGGAGATGTGCGGCGGAGGAAGCTCTTCTCCTTCCAGAAGTTCTTCCTGCGGATCGATACGAATGGCAGAGTTAATGGGACCAAGAGCAAAGACGACCCCCTCAGTAAGTAACCACAAGAGTGTGTTTTTCAATTAGTAGGAGAGTAAAAGAGGGGAAACAGAGGTTCAACCATAGTGTATTGAAAATAAACCATTGTGTTGTCAGGGCTTTCCTCACTCTTCACTACAGAATATCATACAAATTACAGAAAAAGGGAAACAATTTAAAATGATTGACTTGTGTTGAATAACTTTACTGTATGTTTGGAAAGACATGTTTCCAGCACAACTTTTTTAGCATTGATCATCAATACGGCATGTTGAATCTAAATTGTGGCAAGATCTGTCTCCCAGCAGTACATAGACATTCTTAGAGCTAGGCGACACATTCCTGACAAGAATCTTCTTTCTGTATCTATCAGACATCCCTGTGATATCTGTCCTGTCGCAACATTCCGCACAATGATGGTAGCTCTAAGATGATTAAAACAGGAGGGGTAGATTACCAACCTGTTATCTGTCCATATTCACAGCCCAGGGTCAACAGTACTGATAACAGCTAGACAGGAGCAGGACACGGGGTAGGAGAGGATATGTCAATCACTACCATGCTCTCACACACAACCAGTCCGCTTTGTTTAAGTCCATACATATTGTACATAATGCTGATGCCGTGTGGTTTATGGTTAATACAGTATAATGTGAATGTGATTCATTTACAGAGGTACAGTAACATGAATGGATATGTTTAGTACTCATGCCCTATTTTTACAGTACAGTTATTCCAGTTAGATAAGTGTGTGAGCCTATCTGTGTGCGGGCACTCACATGCTCAAGTGGGTGTGTGTTCGGATGTAGCAAACCAATCAACCACCACCAGAGACACATGTGCTCACTTAAACTACCACCCCCCCCCCCCCCCACCACATACACACACACACACACACACACACACACACACACACACACACACACACACACACACACACACACACACACACACACACACACACACACACACACACACACACACACACACCCGCATCCCGTGTATATGGAAGTCTTTAACGTTTCTCCTAGGAGTTCTAAACCACAGAATCAATCAAAGAGGCTTATGGGAAAGAGTAAGGAAAGGCACTATTGGTGTTTGTTTTGACAAGAAGATGACAGAAATGTCTTTATATAGCCTACACTTTTATATAAATGTCTTTATATAGCCTACACTTTTATATAAATGTCTTTATATAGCCTACACTTTTATATAAATGTCTTTATATAGTCTACACTTTTATATAAATGTCTTTATATAGTCTACACTTTTATATAAATGTCTTTATATAGCCTACACTTTTATATAAATGTCTTTATATAGCCTACACTTTTATATAAATGTCTTTATATAGCCTACACTTTTATATAAATGTCTTTATATAGTCTACACTTTTATATAAATGTCTTTATATAGCCTACACTTTTATATAAATGTCTTTATATAGTCTACACTTTTATATAAATGTCTTTATATAGCCTACGCTTTTATATAAATGTCTTTATATAGTCTACACTTTTATATAAATGTCTTTATATAGTCTACGCTTTTATATAAATGTCTTTATATAGTCTACACTTTTATATAAATGTCTTTATATAGCCTACACTTTTATATAAATGTCTTTATATAGTCTACACTTTTATATAAATGTCTTTATATAGCCTACACTTTTATATAAATGTCTTTATATAGTCTACACTTTTATATAAATGTCTTTATATAGTCTACACTTTTATATAAATGTCTTTATATAGTCTACACTTTTAAATAAATGTCTTTATATAGCCTACACTTTTATATAAATGTCTTTATATAGTCTACGCTTTTATATAAATGTCTTTATATAGTCTACACTTTTATATAAATGTCTTTATATAGTCTACACTTTTATATAAATGTCTTTATATAGCCTACACTTGTATATACATGTCTTTATAGACCCTACACTTTTATATGCATGTCTTTAGAGACCTACACTTGTATATACATGTCTTTATAGACCCTAAACTTGTTTATACATGTCTTTATAGACCCTACATTTCTATATACAGTTGAAGTTGGAAGTTAACATACACTTAGGTTGGAGTCATTAAAACTCGTTTTTCAACCACTCCACACATTTATTGTTAACAAACTATAGTTTTGGCAAGTCGGTTAGGACATATACTTTGTGCATGACACAAGTAATTTTCCCAACAATTGTTTACAGACAGATTATTTAACTTACAATTCACTGTATCACAATTCCAGTGGGTAGAAGTTTACGTACACTAAGTTGACTGTGCTTTTAAACAGCTTGGACATTTTCAGAAAATGATGTCATGGCTTTAGATGCTTCTGATAGGCTAATTGACATCATTTGAGTCAATTGGAGGTTTACCTGTGGATGTATTTCAAGGCCTACCTTCAAACTCAGTCCCTCTTCGCTTGACATCATGGGAAAATCAAAACAAATCAGCCAAGACCTCCAAAAAAATTGTAGACCTCCACAAGTCTGGTTCATCATTGGGAGCAATTACCAAGTGCCTGAAGGTACCACGTTCATCTTTACAAAAATAGTACGCAAGTATAAACACCATGGGACCACGCAGCAGTCATACCGCTCAGGAAGGAGACACATTCTGTCTCCTAGAGATTAACGTACTTTGGTACGTAAAGTGCCAATCAATCCCATAACAACAGCAAAGGACCTTGTGAAGATGCTGGAGGAAACAGGTACAAAAGTATCTATATCCACAGTAAAAACGAGTCCTATATCGTCATAACCTGAAAGGCCGCTGAGCAAGGAAGAAGCCACTGCTCCAAAACCGGCAATAAAAAGCCAGACTACGGTTTGCAACTGCACATGGGGACAAAGATTGTACTTTTTGGAGAAATGTCCTCTGGTCTGATAAAACAAAAATAGAACTGTTTGGCCATAATGACCATCGTTATGTTTGGAGGAAAAAGGGGGAGGCTTGCAAGCCAAAGAACACCATCCCAACCGTGAAGCACGGGGGTGGCAGCATCATGTTGTGGGGGTGCTTTGCTGCAGGAGGGACTGGTGCACTACACAAAATAGATGGCATCATGAGGAAGGGAAATGATGTGGATATATTGAAGCAACATCTCAAGACATCAGTCAGGAAGTTAAAGCTTGGTCACAAATGGGTCTTCAAAATAGACAATGACCCCAACCATACTTCCAAAGTTGTGGCAAAATGGCTCAAGGACAAATAAGTCAAGGTATTGGAGTGGCCATCACAAAGCTCTGACCTCAATCCCATAGAACATTTGTGGGCAGAACTGAAAAAGTGTGTGCGAGCAAGGAGGCCTACAAACCTGACTCAGTTACACCAGCTCTGTCAGGAGGAATGGGCCAAAATTCACCCAACTTATTGTGGGAAGCTTGTGGAAGGCTACCCGAAATGTTTGACTCAAGTTAAACAATTTAAAGGCAATGCTACTAAATACCAATTAAGTGTATGTAAACTTCTGACCCACTGGGAATGTGATGAAACAAATAAAAGCTGAAATAAATCATTCTCTCTACTATTATTCTGACATTTCACATTCTTAAAATAAAGTGTTGATCCTAACTGACCTAAGACAGGGAATTTTTACTAGGATTAAATATCAGGAATTGTGAAAAAATGAGTTTAAATGTATTTTGCTAAGGTGTATGTATACTTACGACTTCAACTGTAAATGTCTTTAGAGGCCTACACTTATATATACATGTCTTTATAGATATTGCACTGTCTTTATATGACAGTGAAGCAAAAAAATGCAATGAATTTCAAAATGCCTCTTTTGGGTGTTTGTGACATAGTGAAGACATTGCTGGACCGGCTGTTGTTCTAAGATGATCGGAGGGTTCAACTTGAAGCTCGAAGGTGTTAACTTATTGAACCTTTCTATTGTCTCTCATCATTACTCCTCACAATTCTTTATACTACAGGCTATAATACTACAGTTATACTAGCACATATTAGTAATATACTGCTGTATATAATACACATTTTTACATAAGGTGACCAAGTTTATCTTTGGGTTGGGTTTGACTGCAGTAGTAGGGGAGGGGTACTAATTCATGAATGACATGGTTGAACATCATTGTGGTCACATCAAAGCTGCTAGTGTTCAGTATCAATGGTGCTGCCACAAAGTCATTTCCTGGGGGGGACTGGGGACAGTGTGGATTATATGGCCCACTATCAGGTTCACAGGGAAAGAGATACTACAGGAGAGCAGCTCCAGTCTCTGGCCCTGGGCCTAGACATGATCCCTTAGGATGATGTCCTTTGTAGCCCCTGAAAATGACACAGCATCAGGTTCATGGCATTGATTCTGTGGCAATGCCCAGTTAAAAAGTCTGGGTTGATAGAAAATAATAACATCATAATAATGATAATACTGTATGAATAAAACTAGAAAAGGACATTTCCTAAAGAAAATATGTTGTTTGCAACATGCTTGCTGATAGCAAGAACAATCTTTCCATAGATAATGTAAAATCATGCAGTTTGTGCAGTACAGAAGCATATCTGAAGACCAGGGGCGGAAATCCCAGGGGGGATGGGGGGGACACGACCCCCCCATCCTGGGAAAAATATGATTTGTCCCCCCCAATATATCACTGTAAACATAACTATGTAATTTAAATAATATTAATAATACGCAATGAAATCAATTGTGCTGATTATAGACACTTAATAGCTCGTTTTTAAGTTTCAAAAGATTGCGCCCCCCCCCACCCTTTGCCTCACAATGGTTTGATCCACTGCCAGTTCCTTAGTTGGCAAGGTAACAGAGGGTTCGTATCTACTGTCTGAAAGGCACTCAATGAACGTAACTGAGGTGAGGTTAATCCAGTCAATCGCGCCATAGCAGTGTTTTGTTTTATGTTGGCAGGATTCACACACATACTAGCTGAATTTGCAGAGCTAGCGCGCAAACATTAACTATTAAGCAAGCTAGTACCTATTCCATTTATGTGGCGTCGTCAAAGATGGAATCTTTGCTATCGTCAATTTATTCCAAGATCAGCATGCATGTAAATTAGTGCGTCAAAGTCCCTGTGATAAGGTTAGTGATAAACTGAAGTCCAAACTGAACAGAACTACACTCTGTTCTACCATTGTCTTAAATATATTTAATGGTCTCGTTGCAAAAGCTAAATTGTCGCAAGGGAACTTTTATTTATTTATTTTATTTCACCTTTATTTAACCCGGGTAGCAAAGATTATAGCAAACACCACTGAAACGGAATTGGTGCTCGCTAGCTTTGCAAATTCAGCTATTGTTGGAAGCCAGCCAATATGAAACAAACGATTAAAATGACAAAAGGTTGCAGCATATGTTGTGTAAATGGTGAACTCATACAGCTGTCAACTCTTGTCACTGCAATCCGTTTCACATTTGCTAGCTACCTTTTAGATCGAAGCCCATATAGAATGATAGAATGATAGAAGATAAGATGGTAGAAGCCCATCTCCTACTGTAAATACCCTACACACTGTGTGTGTGTGTGTGTGTGTGTGTGTGTGTGTGTGTGTGTGTGTGTGTGTGTGTGTAGCCAGCCAGGTAGAAAAATGGCAGAAAAAAGACGGACATCAGAGTATTTTTCAGTACACCAAAACGAAAAGTAAGAACCCTAGTAGCCTAATATCTCAAAGACTAGTTGATAAAATGTTCATAAGAAAGAAGTGAAATACTAATGGAAATGTTTCACAATGATGTCATTAGGCAGAGCAGGCAACAGATGGCACACAGACAGCAGAGCTGGGGACAGATATGCAGGGACAGACTGGCAGAGACAGGGAGTCTCAGGTAAGTTTGTTGAGTCTTTGTTTGGCAACATTATGAAAGGTTCTCAATTTTTTTGACTTGTATAATAGGAACATAATTGGAAAATGCCATGGATACCCCCACTCTCAACTTAAACTGGTGACTGAACTAAGATTTGTTAAAGGCAATGGTATTGCTGTTGTGATTAGTTGTGTAGTTTTGGGTACCGGTAGTTAGGAGTACGGCAAACACCTTATTTCTTTGGTTCCTCAATATACATTTACCATATTACAACGTAGGCTATGTGTTACAGCATTACTTTTGGTGTCCCCCTCAGGAATTGCTCTTGAGAAAATTTCATGTAATTGTCCCCTCCAAAGTTGATATCAGATTTTCGCCCCTGCTGGAGACCAAGTTAGCAATTTTTGATTAAAAACAGCTTCAATCTTTCACTAGTCATTCTTATTACTCCTCCTTTTTGGAGATATGGTTTAGGTTCAGTTTGTTTGTGTCCAAGGCTGAGACCCGAGCTTTGAAACCTGGTTACAACATAGTAGCGATTGAGGGGGAACAACTGGTATTGGGCTTGAACTACCAACCTTGCAAAGATCTCGACAGATGTAGAGGTGGTGGTTTTGGGGGCTGTTTAAGAGCATGTATCCAACCTCCCACAGATTTATGGGGATGCCTGTGAAAAACTTTCCCACATGTCGCTCCATGGTGCTGGGATTCTGCTGGGAGCTTACAGAGAGGGAGGGCTGGAATTGATTCCCGGGCAATATGGCGCTTTGCGAAAATAAGCTCATTTAACTAAAGCTACACATCTAGACGGCATCAGATTAAAAAACCAACTAGACAAAACTGTGCTTATCAATAACCTGGTTTGCTATATTGTTGCATCTCATTACATTTGAAAAGCCTAAAATATTTCTAATGCATTATACACAGTTACCGAGAAGCGTAATGGTGGACTCGACCAGTTCTGAGGCTCTAACAGATGTGTGGCGGCGGACGGATTAGTCTAATTACCCCAAGCTGGGATGGTGTGAGTGTGAGCTCAGCCTGTCAAGAGCGCAGGAGGGCAATATAGGAGGCCACCAAATGTGCTTGTGTCTTTCTCTCTGCGGGGAGTCATGTGTGCTGAGGTGCCTCCAGACTGGGACTGGCATGTTCCTCATTCGCTCTGTGTGTGTGTGTGTGTGTGTGTGTGTGTGTGTGTGTGTGTGTGTGTGTGTGTGTGTGTGTGTGTGTGTGTGTGTGTGTGTGTGTGTGTGTGTGTGTGTGTGTGTGTGTGTGTGTGTGTGTGTGTGTGTGTGTCAGAAGGGAAACCACAGACAGTATTCTAAGGGACACTGACATAAGAGATGTGAAGATGTTTATGGACGTGGAGAGAGGCAGGGTATGAACAAACTAATTACATTCAATGTGGTCCTCATCTGCATTACAGGTGATTTGTTTCCGTCATTCCCATATATCAACATGACGATACAGTTGGAATGGTTTCAGATATCTAAGTAAATGTTTTCCTTATTCTTAAATCAAGTTGGCACAGTGTATCTGTACTGTAAGCTCTGTCCCATTTTTTAAAAGAGGTAACTTCCAGTTACCATGAATAGCAATGAAAAATGGCAAAATCTACCTTTACATGGCAACCCACTGTAGAAAATTCACCTTTAACTGGCAACCCACTGTGGAAAATCTACCTTTAACTGGCAACCCACTGTGGATAATCCACCTTCAATTCACATTGGCATTGTCTGCACCCACTCCACCCTAACACACCATTTACTGCAGTAACTACAAAACCGAGCGTATCGAATGAGCCACACATTAGGAGAAAGTGTCCAGCATGCAACTAATTTTCCACTAAATAATCAGTTGGAAATGTGTGGTTGACCCACGGCCATGTTTTAATGTGTGGTGTATCAGAATCACCACTACATAACACACAGTGTCACATACATTTGGTGTTGAGTGTTGTGAGATGTAATATGTGGAACAAAAAATACATTTGTCCTAATGGCTTCGGTTAGTTTTTTCCACCCTTGATGCGTTGTAGATATCATTCCTGAGTAAGCAAGTAGACAGTAGTGCTGGACATGAATCATCAAAGACTGAGTGGATACGGGTGGCTTTTCTCCATAGAGAAATGCTGTAGAGACTGTGTATGTGTGTGAGCGTGCATGTGTGTGTGCACAATGCTTGCTCGCAACTATATGCACACCTATGTGTGTGTGTGTCTGGGACTCTGTGTCCCAGACACACACTTGATATTTTTTATTTTATTTGTATTTTTTATTTAACCTTTATTTAACTAGGCAAGTCAGTTAAGGACAAATTCGTATTTACAATGACGGCCTCCCAGGGAATAGTAGGTTAACTGCCTTGTTCAGGGGCAGAACGACAGATGTGTACCTTGTCAGCTCAGGGAATCGATCTAGCAACCTTTCGGTTACTGGCCCAACTCTCTAACCACTAGGCTACCTGCCACCCATATAAGCCATCTCACCCCAGCCTCCGGTGTGTGTGTTTGATCAGTGGTCATTAAGGTCTTTCTAATCCTCCCCTCCCTGTCTCTCTGTCATGGCTCATCTGTCCTCCTCTGTTCCCTCTCCTTTCATCCCATGGCATGTTTACAGAGGGCCCAGAAACAGCCTTAGATAGTCTTACATCCTCACTCGATACCTGACACCTAATCCCTTACAGAAGCAACTCTCAGATCTTCAATGGCCGTTGTGTCATGGTCCCCACCACCACTTCACCTGCCGGTGTGAACCTGTTTGAACTGGAAACTAATGCAGAGGCTACCTCACTGATGTGGAGACAGGGATGTAGGTCACAGTATATTTCGAAGGGCACTTTTTCCAGGACACCTGCCCCTTCAAGTTCACACGGCACCTTTAGACGGTCCGACCACAAACAAGGGAGCTTGACAGTGACACAGGCGGCTTCACATACTCATCAGGGACGAAGGAGGGGAACTGCTGTGGCAGTCTGATCAAAGGCCATCGTCACGACAACTCCCTGCAGCGTGTGTGTATGTGTGTGTGTGTGTGTGTGTGTGTGTGTGTGTGTGTGTGTGTGTGTGTGTGTGTGTGTGTGTGTGTGTGTGTGTGTGTGTGTGTGTGTGTGTGTGTGTGTGTGTGTGTGTGTGTGATGTGTGTGTGTGTGTCAGGATAGGATAACAACACCACACAGGAAGTGTGGAGAGGAAGTGAAGGAGGGTGTCATGAAATCAAACGTACCATAGGAACCAGAGGGGCCATTAACACACACCAGCGTCAGATTAGATACGTGCGTGCGTGCGCGTGCGTGTGCGTCTGCGTGTGCGAGAGTGTGTGTGTGTGTATATTTGCACTGGGAATTGGTGGCTTACATACCAAATGAGCCAAACTATTCACAAACAAATCCAACCTGCTTTCATTATCATCCTCATGCCAAATTAGTTATTAAGCTGAAGTCTGTTCTTCTGTGTAGACTGTGGCCCTACATAGACGAAGCCTGCTTATATGGGTGATATGAAGGAAGGCTGGATGGATGGATGAAACTCTACCCTACAGTTTAAGAGATTCTTCAGGATTTTCTCTGGCTATGAACTAGAGTATTAGAGGAACAGAAATATGACTGACAGCATGACAGTTGATTATGAACCCACAGGATTTCAGATGTGTTTTTGAGGCTTTCTAAAACACATCTAGATTATGTTTTGTCTTGACAAAGGCTCTACACTATAAACAAAATTACTCTTCGGATCAAAGTCATTATTTTTTACTTCAGCTGGTTACAAGTAAATCAGTTAGGTTTTCTCAATTTAAAAAAATATATATATTTGATGAAACCAAATACATGATTCAACGCCAACTGTTATATTTGATTATTAACAAACCTATATTTTAAGTTGCAACACTTCTTTTCAACACATTTAACTTACTTTTCCCATTTGGTTAAACCTAATAAACAACACAAATACAAACCAATATTTCATGTAAGGAGGGACAGGCAGACACTCCTGATAGTTTTACAAGCTCTTATCTATATGACTACAGCAGATCCAGAACACATTCCATAGCTTCTATGTACTCTGCCTCTGTGTTCTGATCTGGGCCAACGTTATGTCTGTGGTCTGCCTTAAAATTCCCTGCCTGAACGGTTACAGATATCCCCTAAATCCTCCCCTATAAGTGGTCATGATGATTATAAAAGATTTATAAAATATGTATCACTTGTTTCTATATGATTATACATGTTATTTTGTGTGTGTTCTCAGGTATTCTGGAGATCACGTCGGTGGATGTGGGGGTGGTGGCTATCAAAGGCCTGGGCAGTAACTATTACCTGGCTATCAGCAGGAAGGGTGAGCTGTACGGAGCGGTCAGTATCCGGGTCAGAGGTCATTTAACCAGCCTCAAAGACATACACTTAGATTCCTTCGACTTTATCACAAGAGTTCTTATCTTTGGAGCTGGGTTCACTTTTAACTAATGGTCAGTGGAAACTATCAGAAGTTCAAAGAGCACACCATCCAAACCAAGTGCATATGATTCAAACAGGAAATTGGAGGTCAGCAAGTAATGACTATAGTGCTAAGTGACACAGACATTAGACTACATCACATCTATCACTGTAACCGATTTACATAACTAACTATTTCTATTGAATGTACCCCTCTAGTACATGGTACATCTTGACTAAGTTGAATTGGGTTGTTATTAGACAGTAGTTGCCATATTATTCTTGTCACTAAGTATTGTTTGTTTATTTTGTTTTTACATTTGGACACTTGAATGAGATGGTGCATCTCAAGAGATTTAATACTGCAAAATTCAGATAAATAAATACAGTGTACAGTGCATTTGGAAAGTATTCAGACCCCTTGACTTTTTCCACATTTTGATACGTTACAGCCTTATGCTAAAATTACTTTTTCCCCTCATCAATCTACACACAGTACTCCATAATGACAAAGCAAAAAACGTTTTTTAGAAATTGTTGCAAATGTATTAAAAATAAAAAGTCTTCAGACCATTTGCTTTGAGACTCGACATTGAGCTCAGGTGCATCCTATTTCCATTGATCATCCTTCAGATGTTTCTACAACTTGGTTTGAGTCCACTTGTGGTAAATTCTATTGATTAGACATGATTTGCAAAGGCACACAATTGTCTATATAAGGTCCCTCAGTTGACCGTGCATGTCAGAGCAAAAACCAAGCCATGAGGTCAAAGGCATTGTCCGTAGAGCTCAGAGACAGGATTGTGTCGATGCAAAGATCTGGGGAAGGGTACCAAAACATTTCTGCAGCATTGAGGGTCCCCAAGAACATAGTGGCCTCCATCATTCTTAAATGGAAGACGTTTGGAACCACCAAGACTCTTCCTAGAGCTGGCCGCCCGGCCAAACTCAGCAATCGGGGGAGAAGCGCCCTGGTCAGGGAGGTGGCCAAGAACCCGATGGTCACTCTGACAGGCTCCAGAGTTCGTCTGTGGTGATGGAGGAACCTTTCAGAAGGACAACCATCTCTGCAGCACTCCACCAATCAGGCCTTTATGGTAGTGGCCAGACGGAAGTCACTCCTCAGTAAAAGACACATGACAGCCCGCTTGGAGTTTGCCAAAAGGCACCTAGGACTCTCAGACCATGAGAAACAAGATTCTCTGGTCTGATGAAACCAAGATTGAACTCTTTGGCCTGAATGCCAAGTGTCACATCTGGAGGAAACCTGGCACCATCCCTAAGGTAAAGCATGGTGGTGGCAGCATCATGCCTTGGGCATGTTTTTCAGCTGCAGTGACTGGGAGACAAGCCTCTGAATGTCCTTGAGTGGCCCAGCCAGAGCCCAGACTTGAACCTGATTGAACATCTCTGGAGAGGCCTGAAAAGAGATGTGCATCGACGTTTCCCATCCAACCTGACAGAGCTTGCGAGGATCTGCAGAGAAGAATGGGAGAAACTCAGCAAATACAGGTGTGCCAAACTCGTAGTGTCATACCCTAGAAGACTCAAGGCTGTAATTGCTGCCAAAGGTGCTTCAACCAAGTACTGAGTCTGAATACTTATGTAAATGTGATATTTACATAAGTAAATGTGATTTGATTTTGATTTATTTCAGTTAGATTGATGAGTGGAAAAAACAATTCAATCCATTTTAGAATAAGGCTGTAATGTAACAAAATGTGGAAAAAGTCAAGGGGTCTGAATGCACTGTAGAAAGGTTGAATAAATACCTGGAAATATTTCAACATTGATATATTTTATATCTATTTTGACTCTTGTATGAACAGTACATTAACTATAAATACAGTATTCTCACATCCTTTGCTAGTGTATGCACTTCACAAATGAAAATAGTTGATTCAGTATGAAATGTACTGAGTCAGTATCCAAATACACATATGAGAATGTATCCCAGTAATGTCCTTTGTTCTTCCAGAGAGAGTTTGGCATTGACTGCACACTGAAGGAGCGTATTGAGGAGAATGGCTATAACACCTATGCCTCAGCCGAGTGGAGGAACAAGAAGAGACAGATGTTTGTGGGCCTGAGTGTCCACGGGAGGCCACTGAGAGGGAAGAAAACACGGAGGAGAAATATGGCCACCCACTTCCTCCCCATCATGGTGTGATGAAGAAGAGCGTTTCACTGGACTAGACATACCCTGTGGGAGAGCTATTCAACACTGAGCAATCTTTCAAATAAAGATTTTTTTTAAATGTACTCTAATCTGGACAGAGAGCATCTGAACTATACCATTTATAAAAGACATATATTCTCTAAGGAAGGTAATTAACTGTGCGTATACTCCCTGCTTTTGACTTTCGTTGAGATGGTTTATTGGTTTGGGGATGTACAGTGCTTTCTATGGCACAGGGTGAAATTTGAATCCTATTCTGTGCCAAACCATTGGAAAGATGTGGACTGTCCTTCGGACTGTCCTTCGGGTGTGACATGTGGGAACAAAGTAGGACGTTGTTTCACACACTGAGTGGATGAAGTGAGGAAGCACTGGTTTTGTGTATACAAAAAAAGAATTTAACTGTTGTTCATGGTCCTCAATCTCATTTCAATGATCTGAACATTCTTAAATGAAGAAGAAGGCCTAACAGATCGGTAAGTGCAGGAAAAAATATATATAATTGAGCAAGATCCTAGTGGTCATGAGATCTTGGAACCATATCAAAAGTGAATACAGTGAAAGAAAAAACTAATGTATGATACTTAACCACTGAGTTTTGACTGTGTTTAAGTAAATTATTTATTTTGTGTAATATTTAACTGGAGGTGGAAAGAAGGTGAACATTTCATTGCATTCTTTACACCTTATGTCTTTGAAGTAAATTAAATAAATGTGCTATTTCCTCCTCGGTATCCAGATGTTCTCATGTTCATCAATAAAGTTTGCAACTTAAACTGGTTGACAAATCTGACAAATACATTTACATTTACATTTAAGTAATTTAGCAGACGCTCTTATCCAGAGCGACTTACAAATTGGTGCATTCACCTTATGATATCCAGTGGAACAACCACTTTACAATAGTGCATCTAAATATTTTAAGGGGGGGGGGGGGTAGAAGGATTACTTTATCCTATCCTAGGTATTCCTTAAAGAGGTGTGGTTTCAGGTGTCTCCGGAAGGTGGTGATTGACTCCGCTGTCCTGGCGTCGTGAGGGAGCTTGTTCCACCATAGGGGTGCCAGAGCAGCGAACAGTTTTGACTGGGCTGAGCGGGAACTGTGCTTCCTCAGAGGTAGGGGGCCAGCAGGCCAGAGGTGGATGAGCGCAGTGCCCTCGTTTGGGTGTAGGGACTGATCAGAGCCTGAAGGTACGGAGGTGCCGTTCCCCTCACGGCTCCGTAGGCAAGCACCATGGTCTTGTAGCAGATGCGAGCTTCAACTGGAAGCCAGTGGAGAGAGCGGAGGAGCGGGGTGACGTGAGAGAACTTGGGAAGGTTGAACACCAGACGGGCTGCGGCGTTCTGGATGAGTTGTAGGGGTTTAATGGCACAGGCAGGGAGCCCAGCCAACAGCGAGTTGCAGTAATCCTGTTAATACAATAACTCTGAAAGAACAATCAGAATGCTCGGCTTCTCAACTACATTCAAAGTAGATATATTTTAAGGTGACAGGTTATGGTAAAAGGATGAAAACCCACAGCACAGAGACCCAGTGTGGTTTTCAGGTCGCCCTGAGGAATTATTCTTATCAGGCTGACTGAGGTAGGTAATGACAAAAGGCAACCATTACAGGCCCACCAGATATTCCACGTGGCAACCGTTGCACTAATGAGTAGAGTTCCCAAACAAACTGGAAACCACATGAAAATGGAAGGGAGATAGCTACACTGGTATGGGATTACATTATTTCCTTAACTATCACCCATTAGTGTGGAGATGCAACATTCCCGAATGGCAGGAGACCTTGAGTCACATGGATACTGAACAAGCAAGAATCACCTGTTTCATACAGTAAGTAACATGAAAAAAAGTTAATAGCCTGTAGATCTCACATTTCTGCATTGTAATATCTAACATCAAGCACTATTTAACAACATCTGGCGCAGGGTATGTGGGGTAGGAAGCTGTGTGTGTGTGTGTGTGTGTGTGTGTGTGTGTGTGTGTGTGTGTGTGTGTGTGTGTGTGTGTGTGTGTGTGTGTGTGTGTGTGTGTGTGTGTGTGTGTGTGTGTGTGTGTGTGTGTGTGTGTGTGTGTGTGTTTGAATACCAGAGCAGACAAGGTGAAAAATCTGACGATGTGCCCTTGAGCAAGGCACTTAACCTTAATATGCTCCATGGGCGCCGTACTATTTTGGCTGACCCTGTAAAACACCACATTTCACTGCACCTATTTGGTGTAATTTTCAATAAAACATACAGTTGAAGTCAGAAGATAACATACACCTTAGCAAAATACATTTAAACTCAGTTTTTCCCAATTCTTGACATTTAATCTTAGTAAAGATTCCCTGTCTTAGGTCAGTTAGGATCACAACTTTATTTTAAGAATGTGAAATGTCAGAATAATAGTAGAGAGAACGATTTATTTCATCACATTCCCAGTGGGTCAGAAGTTTACATGCATTCAATTAGTATTTGGTAGCATTGCCTTTAAATTGTTTAACTTGGGTCAAACGTTTTGGGTAGCCTTCCACAACCTTCCCACAATAAGTTGGGTGAATTTTGGCCCATTCCCCCTGACAGAGCTGCTGTAACTGAGTCAGGTTTGTAGGCCTCCTTGCTTGCACACACTTTTTTAGTTCTGCCCACAAATGTTCTATAGGATTGAGGTCAGGGCTTTGTGATGGCCACAACAATACTTTGACTTTGTTGTCCTTAAGCCATTTTGCCACAACTTTGGAAGTATGCTTGGGGTCATTGTCTATTTTGAAGACCCATTTGCGACCAAGCTTTAACTTCCTGACTGATGTCTTGAGATGTTGCTTCAATATATCCACATAATTTCCCTTCCTCATGATGCCATCTATTTTGTGAAGTGCACAAGTCCCTCCTGCAGCAATGCACCCCCACAACATGATGCTGCCACCCCCGTGCTTCACGGTTGGGATGGTGTTCTTCGGCTTGCAAGCCTCCCCCTTTTTCCTCCAAACACAACAATGGTCATTATGGCCAAACAGTTCTATTTTTGTTTTATCAGACCAGAGGACATTTCTCCAAAAAGTACGATCTTTGTCCCCATGTACAGTTGCAAACCGTAGTCTGGCTTTTTTATGACGGTTTTGGAGCAGTGGCTTCTTCCTTGCTCAGCGGCCTTTCAGGTTATGTCGATATAGGACTCGTTTTTACTGTGGATATAGATGCTTTTGCACCTGTTTCCTCCAGCATCTTCACAAGGTCCTTTGCTGTGTTTTGGGATTGATTTGCACTTTTCGCACCAAAGTACGTTAATCTCTAGGATACAGAACGCGTCTCCTTCCTGAGCGGTATGACGGCTGCGTGGTCCAATGGTGTTTATACTTGCGTACTATTGTTTTTACAGATGAACGTGGTACCTTCAGGCGTTTGGAAATTGCTCCCAAGGATGAACCAGACTTGTGGAGGTCTACAAATTCTTTTCCTGAGGTCTTGGCTGATTTCTTTTGATTTTCCTGTGAAGTCAAGCAAAGAGGCACTGAGTTTGAAGGTACGCCTTGAAATACGTCCACAGGTACACCTCCAATTGACTCAAATGATGTCAATTAGCCTATCAGAAGCTTCTAAAGCCGTGACATCATTTTCTAGAATTTTTCAAACTGTTTAAAGGCACAGTCAACTTAGTGTATGTAAACTTCTGATCCACTGGAATTGTGAATTATACGTGAAATACTCTGTCTGTAAACAATTGTTGGGAAAATTACTTGTGTCATGCACAAAGTAAATGTCCTAACCGACTTGCTAAAACTATAGTTGTTAACAAGAAATTTGTGGAGTGGTTGAAAAACAAGTTTCAATGACTACAACCTAAGTTTATGTAAACTTTCAACTTCAACTGTATTATTATTATTTATGAACTGTCTCTCCCCACCCACTTCCTCCTTTAATTGTCATCAAATCGTCTAATCAATGACAGCTGTCAGATGTCAGATCAAAAGACTAAGGGGAGAACGTTAACACCACAAATGTCCCGTGCCTCTCTCATCCTGTTTTTGAACATCTAATTGTATCTATGTAAGGGCGTGCAATTGGGAAAAGAGCACAAAGTGCGTGCAAAACTAACATGAAAGACAGAACGTTTCCAAAATTACCAGATTTATCCCATTTAACTAGAGACCGTGATTCCTGGTCTGGAGCTACTGTGAAGATGCTTGGAGCTACTGCAGGAGGCCAGGGATCATGATGGTATTTGCTTTGAGCTAGAACTGCTCATATTGTCCCTGTAATTATGGTTTATGGACTCACAACGAATTATCAACGCTTTTGAATGTTGCAATGCAATTCAACATAGGGTACTGTAGCAACACACGCTATATGAGTCATATTACAATTCCCAACTATCGGGGTATTCGTGCAATGCGTAGGGTGTTTGCTTCCCTGCCCCTCGGGGTTTGCTTACCTGCCCCACCATTTGCCAGAATACTAACAAGTGTATTCCTGCCCAGTCCAAAATGAACCCCTATCGGAGCTACTAGTGTGTGCGGCTTTTCCTTTAAACTAATTGAGCTGAACACACACAGTGCTGCTGTTGGCTATACCAACTCTAGCTAGTCTATTACTCCTTCATGGATTCCTAAAGGTATTGTCATCTTTCATCTTGTACGCATTCCCAGGACTTGACTTGTGAATGTTTGAACTCCCTCCAAGACACCCATTTTGCAATAACAGAAAACAGGGGCCATAATCTTTTATCAAAGTGGGTCTCCACATTTCTGCAAGGGGTATGATCTTTGACATACTGTGATCCAGCTTTGGGAAACAAGTGGAAAATGACTGGAGGCTAAACAATTAATGAATGCTTCTTCTGAGTTCTGGTGTAACACACATGGCTATAGTGGGCAGCTACTGAGAGAGCAGGGGGAGAGCGGCACATGTGAGGGTTGGTGTGATCCACAGGATTCTGATTCTGCTCTCGGATGCATCTGTAGTTTTACTGTAGAATGGGAGGTATGTGTTTATTACTCAATCTCCCCACTCGCTTTCATTGCTGAAGAAACTGCATCACATCTAACATGATACAGTATGTGTATTAGCTAGATAAACATACTTTCTTGCTTCAGATCAATGTAGGCTTCCTGGGAGTTTTTTCCAGGCTACTCAGTCCGCTCAATGAGGTATAGGCTCAGCACTGTTGTTGCTCTACCGCTCCCCTCCCATAGAGGGCGACAACACGTTCACACGGTTATAGATCATCTCAGCCCATGTCGGATTTGTTGAAGGAAGTGGCCCTTACAGAAATATGTTGTAATATCCGTTCGAGAACATAAAGTAGCTAGCTTGCTAGTAAATATGAAAATGAGGTAGGGTGAGTGAGGCCAAACTAAATAATTCCGTAACAAGTTATTGGAATTGCCAAACCGCCTCAGTTTTTTGTTGTTGTTGCGCCTCACCGAAAAGGTCATAACACAAAAAAAGCAACAGAGATGACTGAGAATTTCGACCGAGCTCCAGGCGCAGGTAGAGCCCGTATAAAGCCAAGAAGCCCCGGCCTTGCAGATGTAGGAGACGGGGACGCCACATCTGTTTTCAACCAGCGTGAGCCTCTTCGGCAACCTCGGACGTCTCCACCTTTGACTGAGAACAACCCAAACAATAGTGACGCTATCGGCGGAGGTAAGATTTTCTGTCAGATCAACTATGCATTTACCCATTTGCTTTAGCTAGCTATGTGTGTTAACAAGTTAGCTAGGTAACTAGCCCGAACAACTAATGGTACTAGGCTAACATTCTAGCTCCCGAGCTAGAGCGACCGAGGTAAAGACAGTTTCAGGTTTGATATTCGACGGATATTCCCTTGTAGTTTTACTTACGTCCACCAACAGCAGTTAGGGACCGTCAACATGGCGATAAATCACATTTTTCAAATTTCAATAGCTCTTTAACTATTACTCCTAACACTTTCAAACCTGGTTCTAGCTAACCCGATGGCATAGACACGTTGCATACACTTTCTTTTTGTTGATTTACATCTCGCACTATTTTAAATTATTTACATTTATTAATTTCAATAGCTCATTGGTCATATGACCTAGTGACTTCAAACAATGTTCAGAATGTCCACTGACTACCCTTCTATATTGCACACCCTTTAGTTAGTCCATTTTCATCTTACATGATTTTACATGAATTTTTCTACATTTAGAATTGCAATAGCTCCTTGGACATGTGACCTACTGACTTCAAACATGGTGCAGAATTTACACTGACTACCCTTCTATATTGCACACTCTTGTTTGTACTGTAAAATCACAGTGTAATGTACATTTTTCATAGTTTTACATTTCAATAGCTCCTTGGTCATGTCAATTACACCCCTAAAAAGTGTGCAGTGGATATACACCCATATTGCATGACCTCTAGTCATGCATCTTCTATATTGTTGTACATTAATATTAGTATGACAATTAGGGGGTTCAGTCCAGTGTTGTGTACCCTTTTCTTTAATATTTATCTATAATAATTGGTCGTTTTAAGTACTTATTTTCCCTGTGTTTTTTTTCTTCCCCCCCACAGTATTTAACAGTGGTACACAATAGGAGAGAGACAGATAATATCTCCTTTCGTTGTTAATATTAACCATAAAGGAAAAGGGCAAAGTATGAGAGTCATGCTATTAATTGTCCAAAGCAGGGATGGAGAGTGAGCTAGTGAGGAAGGCTGCAGTGGGTTTGCTGGTCAATACATATACTGAACATGTAACCACAGTAATGGTGGCCAGTAAATCAATGAATAAAAATGGATTATTGACAAATTAAACAGAAACTGTAGACCTTTAATCTTTTCCAACATGTCAACAGATACTTAACTTAAAATAAGTACAAAACATTTCAGTTGTAACTTTCTCTTTATCCCTGGTTGATGTACATTTCAGAGCCTCTTCAGTGTGGATGGGGTATAGCATACATTTTCAACAACAAAGACAGCACTTCCAGTTTGTGTTCTTTACTCTGTTGAACTCTTTTGTCTTCATTCCTAGGCACAGCACATGGAACCACCGTTGGCATGCAAAACATTCAATCAAAACAAAACAAAGCATAAGACATTATAAATAATATCAATGACGAATTAGCCATCCATTGTGTTATATCATTAATTGTCTTACATGCTGTCACTGTTGTCAAAAGATTATAAACATGTTAAATAAAGTTACTAACCCAGTCAGTCTTTGGGCCACATCCAGGTTCTTTATCAGTGGCACACATGAAGCAGTTGTTGGCTTTGTTGAACTCTGAAAGCATAGGCATGAACTGAACAACTACATAAAAATAAAGAATTTACTTTGAATTAAATGTCATTACATACCAGACATTTTTAGTATATCCTCAGTCATTTCTTTTCGCAGTTGCTCCATGTGTTTTTGAAGGTTCCATATCAATTTGAGAGGGGATGTTGGGGAAGTTCTGTGCAACTTCCTTGGCCATCTTCACCAAAAAATAAAATGGAGTTTTTGACCTAATTGTCACATAACAGCATAACATTCATTGTTGAAAATTTAACTATCAAACCTGCATTACAAAGACCCCACAGCTGAAGGTGTCCTGCTGCATAGTGTGAGTTATTTCCCCTCCTTTCCACTTTATGTCCACCTAGTCGTCTTTTCCATGGCAGGATCTTCTCATTTTGAAGTATTCTCTTTTTTATGTAAAAATAATGGAATTATGATTAGTTATAGGCAAATGAGTACACAAGCCAAATTTGAATGCTGTTTTCCTTATCACTATAATCTAGTAGTAATAGAGGTAATTTAATTTATGCCGCATTCTACACACAGCCTAAATTATAGGCACTGAACCATTTACAGGACAATAATAAAAGTAGCATATAGGATCCAACCCTATCACAGAGTGAACAAATGTAGAGTGTTTGTAGACTTTAAGAAAAAAATATTAAGTGACAGTTTCATCAGTATGTGCTTAAAGAAAGTCATATCAAAGATCACAGATGAGTGCCCACCAAATCTATGACAACAGAGAATGAATTGTAAGCACCAAAGTGTGTTTGTCAAAATATTATCTGAAAATGTCAGTTGTTGAACATAAATTACTATTGCAAATAGAAGTATTATGATATATGCATTTGAGGAATATTCCATGTACCAACACTACATGTAGTACGGACATAAGACATTCCCACACAGTATTTTTTTTTATTTCACCTTTATTCAACCAGGCAAGCCAGTTGAACAAATTCTCATTTACAACTGCGACCTGGCTAAGATAAAACAAATTAGTGTGACACAAACAACTACAGAGTTACACATGGGATAAATAAATGTACAGTCAATAACACTATAGAAAAGTCTGTATACAGTGTGTGCAAATAAACACTGGAGTGATAGATGTGCAGAAGATGAATGTGCAAGTAGAGATACTGGGGTGCGAAGGAGAAAAAAAAATAACAATATGGGGATGAGGTAGTTGGCTGGGGTATTTACAGATGGGCTATGTACAGGTGCAATGATATGTAAGCTGCTCTGATGGCTAATGCTTAAAGATGGTGAGGGAGATATGAGTTTCCAGCTTCAGTGATTTTTGCAGTTCGTTCCAGTCATTGGCAGCAGAGAACTGGAAGGAAAGGTGGCCAGAGGAGGAATTGGCTTTGGGGGTGACCAGTGAAATATACCTGCTGGAGCATGTGCTACGGGTCGGTGCTGCTATGGTGACCAGTGAGCTGAGATAAGGCGGGGCTTTACCTAGCAAGGGCCAGCCAATGAGAGCATACAGGTCGCAGTGGTGGGTAGTATATGGGGCTTTGGTGACGAGACGGATGGCACTGTGATAGACTGCATCCAATTTGCTGAGTAGAGTGTTGGAGGCTATTTGGTAAATGACATCGCCGAAGTCAAGGATCGGTAGGATAGTCAGTTTTACGAGGGTATTTTTGGCAGCATGAGTGAAGGATGCTTTGTTGCGAAATAGGAAGCTGATTCTAGATTTAATGTTGGATTGGAGATGCTTAATATGAGTCTGGAAGGAGAGTTTACAGTCTAACCAGACACCTAGAATATGTGGACAACTACAAATACCTAAGTCAGAACCGTCCAGAGTAGTGATGCTAGGCGGGCAGGCAGGTGCGGGCAGCGATTGGTTGAAGAGCATGCATTTAGTTTTACTTGCATTTAAGAGCAGTTGGAGGCCACAAAAGGAGAGTTGTATGGCATTGAAGCTCGTCTGGAGGTTAACACAGTGTCAAAAGAAGGGCCAGAAGTATACAGAATGGCGTTGTCTGCGTAGAGAATCACCAGCCGCAAGAGCTGATGTATACAGAGAAAAGAGTCAGCCTGATAATTGAACCCTGTGGCACCCCCATAGAGACTGCCAGAGGTCCGGGACAACAGGCCCTCTGATTTGACACACTGAACTCTGAGAAGTAGTTGGTGAACCAGGCGAGGCAGTCATTCGAGAAACCAAGGCTGTTGAGTCTGCCGATAAGAATGTGGTGATTGACAGAGTCGAAAGCCTTGGCCAGGTCGATGAAGACGGCTGCACAGTAATGTCTCTTATCAATGGCGGTTATGATATCGTTTAGGACCTTGAGCGTGGCTGAGGTGCACCTATGACCAGCTCGGAAACCAATATGCGTTGCGGAGAAGGTACGGTGGGATTCGAAATGGTCAGTTATCTGTTTGTTAACTTGGCTTTGGAAGACCTTTTAGAAAGGCAGGGTAGGATAGATATAGGTCTGTAGCGGTTTGGGTCTAGAGTGTCTCCCCTTTTGAAGAGGGGGATGACCGCGTTAGCTTTCCAATCTTTGGGGATCTCTTGAACAGGCTAGTAATAGGGGATGCAATAATTGCGGCGGGTTATTTTAGAAAGAGAGGGTCCAGATTGACTAGCCCAGCTGATTTGTAGGGTCCAGATTTTGCAGCTCTTTCAGAACATCAGCTGTCTGGATTTGGGTGAAGGAGAAATTGGGGAGGCTTGGGTAAGTTGCTGTGGGGGTGCAGAGCTGTTGACTGGGGTAGGGGTAGCCAGGTGGAAAGCATGGCCAGTCGTAGAAAAGTGCTTATTGAAATTCTCGATATTTGTAGATTTATCGGTGGTGACAGTGTCCTAGCCTCAGTGCGGTGGGCAGCTGGAAGGAGGTGCTCTTATTCTCCATGGACTTTACAGTGTCCCAGAACTTTTGAGTTTGTGCTACAGGATGCAAATTTCTGTTTGAAAAAGCTAGCCTTTGCCTTCCTAACTGCCTGTGTATATTGGTTCTTAACTTCCCTGAAAAGTTGCATATCGCGGAGTTATTTGATGCTAATGCAGGATGTTTTTTTGCTGGTCGAGGTCAGTCAGGTCTGGAGTGAACCAAGGGCTATATCTGTTCCTGGTTCTACATGTTTTGAATGGGGCATGCTTACTTAATTTCTCTAGGGTAGGGGGCAGTATTTTGACGTCCGGATGAAACGCGTGCCCGTCGTAAACTGCCTACTACTCAGGCTCAGAAGGTAGGATATGCATATTATTAGTAGATTTGGATAGAAAACACTCTGAGGTTTCTAAAACTGTTTGAATGATGTCTGTGAGTATGACAGAACTCATATGGCAGGCAACAACCTGAGAAGAATCCAACCAGGAAGTGTGGAAATCTGAGGTTTGTAGTTTTTCAAGTGATTGCCTATACAGTGTACAGTGACTTAGGGTTCATTTTGCACTTCCTAAGGCTTCCGCTAGATGTCAAGTCTTTAGAACCTTGTTTCATGCTTCTACTGTTACTGGGGAGAGAATAAGAGGTGACTCAACAAGATGACTGCCTGAGACCAATGAGTTGTTTACTGCGCTGTCACGCAGGCGCACCGTTCCTTCTTTTTCCTCTGTAATGAATAAGCTATTGTCCGGTTGGAATATTATTGAATATTTATGTTAAAAAGACCCTAAGGATTGATTGTAAACATCGTTTGACATGTTTCTACGAACGGTAATGGAACTTTTTGACTTTTCGTCTCAGGTTTTGCGCTCGCGCATTATGCCTTTGGAATAGTGATCTGAACGCGCGAACAAAACGGAGGTATTTGGACATAAATATGGAGTTTATCGAACAAAACGAACATTTCTTCTGGGAGTCCTGGGAGTGCATTCCGATGAAGATCAGCAAAGGTAAGTGAAGATTTATAATACTATTTCTGAGTTTTGTTGACTCCAGAACTTGGCGGGTAACTGTATAGCTTGCTTTGATGGCTGAGCTCTGTACTCAGAATATTGTACTCAGAATATTGTACTCGGAATATTGAACAATCTGCTTTCGCCGTAAAGCTATTTTGAAATCTGACACAGCGGTTGCATTAACTTCAATGGGCTACGTGGGACGCTAGCGTCCCACCTGCGGGACACACTATTCAACAGCCAGTGAAATATAGCATGGCGCGAAATACAAAACAGCAAAAATCTCATAATTTCATTTTCTCAAACAATCAACTATTTTACACCATTTTAAAGATGATAAGATAAAGATGTAGGAATTAATTTTACCAGTTAGAAATAGTAGGCCATGCATCAAATAAGTATTTTCATCAGAAAAACTAACCCTTAAATGCACTATTGCATTTTGTAAGTTGTCTGCAGGTGGCTTGTTGTGAATGCACTCAAATATCAAGTCATTATCAGGTTATGTAAACTGCGTTCTAATACTCAACGTAGAAGGATTTGTCTTAATGTACAGTATATGAAAGTTATGCTATGAAAAATGATTCTTTCAAGCTCACTCTGACTGACAAATCCCTGCCTATTACTGTGATTTAAAAAGAGCATATGAAACATTGTTTTGCATGAGGCCTACCTGTGCTCCTTCCTTTAAGCACCTCTGTTTGAACACCTCTCCTGTCCTTGATCCATACCACATACAGCCATTTGCGGATCTTTACAGTGTCCATGTGAAAGATAGTTATTGCGAGGCTGTTAACTTCAATTTTTTTTTTTTTTAACAACCATGTAAAATGAATGCCTACAAAGCTTACAGATTTAAGTCTAATAGCATGAGATGAAAGTAGACAAAACATCAGTGTGCGATATGAAGGTATAGTCAGTGGACATTCTGAACCTTGTTTGAAGTCATTCGGTCATATGACCAAGGAGCTATTGAAATTTTACATTTTGAAAAATTCATGAAAAACGTGTGAGATGAAAATGGACAAACTAAAGGGTGTGCAATGTGTAGGCCCACTCAGTGGACATTCTGAACCTTGTTTGAAGTCAGTAGGTCAAATGACCAAGGAGCTATTGAAATTTGAATGTAAAAAAAGTTTGTACTTTGTTTACATTAACTCGCTTTCTCACTCTAATTAACATGCGGAAATGTGAGCAGCATTTTGTATTCCTAGTTGTATTAGTTAGGGAGCTAACTAATTCAAGTAGGAATACAAAATGCTGCTCACATTTCCGCATGTTAATTAGCTTTGGAAAGCGAGTTAATATCCAAATCATGAAAATAAGACCTGTGCAATGTTGTGCACAAGTTTTCCAACATCATGACACTTATTTGGAGTCTGTGGCTCAAGTGGTTTGAAAGCTATTGATGTTTGAAAATGCGAATATCCGTTGAATATCCAACTTGAAACTGTCTTTACCTCGGTGCTAGATCGCCCAAACTATCGTTGTTTAAAACGCCCCTAGAACATTTGAGCCCTCGGACGAATTACCTAAATAGCTATCTAGTTGCACCTGTCACTAAATGTAAAAGTCAGTGACTTAGCTGCTAAATGAAGTGCAAGGACGGCGGCCAAATCACGTCACATGACGAGCTAGGTCACTGCCACCCAGTGTCCCTGTTACAGGGCAAGCACATTACTTAATGTGCCACCCAGATCTCTATTGCTAGTTACATGTTTTTAAAATAAATCTTAATTTGCTTCCTCAGAAAGCAGAAGACCAAGCAAACCACACCAATTCATTCACAACCACAGCACTCCTGCCTCCAAAGTGAAAAGTGTGGACTCTCTGGTGAATAGCTCCATTCTGTCAGCCAATGCACCGGAGTTCTACCCTGCTAGCTTCTCCCCCTATGAGGTATGAAAGCAGTGGTCCTGCAGGCTTTTGTTCCAGTCCAGTACTACTAACACACCTGGTTCAACTAGGGTAATCACTAAGCCCCTTATTAAATGAAATCTAGTGTGGTTGTGCTGGGTTAGAACAAAAAGTCTGCACACCCGGTAATAATGGATATGGATAATGGGTTGCCTAGTGTCTTGGCGACTGCACTTTACATTATAAGGACCAAACTAATCAATCACCTCATCCACAACTAATGAGTAGCTCTCAGCTGGAGGTACTGACTGTAGCTACTAGCTAGTTTCTATGTTTTTCACCTATCTTCTATTACAAGTGTTCTCCATTTTATAGGAATCCGTTTCGGAGGATGGCAGTGATGGCTATTATACTGAGATGACATTGGCTGAATTGGTTGAGGAGTTTCTCAGCTACCTAAACTCCTCGCCGGGGTCCTTTGAGACGGACATTGAACACATGGTAAACATGCTGAACAGCTGGGTCACTACTGAGGAGACGCTGCAAGAACTGGTGGAACTCATCTACACACAAGTATGTGTATCAACACACACACACGGTTCGGTCATCTACGTGCTTTTTCATTTTATAGCGATTCTATACTGTAGTTTACTGTATTTTGTTTTAGTGTCGTTTAAAAAAAAAAAGTGTTTATGTTTATTTTTGCAGTCTACTGCTATCCCCAATTTCTCGTACACTGGGGCAAGGCTCTGTAACTTCCTGTCTCATAACCTCGTACTCAGCCCAGCAAGTGGAAACTTTCGTCAGCTTTTACTAAAACGGTGAGCTTTGTTAGTATAATTTCATCACCAGCTTAATCCTGATGCTTCACCACAAGAAACACTTGTAGCCATTTATACAGAAACCCTCTCTCTTGCTCTGTATCTGGGTGCTGTAGGTGTCGGACAGAGTATGAACAGAGAGACGTAGCGGTGCGGGGAGACCTGGAGACACAGAAGAAGTTCCATGCCTATGTGCTCTTTCTGGGGGAGCTTTATCTCAGACTGGAGGTGAGCAGGAGCACCTTTGTCCTGTCCCAGGCTTTTGGGGGTATTTATGCGTTGAATTGAGCTGAATTTAATTTGGTAAAAACATGTACAGCAAGATGTACATTGTATTCCAGAACAAAAGCACTTAAAATTATTCATTAAAACACTTATTTCCAAAGTGACACTCGATTTTAAAAACGATTTCCATTTCAGCCCCTCACAACTTTGACACTTGCCTCCCATAACCCAACCTCCTTCCATAACCCCTCCCCTCGATCCATTTTGAGTTGATAATAAACCCTAGAGAATGACAGAACCTGGCCTCTTGGTTGTCTCAGGTGAAGAGTGCAAAGGGGCCTCCATCCCGAGCTGAGATCCTGCTAATCGCCCTGAGGGAGCTGATGAATGCCCTCTTCTCTAACCCAGTGGATGGAAACCTCATCTGTGCTGTCAAACTGCTCAAGGTTATTTCGCAACTTTTCTGATCTCTAAATTCAAGCTGACTCAATGTTCCACGTCATCTGTGGTACAGTTATTTACTGTGTTTCAAGAGAAATCTGCAGGCCATCATCCCGAGTGAATGGAAAAGATTGTATTACAATGTAATAATGTTTATCGTCAAGTTTGTTATAATGCGCAAGACAAATTCCCCTATGTTACATTGAAGTTTATCTGTGATGTTTTCTGTAGTTGACAGGCTCGGTTCTGGAGGATGTGTGGAAAGAGAAAGGGAAGTCTGAAATGGACCAGCTAGTCCAGAGGATTGAGAACATCGTACTGGACGCCCAGTGCAGCAGGTGTGCGTGTGAGATGAATAAAGAGACTTGTTTAGTAGAAACACTCTGTCAAAACTACCTCTGCCACATTTAGAATTAAAATGAATGCTTCTTAGATTGGATAAAAGCTGGTTGAATGAATGAATGACTGTCTGTTGTGTGAAGGAGATGTTATTGATGCTGACTGAGTGATTGGTCCAATGAATAAAGGACTGCCTGTGTGTCCATCAGAGATGTGAAGCAGATGTTATTGCGGCTGGTGGAGCTGAGGTCTAGTAACTGGGGCAGAGTCCATGCTGCTGCTGCTTCCGACGCTACACCTGACAATGACCCCAACTACTTTATGGTGAGGAGTTGGGGCTAGAAAACAACACTACTCCCTCCATCTAATCTTCTAAACTTCTAAAGTTTCAAGCCAGCTCCCAGCTTTAAACCCGTGATCCAAAAGGAATTGGCACCGATCCACCTTTTTGAGAAACAGGTTTAGATGTTCAAATTTTAATTTCATGCCCACTAACCTTTTCACCGCTGTTCTTTGTGTCTATGTGCGTTTCTCCTCTCAGAATGAGCCTACGTTCTACACTGCAGACGGCACTCCCTTCACAGCAGCTGACCCTGGTGAGTATATCGACATTATTCATCAAGGTAAAACCCTGCAAAAGCTTTGCATTGTCCCTAAATGCATGTTTTTGTGTTACAGAATATTCCGAAAAATACCAGGATATCCTGGATCGGGAAGACGATTGTTTCCCAGAGGACTGTGAAGAGAATGGAAATGAATCGTGAGTATAGCTAAATGACAAATATACCTATGTTAATTGTCTATACAGTGATTAGTTGTGGTCATGATCTTTGCTCTTTCAGTTGCCTTGGTTGGTTTCTCGTGTGAGTCATTATGGTACTGAATCCGTAAAATATATGTATCTGTGGATCTAGAATATTCCTCTCTAGTTCTAGAATGCTATTTTGTAGTTCTAGAATATTTGTTGTTGTTGTGGGAGCCAGTCAAACACACCAAATAGGTCAGACAATCCAGTGCCATAGTTACTAATACACTGTAGGATTGATTGTGTGACCTTTTACCCTCGGCCATATCATGTGTCCATATGCCAAGGTCACATGACCTGAGAGCAGCGTGAGGTCGTTCACTTGTGGGTCAGTGTGATTGTCTTGCCCACAATGCAACAGGGGAAGCCAGAGCCTCTGATTCAGACTAGTCAGCAGATGGACCAGAAAGGGGGCTTAGCCGACCCCTGTCTACCCCTCACTCAAATCAAATGTTATTTGTCACATGCACTGAATACAACAGGTGTAGTAGACCTTACCGTGAAATGCTTACTTACAAGCCCTTAACCAACAATGCAGTTGAAGAAATAGAGTTAAGAAAATATTTACTAAATAAACTAAAGTAAAAAGTAACACAATAACAATAACGAGGCTATATACAGGGATACCGGTACTGAGTCAATGTGCGGGGGTACAGGTTAGTCCAGGTCATTTGTACATGTAGGTAGGTGTAAAGTGACAATGCATAGATAATTAACAGTGAGTGGCAGCAGTGTAGAAAGAAAGGGGGGGTCAATGTAAATAGTCCGGGTGGCCATTTTGATTAATTGTTCAGCAGTCTTATTGGTCAGGCGTCTTATGGCTTGGGGGTAGTAGCTGTTAAGGAGACTTTTGGACCTAGACTTGGCACTCTGGTACCGCTTGCTGTGCGGTAGCAGAGAGAACAGTCTATGACTTGGGTTACTCGAGTCTTTGACAATTATTTTGGACTTTCCACTGTTTGTTTGTCTTTTCCTTTGAAGGACTGTGACTTTGATCTTTAGTTGTACACTGAAACAAACCTGTATATAACCTTCATGAATTTGCCTGCACTTTGTTCAGTTCATTCTTAATGAATATACATTGTTTTGTGTTCCAGGTCGTTCAATGACGAGGATGAGATGGACCCTGAAATCGAGGAAGCTTTTGAGAAGTTCTGCCTGGAGTCCGAGAGGAGACGACGATGAGAGCGCTGCGACAGGCTGAACTGGCACATACCTTTCGTGTTCGACATGCTGGAATGTTTGCGACTGGAAAAAATCTAAGAACTAGCGATGTTTTTTTTTTTTTTTTTTTAACAATACAGTTTGCTATTCCTGGCAGTTCACTTACAGATTTTCTTCTGGCTGGGATTTGTGTTGGTTGGAAGATGGGGGACAATCAACTGCATCAATAATCCGCTGAGTTATACCGACTGTTCTGAGTTTGGATTTTTTGGGGGGTGGGCGGAGTTCCTTCTCTGCTTTTGATTCTTTCAGAAACACTTATTTCCCTTGGTCTTCGTCTTAACGCCACAGGGAAAATGTGTGCTGTGGATTTGAAACACAGCCACCCTAAAAACCCAACACTAGATATAGAAAGAAAATATTTTTTTCTGCCTGTCCACACTCAGTGACCCATATCATATTTCTGCATTCACATTGATGTAGCCTCTGAAGTAGCACACAGATGCAATGCTCATTTCCTGTTACATTTTTGGGTGGTTGTCCTGATAACTGCAGGCAATTGGCAAAAAAACGCACTTCAGAGCCAAAAAATCTGATCTGAGCATCCAGATTGAGGTCACATAGATTATCCAGATGGTATCAGGATTGAGGTCCACATATGGATGTGGTATTAATCTGAAGTCGAAAGATCAGATTCCATGGGGTTTTGTGCTGTTTACACATTAGGGAAAATAGCAGATGGGTATCAGATGTGCAAGTAATTGACAATCTGAATGGGCTGCCTATGTAAACTTATCTCAACAGCAGAGTAGCAAACTAACTGTATAATCAACGACAGAACATAGGGTTCAGCTCCAGGAATACTGCAAGGGCTTATTCAGTTGGAGGTGACACTCAGACTTGCAGATACAAATGTGATGTATAGAACGGACACTGCACTGCATCGGATGTTGCTACAGGGTACAACAGGGTAAATAAATACAGTATTCAAGAGAATTGTATGTTCTCTATAGTACATCTCAGCTTTCAGTGTTCTGAATGTTGCACTATTGAACTCCAGGGCCATTTTGTTAATTATACATCTGTGAGGAGTTGGCCATTTATTTCAGTTTGATGGTCAACCACCCATTATCAGTCTATGCATTTTAAGGTGGTGGATTTGTGAAACTAACAAAGGAGCTTAAAGTACTGAATACTGGCAAGTGGCAGCAAACTGGCCATTAAAGAGAACTCAAGTTATTTCAACTTTAGGGGTGTTTTGCTCTTCCTTTTACAGGTTCAAAGTAGCGTTTTTTAGAATGTGAAGTTATTTCACAGAATTGTTTAGTACAGTTCTGTCTCTTGCTGGGAAGTGGGAACGGGGTCATTTTGAATCCAATTTGTTTGTTGAACAAGAATTTAACACCTTTGCAGTCGGCAGTTTGAAACTGATTAAGAGACCACTGCAACAGAAATCTCTCAGGATGGATTCCACAATATATTCTTAGTAGTTCATCATCAATTGATGAACCCCATACAAAGGAATGTTTGTTTTATAGTTTGTAAATAATATTCACAGTATTGTTTGTCTGCAATAAATTCTTTATAATATGTATATTTCACACACTAGTCTAGCTAGACATCCATCATATTGGCGACAGATGTTCATGCGAATATTCTAAAATCCGCATTAAAATAATATGCACATTTTCCCACTAGTGGTGTTTGTAGCAAACAGACTTGTTGCTGATAAGTCAGTGCGTGATGACATAGTGTACACAAAATGTACTTTTTTGCTGAAATTTTCAAGTACCAAATAAAATCTTACTATGGATAAGAGCAAGAATATTTGTATTTGTCAAACAACATTCATGTCACCAGAATAAGACCCTCAATATTTATTGGAAAGGAGCATCAAGATCACTTACAGATGGACTTTTATTATGTGCATAACTTACAGATGGACTTTTATTTTGTCTTGCAGTGTGTGGATTCTTTCAATATACGTGTTACCTGAAAAGCTCAGTAGGTGGCGCTATGCTCATTTTGGTCAAAGTATGCGCAGTAGAAGAAGCAGCAGCAGCAGCCAATAGGAGCACACCTTGTATGTTGCGGGAGTTTTGTTGTTGACAACAACGCTGCTAAATGTGATTTTGTTTACTATCTAGCTAGCTAGAATATATAAAATAACGTTTATGATGACCAGCAGCAACACTAATATCAGTTTGATGATCATGTACAAGGATGATTCGGTGGACGTCCGTTACGTAGATGATTCCCGTTTGCACTTGTCGCCCTGTGGCTCGGAGTTCATGTTGGAGAAAGCCCCTGCACGATCTGCACATCCTCTTCAGTCTAGTGAGAAGGTTCGACAGAGGACCAGGTTCGCCACCAGCAGCTACAAGGTAGCTAACATCAGCAGAACCCAATCTCATAATAAAAACAACCCATGTGTTTGCCAATCCTAATTTGTCATTATTCTAGGACCTGATGCTTGGTGCTTTGGAGTTCAGGAACGAGTATGCAACACGACCTTACCTGCCTGAAGAACTCATCCCAGACGACCACAGAAAGGTAGCTAGCTAACACAGTTTTGCTAACTATTCGTTTTTTTGCAGAAGAAAGGAATTAATTACCACATTATGCCTACACTTAATTTTTGTGTAATTGGGACATTTTTAAATCGTCAAATACACGTCACACAATTTCCCCTGTCTAACAGGACATTATTTTGCCCACAGTTGTCCACATACCACAGGAAACTACCTAGTTAACCTTTCACCATTGAGAATGTGCTTTTCACCTGTCTTACAGCAGGTATTCAGCATTGACCCCGAGGTGGAGTGGCCTGCATGTTATTCCTGTACTGCTGAGGTGGGATTGAACCGAGAGACCGTTGTCAGTTCAGTGAAGCGGAGGGCCAGTCTGCTGCTTTCTTCCTCTGGAGAGGAGTTCTCTGTAAACTTCACCTGCAGACTTAGTCACAACCAACACCACAGGCCTCGGAGCCGAGACCCAAATAGGTCTGTCACTGAACACACACAGCAAGACAACCAAACCTGTAGGCCAAAGACTCCATCTCAACAGAGTAGCGCCTGTGCTGAACAACAGGTAAGGCTTGCAATGCTCAAAGTGCTCCGGATTCTTGAATGTTGTTTATTTTTTAATTACAATGTCAATGTGGTTGTGTGAAGCCAATGGTAAGTTTCTTTATTATTCTGACAAACTTCTATATTCTAAGCCAGGAGAGGTATACCTGTCCACCAGAGTGGTCCAGCACCACTCTGTCTCCTGTGTTCCTCTGGTGTGGCGCTACCCTCTGTCTCTGGCCCTTCGCCTCTGGCGCGCCCAGTCCCAGCCCTCTGGAGAGAGGAATAGGGGGGAGACAGAAGAAGAGACAGCCAGGGGGAGAGACCAGACTGAGAGAGCAATGACAAACACATCTAGAGGAGAGAGGTCTTACCTGCCCCAAGCCCTGTCTCTCAGATGCCCTTCCCCTCATCAGCACAGGTTGATTGATTGATTCATTTTATTTTATGATATGAAACTAGACAAAGATATTACTGCCGAAACTAGTAGTGTATAATTACCTCCATGTCAACATCTACCAGTAAACTGTAGAGATGCATGTATTTTTACTGTAGGTGGAAGTTCAGATACTCTCTGGTCCAAGATGAACAGGAGGCAGACCAAGACCTCCCTACTGAGTTGGTTAAAGTGGTGTGGTGCCAAGGGGTGCTGTACAGGTACCTTTCTGCAGGATGATATGTATTTACGTGACTTGATTTGAACAGGCTAAGGTTTCTTGTTATATAGATGATTAGTAAATGAGATACTATATTCATAAAACATAGAAAGCATGTGACATCTCAACTGTTTAAAAAAGGTTTGTTGACCAACCTTGTGTCCAGTTATTTTCTTCTGTCTAACCATTACAGTCTGTCTGTGTGTTTCTCCTG
The DNA here is from genome assembly GCF_965601325.2 of Salmo salar. Taxonomy (NCBI): domain Eukaryota; kingdom Metazoa; phylum Chordata; class Actinopteri; order Salmoniformes; family Salmonidae; genus Salmo; species Salmo salar. Next base: position 38,138,357 of record NC_138310.1, on the reverse strand, counting down.
TCCAGGATAGTGGATGGAGCCATCCCAGTCGTGGAGGTTTCTCCAGGGGATGGTTCAGTCATCAGGTCTAACGGAGTGCTGGCCAGCTACTTCACCCACCACAGAGCTGGCCCTGGGCCTGGGGAGGTACAATACGTCACCTAATCCAGGGTTTCTGTTAGCCGGTAACAGCCGGTTTTTGGCCAATAAAAAAAAATAAAAATAATAATAATAATAATAGAAAAGCCGATTTAATAAAATTGGCACCGGCCAATTGTCCGGGAGAAGAAAAAAATCGCATTGTGAAATACTGCTTTTTGGCCTATTAATTGATGGAAATACATTTGAAGTCGGAAGTTTACATACACCTTAGCCAAATGCATTTAAACTCAGTTTTTCACAATTCCTGACATTTAATCCTAGTAAAAATTCCCTGTCTTAGGTCAGTTAGGATCACCACTTTATTTTAAGAATGTGAAATGTCAGAATAATAGTAGTTATTTATTTCAGCTTTTATTTCTTTCATCACATTCCCAGTGGGTCATAAGTTTACATACACTCAATTAGTATTTGGTAGCATTGCCTTTAAATTGCTTAACTTCGGTCAAACGTTTCGGGTAGCTTCCCACAATAAGTTGGGTGAATTTTGGTACATTCCTCCAGACAGAGCGGGTGTAACTGAGTCAGGTTTGTAGGCCTCCTTGCTCACACACACTTTCAGTTCTGCCCACAAATTTTCTATAGGATTGAGGTCAGGGCTTTGTGATGGCCACTCAAATACCTTGACTTTGTTGTCCTTAAGCCATTTTGCCACAACTTTGGAAGTATGCTTGGGGTCATTGTCCATTTGGAAGACCCATTTGCGACCAAGCTTTAACTTCCTGACTGATGTCTTGAGATGTTGCTTCAATATATCCACATAATTTCCCTTCCCCATTATGCCATCTATTTTGTGAAGTGCACCAGTCCCTCTTACAGCAAAGCACCCCCACAACATGATGCTGCCACCCCCGTGCTTCATGGTTGGGATGGTGTTCTTCGGCTTGCAAGCATCCCCCTTTTTCCTCCAAACATAACGATGATTATTATGGCTAAACAGTTCTATTTTTGTTTCATCAGACCAGAGGACATTTCTCCAAAAAGTACAATCTTTGTCCCCATGTGCAATTGCAAACCGTAGTCTGGCTTTTATATGGCGGTTTTGGAGCAGTGGCTTCTTCCTTGCTGAGCGGCCTTTCAGGTCGATATAGGACTCGTTTTACTGTGGATATAGATGCTTTTGTACCTGTTACCTCCAGCATCTTCACAAGGTCCTTTGCTGTTGTTCTGGGATTGATTTGCACTTTTCGCACCACAGTACGTTCATCTCTAGGAGACAGAACGCGTTTCATTCCCGAACGGTATGATGGCTGCGTGGTCCCATGGTGTTTATACTTGCGTACTATTGTTTGTACAGATGAACGTGGTGCCTTCAGGCATTTGGAAACTGCTCCCAAGGATGAACCAGACCCGTGGAGGTCTAAAAAAAAAATCTGAGGTCTTAGCTGATTTCTTTTGATTTTCCCATGATGTCAAGCGAAGAGGGACTGAGTTTGAAGGTAGGCCTTGAAATACATCCACAGGTACACCTCCAATTGACTCAAATGATGTCAATTAGCCTATCAGAAGCTTCTAAAGCCATGACATCATTTTCTGAAATTTTCCAAGCTGTTTAAAGGCACAGTCAACTTAGTGTACGTAAACTTCTGACCCACTGGAATTGTGACACAGTGAATTATAAGTGAAATACTCTGTCTGTAAACAATTGTTGGAAAAATTACTTGTGTCATGCACATAGTAGATGTCCTAACCAACTTGCCAAAACTATAGTTTGTTCACCAAAAAATTGTGGACTGGCTGAACAACTAGTTTTAATAACTCCAACCTAAGTGTATGTAAACTTCCGCTCACGTGCGGTGCCCTTTTGACAACAGTGTTTTCCCGCTAATTATGGAACGAACATTTGCACGTAGTCTACTGCCTTGTGCGCATTGCTATCTCTTAAACTATTATATCAGCATTTTAATTTAAACGTTCTAATCTGTTGCATCACTCAATAGCTTAAAAAAGATCTACGTAGCCTAGTCCTATTGGTTGTATGAATTTAGGATCTATCGTCCTACAACTGTCCCAGAGTCTGTTTTGAAATAGGCTATTTTTCTCGACAAGCTGACCAATAGAACAGGTTAACTTTTCTACCATGGGGATAGTAGATTGACAGGCTAGTGATTTTGCGGTTCGGTGCTTGTCTTGTTTCCTGAGGTAAAGTAAATGCGGACAGTTATTCTCACATCTTCAAAGTGAAAATCAGAATTGGGTAAGAAAGACCGCACGTCGTTGCATCCTAGACTTACGTGTTCTGTTAATATGAATTAATAATTATCTAAATGTGATTTCTGTCATTCTGAGCACCGTGAGTGGACGTCCTAATCAGGTTACGCACTCAATGCATATGGGTCCAGTAAATATCTTACATTTCCTGTAAATTAAAATCCTTTCGGTCTAATGTCCTGCTCCACATTTTCCTACCAGAAACCCTGACCTAATCACGCTTTAAAGTGACATATTTACTCTTGAGGGTACCCGTACAATAGCTGTTGGTATTTCCTTAAGACTTGTGCTACCCAGTGTTCACCCTGTAATTTGAACCCTGCACAGTGTAGCAGTCTGCCATGTCATTTATGCTGGCTATATCCTGTCATGTGCTTACATGCAGTAGAAAGCCATCTTTTGTTATTACCATATCATACTGATTTTATGGCAGTAAAGACTTTTACAGATGCTTCCATGATTAATTGTGGAATCTTAAAACAGTTTTGGGATGCTGACACTCATCTAATAGGAGTTCCAGTATGTGTGTAGTTATGTTTTAGGACCGACTGATAGCATTGCTCATGTTCTGGTGTTTCCCTCAGGTAAAGGATGTGATGTACCACCTGAGCAGCCTCCCCCCTGACACACCTGGGCAGGTCTACTCTGTGTGCTCTATGGTGACTCGAGCCAGCAGGTGAGGTACTACCGTAGACCTGGACCACCTCTGATGACTACGGCTAGCACACCTCTAGACTTCAGGCAGTGCTACTACCTTGTTATTAATAATCAGTAACATTTGAATAAATTAGTTACTGTAAATCAGCAAAACTCTTCATGGTTGTGGCCAATTCTCTTAACTTCAAATTCTATTCATGAGTACCATCCAATATTATTGCCTTTGAGTTTTTTTGAGTTTGCAAGAAAGGCATTTGACTGTAATTGTGCATGTAACATTAAAAGTTGAAAGTGAAACATTGTTTTGACAGGATCCTGAACGGCTACAACCAGGCCAGACACTCTCTAAAGCTCCCTGTTACACAGAGCTGCTTGAACCAGGTTAGACCATGCACATGTTTCATCCATCCATACAGTTGTGTGTGTTAGTCGTTTGTGTATTGCTGCATTGAGATGCATTGTATTTCTCTCTCTGTGCAGGAGACCAGTTCAGAGCCCTTTATACAGGAAGTACACATTTCTGAGTCTGGTTACATTAATACCACTGAAACAAGACAAAGCAGGTAAGATAAAGCAGGTCTGTGTACCAAAATCATCGAAGTTTAGACATTAATGCTCAGCTATGTTGTATTGAGTGAAATGTCTTTTTAAATGGTGGATCTGTAAGTGTTGCGCTTGCTAGCATAGCAATTTTTTGCTTAGTAATATATTATTTGTTTTCTGTTTCAGGCCTAACTGTGTTGCTGAAGAGCTGGAGAAGATCAAACGCTTCAACTGTATCCTTAGTGTCACTATTCTGGGTGGCTTTTATGGGTAATAAGCCAGGGTAGGGTACATAACTGTTTCTGAATTCTACAACACTGTCTACGTCGTTGTCTTTAGCAAGACAAGACAACACCACATTGGCTTTGGAAGAAACAGACCAGGCTAATGCATCCAGGCTAACAGCTACGGTGCCATCAGAAAGTATTCAAATCAAATTTATTTGTCACATACACATGGTTAGCAGGTGTTAATGCAAGTGTAGCGAAATGCTTCTGCTTCTAGTTCCGACCATGCAGTAATATCTAACAAGTAATATAACCTAACAATTTCACAACAACTACCTTATACACACAAGTGTAAAGGAATGAATACGAATATGTACATACAAATATATAAATGAGTGATGGCCGAACGGCATAGGCAAGATGCAGTAGATGGTATGGAGTACAGTATATACATATGAGATGAGCAATGTAGGGTATGAAAACATTATATGAAGTAACATTGTTTAAAGTGGCTAGTGATACATTACATCAAGATGCAGTAGATGGTATAGCGTACAGTATATACATATGAGATGAGCAATGTAGGGTATGAGAACATTATATAAAGTGGCATTGTTTAAAGTGGCTAGTGATACATTTAATTATATCAGATGGCAAGATGCAGTAGATGGTATAGCGTACAGTATATACATAAGAGATGAGTAATGTAGGGTAAGTAAACGTTATATAATATAAAGTGGCTAGTGATAAATTGATTACATCAATTTTACCATTATTAAAGTGGGTGGAGTTGAGTCAGTATGTTGGCAGCAGTCACTCAATGTTAGTGATGGCTGTTTAACAGTCTGATGGCCTTGAGATAGAAGCTGTTTTTCAGTCTCTCGGTCCCAGCTTTGATGCACCTGTACTGACCTCGCCTTCTGGATGTTAGCGGGGTGAACAGGCAGTGGCTCGGGTGGTTGTTGTCCTTGATTATCTTTTTGGCCTTCCTGTGACATCAGGTGGTGTAGGTGTCCTGGAGGGCAGGTAGTTTGCCCCCGGTGATGCGTTGTGCAGACCTCACTACCCTCTGGAGAGCCTTACAGTTGTGGGCGGAGCAGCTGCTGTTCCAGGCGGTGATACAGCCCGACAGGATGCTGTAAAAGTTTGAGTGTTTTTAGTGACAAGCTGAATTTCTTCAGCCTCCTGAGGTTGAAGAGGCGCTGCTGCGCCTTCACCACGCTGTCTGTGTGGGTGGACCATTTCAGTTTGTCCGTGATGTGTACGCCGGGGAACTTAACTCTCCACCCTCTCCACTACTGTCCCGTCAATGTACATAGGGGGCTGCTCCCTCTGCTGTTTCCTGAAGTCCACGATCATCTCCTTTGTTTTGTTGACATTGAGTGTGAGGTTATTTTCCTGACACCACACTCCGAGGGCCCTCACCTCCTCCCTGTAGGCCGTCTCGTCGTTGTTGGTAATCAAGCCTACCACTGTAGTGTCGTCTGCAAACTTGATGATTGAGTTGGAGGCGTGCATGGCCACGCAGTCGTGGGTGAACAGGGAGTACAGGAGAGGGCTGAGAACGCACCCTTGTTGGGACCCAGTGTTGAGGATCAGCGTAGTGGAGGTGTTGTTATCTACCCTCATCACCTGGGGGTGGCCCGTCAGGAAGTCCAGGACCCAGTTGCACAGGGATGGGTCGAGACCCAGGGTCTCGAGCTTAATGACGAGTTTGGAGGGTAATATGGTATTAAATGCTGAGCTGTAATCGATGAACAGCATTCTTACATAGGTATTCCTCTTGTCCAGATGGGTTAGGGCAGTGTGCAGTGTGATGGCGATTGCGTCGTCTGTGGACCTATTGTGGCGGTAAGCAAATTGGAGTGGGTCTAGGGTGACAGGTAGGGTGGAGGTGATATGGTCCTTGACTAGTCTCTCAAAGCACTTCATGATGATGGAAGTGAGTGCTACAGGGAGGTAGTCATTTCAGACCCCATACTTTGTGTGTTACAGCCTGAATTTAAAATGTATTACATTTAGATTTTTTTGTCACTGGCCTACACACAATACCCCATAATCTCAAAGTGGAATCAGGTTTTTCGAAACAAGTATTCAACCCCTTTGTTATTACTAGCCTAAATAAGTTCAGGAGTAAAAATGTGCTTAACAAGTCAGATAATAAGTTGCATGGACTCACTCTGTGCAATAATAGTGGTTAACATGATTTTTGAATGACTACCTTATCTCTGTATCTGTTCATGTTTCCAAGTTTCAGTTATCTGTAAGGTCCCTCAGTCGAGCAGTGAATTTCAAACACAGATTCAACCACAAAGACCAGGGAGGTTTTCCAATGCCTCACAAAGAAGGGGACCTATTGGTACTGTAGATGGGGGGAGACATTGAATATCCCTTTGAGCATGGTTATTCATTACACTTTGGATGGTGTATCAATACACCCAGTCACTACAAAGATACATTTAACCTTTATTTAACTGGGCAAGTCAGTTAAGAACAAATTCTTATTTACAGTGACGGCCTACAGGCATCCTTCCTAACTCAGTTGCCGGAGAGGAAGGAAACCGATTAATACATTATTGGCCGATATCCGATATTTTCCTTGCCCAAAAAAGCGATACCGATATAGATTTTTTTGCAGCCTTTTAAGCATTCTAGTACAGTTAAATAACTGAACACACACACATGGATGCAGCGGTCTAAGGCACTGCATCTCAGTGCAAGAGGCGTCACTACAGTCCCTGGTTCGAATCCAGGCTGTATCACATCCGGCCGTGATTGGGAATCCCATAGGGCGGCGCACAATTGGCCCAGCGTCGTCTGGTTTTGGCTGTCATTGTAAATGAGAATTTGTTCTTAACTGACTTGCCTAGTTAAATAAAGGTTACACACACCACACCACACTGACCAAAAAGTTATTTTGTTGGCATTTACGTACATCCCCATTACCAGTAAAACATCATCAAAACCTATTTCTTTCACTTGCTGTGCTGTTTTGTTGTTCATTTGTTCAGTCTCAACCAGGATTTCATCATACATATCAAGCAGTGAAGTTTCAGCTCTGTCTGTCCGTGGCCTCTCTTCCTCGGTGCGCACTGTCACTGTGTCTGTTTCCATCTTGTCCAGCTGTGTATGTTAACATTTCACGTGAACTCTGGTTCTTGTCTGCATCAAGCATGGTGGCGACACAGTAAATAGGCTTAGAGAGAATGCCACCGAATCGCTTGTTCACAGCCTGGAGTACTTTTTAAGTTTTAACCCCACGGTCTGTGTGGGCAGTTTTGTTGAGCAGGCGTTTCACTGCCATGACAGAGGGTATCACGTCTGCTGCAGACGCAGTTGATGGGTTTATTTCTCCAGTCAGTTGTTCAAATGGCGCTAGGAGTGTGTTCATGTTTCAAACATGTTCTCAAATGCCATTGAAATGGCATCAGCGGTATGAAAACCAGCACATTCTTGAGCATGCAATACGGCTTTCCTCAGTATGAAATCCTCATCGACCCACTGTGCTGTCAGACTCAGCATACTCATGGGGCTGACATCGCTGGTCCAAATGTCAGTCGTGAAGCTAATAGCATTGACGCCCATAGTAAGTAGCTCATAGATGTGCATTTCAACAATACTGTGTAACTCCGGTAGGGCAACATCTGAAAAATAGTGCCTACTTGGTAGTGTGTACCGTTGCTAGACCAGTCGGCTAAAGCCAACATCATCCACGACAGAGAATGGTTGATTGTCAAGGGCATGAATTCCATTATCTTGGTGTTAATGGATTTCGCCTTTGAGTTGTCTTGCTGACATGTTCTTACTCTTTCAAATGACTGTTCAACTTGAACTTGTTTAGTTGTTGTAAGTGTGCTCTTACTAAAGTATATTACTATTACTATTTTCTACTTTTGTTCTGTGTAGCGCTGTATTTTTCGTGGCGTCATTACGTCATTTACTTACGTTATATTACGTATCCACGTCAGCTTTGATATCGGTTTTGCACATCGGCGTTAAACTAGACATCGGGCCGATGTTGGTATTTTTAGCTAATATCGGCTGATTTCCGATATTCTCACCGATATATCGTGCATCCCTAATTGCAGCCTTATTCTAAAATGTATTAAATTGTTTTTTCCCCCTCATCAATCTACACACAATACCCCATAATGACAAACAAAAACAGTTTTTTTGAATTTTTTGCAAATGTATTAAAAATATAAAACAGAAATATTACATTTTCATAAGTATTCAGACCCTTTACTAAGTACTTTGTTGAAGCACCTTTGTCAGTGATTACAGCCTCCAGTCTTCTTGGGTATGATGCTACAAGCTTGACACATCTGTATTTGGGGAGTTTCTCCCATTCTTCTCTGCAGATCCTTCCAAGCTCTATCAGGTTGGATGGGGAGTGTCGCTGAACAGCTATTTTCGGGTCTCTCCAGAGATGTTTAATCAGGTTCAAGTCCGGATACTGACGTGTCCCGAAGCCACTCCTGCGTTGTCTTGGCTGTGTGGTTAGGGTTGTCCTGTTAGACTGGGGCAAAGTTTCACCTTCCGAGGTCCTGAGCGCTCTGGAGCAGGTTTTCATCAAGGATCTCTCTGTACTTTGCTCCGTTCATCTTTCCCTCGATCCTGACTTGTCTCCCAGTCACTGCCGTTGAAAAACATGCCCAAGGCATGATGCTGCCACCTCCATGCTTCACCTTAGGGATGGTGCCAGGTTGGCATTCAGGCCAAAGAGTTCAACCTTGGTTTCATCAGACCAGAGAATCTTGTTTCTCATGGTCTGAGAGTCCTTTAGGTGCCTTTTGGCAAACTCCAAGTGGGCTGTTGTGCCTTTTACTGAGGAGTGGCTTCTGTCTGGCCACTCTACCATACAGGCCTGATTGGTGAAGTGCTGCAGAGATGGTTGTCCTTCTGGAAGCTTCCTCCATCTCCACAGAGTAACTCTGGAGCTCTGTCAGAGGTTTCTTGGTCACCTCCCTGACCAGGGCCCTTCTCCCCCGATTTCTGAGTTTGGCCGGGCGGCCAGCTCTAGGAAGAGTCTTGGTGTGTTCTTGGGGACCTTCAATGCTGCAGACATTTTTCTGTGCCTTGACACAATTCTGTCTCGGAGTACTACGGACAATTCCTTTGACCTCATGGCTTGGTTTTTGCTCAGACATGCACTGTGTCAACTGTGGGACCTTACATAAACAGGTGTGTGTGCCTTTTTCAATTCAATTGAATTTACTACAGGTGGACTCCAATCAAGTTGTACAAACATCTCAAGGATGATCAATGGAAACAGGATGCACCTGAGCTCAATTTAGAATATCATAGCAAAGGGTTTGAATACTTAAGGTGTATTTCATCAATTTTAGAATAAGGCTGTAAGGTAACAAAATGTGGAAAAAGGGAAGGGATCTGAATACTTTCCGAATGCACTGTACATCCTGTTTGCAACATGGCACTAAAGTAATACTGCTGAAAATGTGGCAAAGCAATTCATGATTTTTCCTGAATGCAACGTGTTATGTTTAGGACAAATCCAAATACAACACATTACTAAGTACCCCTCTCCATATTTTCAAGCATAGTGGTGGCTGCATTATGTTATATGTATTCTTGTAATAGTTAAGCACTGGGGAGATTTTGAGGATAAAAAATAAACAGAATGGAGCTAAATCCAGAGGAAAATCTGGTTGTCTGCTTTCCACCAGACACTGGGAGATGAATTCACCATTCACCAGGAGAATAACCTAAATCAGAAGGCCAAATATACACTGGAGTTGCGTACCAAGAAGACGGTGAATGTTCCTGAGTGGCTGAGTTACAGTTTTGACTTAAATCTACTTAACAAATCTATGGCAAGACCTGAAAATGGTTGTCTAGCAATGATCAACAACCAATTTGACAGAGCTTGAAGAGTTTATAAAATAATAATGGGCAAATGTTGCACAATCCAGGTGTGGAAAGCGCTTAGAGATTAGAGAAATCACTGCCAAAGGTGCTTCTACAAAGTATTGACTTCGGGGTTTGAATACTTATGTAAATTAGATATTTCTGTTTTTAATTTTCAACACATTTGCAAAGAGTTCTACGAGCATGTTTTCACTTTGTCATTGAGAGGTATTGTGTGTGTGTGTAGATGGGTGAGGGGGAAAAATATCAATTTTAAATTCGGGTTGTTACACAATGTGAAATAAGTAAAGTGGTATGAATATTTTAAGGCACTGCACATGTCCTTGATTAACAATAGGCTAATCAGTGGATGATCTGTGTTCTTTAACCAGCTCTACCCAGTTCTGTTGGAGAACAGTCATCTTCTTAGAGCCCAGAAGGGTTCTACAGTGGTGGGCTGTGGTTCTAAAGAGCACGTGGCCCACTGTGAGCCGGTCAGCGAGAGCATCGCGGAGGCCCTCCAGAGAACCTCGAATACCATCCAGGATATCGACAACCTCCTCTCAGCCACAATACTTTCTAGAGACACCGTCATGCAGGGCAGCGGATAATACAGTCCTGCGTGATGTTGGGTTTACTGTCAGAAAATACTTATTGCAAATGAGGAACATGTGAAGCAGTCAGAATGATGAATTGGTTTCAGTTTCACTAAGTAAGCATTGTCAGCATCAAATGCAACCGTCATCTAGTGGCAGTTTCATTGCTTCCTTATTTACAGTTGAAGTACAGACTGCAGGAAAAATAAAATAGTTTTCCATGATTGTGAGGCTCAGATATAGGTCATGGTGTCTAACACTGTCCTCCAGCTCGGCAACAGCCTCCACCCATGTGTGGTTAGACATAGGGGTTAGACCAGACTCAACTGAAAGAAGATGGATGTGGTGTGTTGAAGCTAGGCAACAGTTTGTTGAAAAATACTTATTGTCCATCTTATTGCAATTCCTGTACTGTCTTCATCTGATATCATGAGGCGTATTGTACAACGACAATCACAAGTAATAACAATTTTAAGTCATCTGTCGTGTCCATTTGAACTGGTTGTCAGTGCTCTTCAAAGTGTACAGTTTAAGTGCCATGATTCCCCATTTTTAATCACTCATCAGTTCATGGTGGTCTCACTTCAGTAGGACTGAAAAGAATAACTGAAGGAAGTGGCTGGAAATGACTAATGTTTTGTGTTGTGCTATACAGGATGTGTGTCATTTATACTCTACAAGGTGTTGAAAGCGTTCCACAGGGATGCTGGTCCATGTTGACTCCAATGCTTCCCACAGTTAAGTTGGCTGGATGTCCTTTGGGTGGTGGACATTCTTGAAAGACCCAGCAGCGTTGCAGGTCTTGACACAAACGGTGCACCTGGCACCTACTACCATACCCTGTTCAAAGGGACTTAAATCTTTTGTCTTATCCATTCACCCTCTGAATGGCACACATACACAATCTATGTCTCAAGGCTTAAAAAACCTTCTTTAACTTGTCTCCTCCCCTTCATCTACACTGATTGAAGTGGGTTTAACAAGTGACATCAATAAGGGAGCATAGCTTTTATCTGGTTCACCTGGTCAGTCTGTCATGGAAGGATGTTTTGTATTCGTAGTGTATGTTCATGAATAAAGCCAAACTGTTCAGAATGTCTTACAGTAGAATAGGCTAGTTGTGTTTTTGTGGTGTGTATTTTGTAACTTTTGTACTGATGATGTCAGTGTGTTTAGTAACTGTTGTACTTTAGAAAATGCTGTTGAATATCTAAACCAGATATGGGAGGGACTGTAGAAACTGTAGAGAGCTGTGATGAAAAACACTTGTATTACTGCTTTCTCCTCAGAGAATCATGGTGGTCACACTTTCTTATGTCACTTAAATTATTATTATTGTCAATTATTAAGTGACAAAAATGATGGCTAGACCACATCAAATCAATTATTTTCCTACAAGCCTATGGATTGCTTACACATAGAAAAGGAAAAAGTATTCATCCTCCTTGGTGTTTTTCCTATTTTGTTGCATTACAACCTGTAATTTAAATAGATTTTTATTTGGATTTTGTGAAATGAAAAAAATAACTTGTTCCAAAAAATTCAAAATGGAAAAGTGGTGCGTGCATATGCATTCAACCCCTTTGATCTGAAGCCCCTAAATAAGATCGGGTGCAACCAATTACCTTCAGAAGTCACATAATTCATTAAATAAAGTCCACCTGTGTGCAATCTAAGTTTTATGTGATCTGTCACGTGATCTCCTATGTGGCTCAGTTGGTAGAGCATGGTGTTTGCAACGCCAGGGTTGTGGGTTCGATTCCCACGGGGGACCAGTACGGAAGAAAAAAAATGTATGAAATGTATGCATTCACTACTGTAAGTCGCTCTGGATAAGAGCGTCTGCTAAATGACTAAAATGTAAATGTAAATCTCAGTATATATACGCCTGTTCTGAATGCCACGAAGCAAGCCGCATCATGAAGACCAAGGAGCTTGCCAAACAGGTCAGGGACAAAGTTGTGGAGAAGTACAGATCAGGGTCGGGTTATAAAAAATTATCCAAAAAGTTGAACATCCCACGTAACACCATTTAAATCCATTATAAAAAAATATGGCATCACAACAAACCTGCCAAGAGAGGGCCACCCACCAAAACTCACGGACCAGGCATGGAGGGCATTAATCAGAGAAGCAATAAAGAGACCAAAGATAACCCTGAAGGAGCTGCAAAGCTCCACAGTGGAGATTGGAGTGTCTGTCCATAGGACCACTTTAAGCCATACACTCCACAGAGCTGGGCTTTACGGAAGAGTGGCCAGAAAAAAAGCCATTGCTTAAAGAAAATTAAAAAAATTATTTAAAAAATACTAAATACAGGGAAATTCTTGAGGGAAACCTGTTTGTCTTCCAGAGATTTGAGACTGGGACGGAGGTTCACCTTCCAGCAGGACAATGACCCTAAGCATACTGCTAAAGCAACACTCGAGTGGTGTAAGGGGAAACATTTAAATGTCTTGGAATGGCCTAGTCAAAGCCCAGACCTCAATCCAATTGAGAATCTGTGGTATGACTTTGCTGTAAACCAGCGGAACCCATTCATCTTGAAGGAGCTGGAGCAGTTTTACCTTGAAGAATGGGCAAAAATCCCAGTGGCTAGATGTGCCAAGCTTATAGAGACATACCCCAAGAGACTTGCAGCTGTAATTGCTGCAAAAGCGGCTCTACAAAGTATTGACTTTGGTGGAGGGGTGAATAGTTATGCACGCTCAAGTTTTCTTTTTTTTGTTGTCTTATTTCTTGTTTGTTTCACAATAAAAAAAAATATTTTGCATCTTCAAAGTGGTAGGTAAATCAAATGATACAAACCCCCAAAAAATCTATTTTAATTCCAGGTTGTAAGTCAACAAAATAGGAAAAATGCCAAGGGGGGTGAATACTTTCACAAGCCACTGTACTATTGGCTCAAAGCAGCTACGGTTTGGTAGTTAAAATGCCAATGTATGTCAGTTGCTATGACAGTGGTTGTGTTCATATAAACTGTGTACAGACTGCCGATAGCACTTCTCATTTCTCACCTCCCTTGATCAGAATAGTAATAGCCCATACACTTCCTGTGTATGTATAAAAATCATAGGTCTTTGTAAAGGATAGTATTACATTGTCTCCAGACCCACACAAGGCCAGGGCTATACAGTGTATGGAGAAACGTGGACAGATTAGGTGAGTGCTTGTGTCAGGGTGGATGCCATGGGAGGAAATTGATTTTTGAGTGTGTATATCTACAAAGTCTAAAGAATTACTTTCCCAAAGAACGTTCTGGTTTATTTGAAGTTACCTTTTAGTTAATTATCTTATTTCTGATGTATGCCATGGTTGTGGACGTCTCTTACAGATATTTGCCTGCCAAATAAAGCTGAAAGGAAACCTTTTTAATAAGGACTGTTAGAACGAGTCATTGAGTCACATGTATTAATGTATTTTGCTGTGAATTAAAGGTATGGGTAAAATATGGCTGCATCTGTATCCCAATGGTCTAAAGAGGAATCATCTTGTCTCCTCACTGATTGGAAAGTACTGGACAGGCAAAATCAACATCACCTTCGTGGTTTCATCTGTCCTGTCCTTGGTTTTCAGATCAGTGCAATTAAAGGAGAGGAAGACATTGAGATAAATGTAATACAGTATACACTCCCTTCCGTATTTATTTGGACAGTGAAGCTAAAATGTCTCATAGGAGGCGACAGTACAGAACATCACCTTTTAATTGAGGGTATTTTCATGAATTCATACATATCTGATTTATCGTTGAGAAGTGAAAGAACTTTATGTTTCTGCTCCCCCCATTTGAAGAAGTCATCATGAGTACTCTGACAAATTCACTCATAGTGTATTAAAGTAGTCAAAAGTTGAGTATTTTGTCCGATATTCCTAGCATGCAATGACTACATCAAGCTTGTGACTACATACTTGTTGGAATCATTTGCTGTTTGTTTTGGTTGTGTTTTAGATGATTTTGTGCCCAAAGGAACAGAATGGTGAATAATGTATCGTCTAATTTGAGTCACTTTTATTATAAATAAGAATAGATGTTTCTGAAAAATTCTAAATTAATGTGGATGCTACCATGATTATGGATATTCATGAATGAACGGTAAATAATGATGAGTGAGAAAGGTACAGAGGCACAAAGATCATACCCCTGAAAAGATGCTAACCTTCCCAGTTATTGGTAATGGTGAGAGGTTAGCTTTTTTGGGAGGTACGATCTTTATTCATGTTTTTTGAGGGTATGACCATCATTATTTATGATGAATTCATGATTTTCCGTAATCATGGTAGCATCCACATTAATGTAGAATTGTTCAGAAACATCTTCTATTCTTATTTACAATCAAAGTAACGCCAAAATGACACAATGTATGTAATTCTCTCACCATATTTCTACCCAGGAGGAAAGATCAGACGTCAGGGCTCTTATGGCTCGTTTCAACACAGGAGAAGGCAGCCCCGTGGAGGGAGGGGTTCACCCTAAACTGGCATCCCACTCCAGCCTCTCCACTAGTTCCCCTCTCTTAGCCAAGCTAGCTGCCCTGGAGAAGAGTCGATCAGGAGAAGCCCTGACCATCACTAACTCCCCTGCAACTAAGCCTGTGTTTCAGAAGAAATTTGAGACCGCAGCCAGAGAAGATGTAGGAACCTTGTTCCCCAAACCCCAGTCCTTCAAACCCAGGCCTTTTGAGACCATCAGGGACACAAAGTCTTCAGGGCCTGAGTCCTCTTTCACCATACCTCCACTGAAAAGACCTCCTGTCAACACAGCCTTTCTGGACAACAAGGTCAAACCGGCTCTGGCCTCAGGCTCAGCCAAACCCCCGTGGGTAAAGGACAGTGAGTCAGAAAACACAGCTACAGTCCCTAAACTGCCCTTAGCCCTCAAACCAAAGATCTCCATGTCATCACTGCAGTCCAACCTTGACCAGGAGACCCTGAAGGAACATCCAACACCATCCACCCCCAAATTGCGCCCGATCTCCATGTTCAAATTCGTTCCACCCCACACCCAGCAGAACTCCCTCTCTAGACAGGAAAGTGAAGCAAGCCTCCAAACTTTGAACTCTAGCAAATGTATGCCTCCCCAACCTCCTCTCACTCTGAAACCCAACTTCCTGACAGCGCAAGCTGCAGCGAAGGATGGACTGGTCCCTCATGAAGAGAATGATGATCCCTCTGCCCCTAAGAAGAAACCCCTGCCTAATGTGTTTTCTCTGGGGGACCCTCCTCTGAAACCCAACAGGCCTCCCCATGTTACCTTACAGAGGTTTAGGACTGAAGGTGAGATCTCTTCTCCTTTCCTCTATGTACACCCGAAATACATTAAAACCTAATTATTGTGTCTAGTTGACATGTCACAAGACCCAGTCCTCTTCCTTAAATATGTCATCATGTCTCATAAAGAGAATGACAGAATCAGAGGTAGAAGCTAAGGCACAGATCTAGGATCAGCTTACCCTCCTCAAATTCTAACCTTAACCATTAGGAGAAAACATGCACAACAAGCATGGTTCTATTGCTTTGTTGTTGTGTGACAGGTCCTGAGTTGAGCGCAGCGGGGCCTCCTCCTTGTCCTCTTGCTCCCCACACCAGCAGTTTCCCTGCACCTCTGACACCCTGCCTCCTCTCTAACTCCCCTGCAGCTATGTAAGTACAATACTTGGCTTATGAGAATCACCGATTCAAGAAGAAACTCCTTACAGCATACAAACGTTAACCACCATAGGCTAACTCACTAGCGTACCACACACCCCTATAGCCTCCCCCCACGCGCGCGATACGCCACTGAGCTAATTTCTATATTTAGGTTGTCACAGGAAGCTACTGGGGTTCTTAATATCACATACTTACTGATATCATACACAGACAAAAACATATGGAAGGAACTGACACACTGTAGACTTTTGGATGTTATTCCCAGTGTTGTAGTACTCAAGTCCGGTCTCGAGACCAGATATTGAGTGTCTCTATTTTGTCTCGGTGTCGGATACTCGGTCTTGACTAGTCTCGGACAGTGAGGACTCATAATTTCTTCAGGAACCAGCCGAGACCAGCAGAGTAAAAAAACAGCTTCCATTCAGTCAGCCATAAAATCGCTTCGCCGGTCCAAATATATACACTCCTTTTTGAAACATGAATATCTTGTGGACTATTGAAACCTGGGATTCCTTCCTTACTCGTACCATTACTGTCCTTTATTTTCATGAAAGAAATATGCTCAAACTTTTTCCCAAAATTCCTTGACTCGCTGGTAGGGAAGAGTAGGGGAAATTGTTGAAGGTTGTGCATTCACTATAAGTAAAGGGGAGACAGGGTGAAATTTTAACAGTCTTTAAATCTATTATAGACATATTTGCACAGTGGCAAACCTATTGGACCTAGGCCTTCAGTGTGTGACAGGCTCATGATGCGGAAAGGACAGCAACCATAATACCAGCTCACTCAAGTATTAGAGTGCATTTTTTGTAAAACACAAAGGGTCAGTGGTGTAGTGGAGGCTATACATAGGTATACGTCCTATACCCACTTTCTTTTCAGTGGGCATTGCCTATACACCCTTCTTAATCCCTTCTGTTGCATCTCAAAGTAGTGTAGTGATGGTATACGACGTATTAATGATGTAGTAGGCTACAATAGAGAAATCATGCACAAAGTAGCCTACACAATCAGAAAGCACGTGAAATGAATTAACATGCGCGCAGCACATATAGCCTAGTTTCAACTGAATATCATCTACAGGCAGGAAGAGCGCGAAGCTCTCAACTGGTTTTCATGGAGCAGCTCACAGAAGAATGACATCGGTAGCTGGTTGGTAGGAAAGACGTTTCAACATATTATATCCAACAGTAAATGCGAACTAATGCAACATTGGGTAATCAAACCGTGCATTGAAAACGTTTGGTCAACAAGTCTTGGTTAGTTGGCTATTTGTGATGTGTAATCCAGTCATCATGTGCTGTTTGCATGAACATTTCTAAAGGTTTTCCCCAAAAAACCTTCCCAATTAAATGTTGACTGCAATGTAGGCCTACCTGACAGAATGATATAATGCTGATTTGTATCATTTGTTTTGCTCAATTGAATTAAAGGGCAACTATATCCTCCCCCCCAAAATTCTAGATTTTTCCCAGACATCAACAGTGGTCTCCTGGTGTGGTTTAAGCATTGCTGTTGACTTACAACATCACATTTTTGGCGTTATTTTGAGAGTGAAAACCTGAAAAATCCAATAGGATTTTTCCCAAGGGCGCCTTTGCTTCACACAGGACCCACTTTTCCAGGCACAACTACACCACTGCATAGGCTCGATGGAAAGACAGCAGTCCATGCACTCGGACATAATAAGCCAGTAGGTCCCAATCATAAGAATACAAAAACACAACCATTGGGTAAGCATTTCCCAATCGAAATGTACAACTATTACTTCCCATTGCAAAAAACATTTCACGTTTAGCACACAAAGTAACCACTGATCTAAAGTTTAAATGCAACAATGTGTTTCACACACACAAGTTATTTTCAAAGAGATGGTTATCAACAGTATGTGAGCTTTAATAAAAAACACAGTTCCACCAGATGATGATCATTTGAAACTGAACTTCTTTTTGAAAGTTATTCTTGGGGAGAAGGAGAGAAGCTAAAAAATGAGCAACAACGTCCACTTCGATAACACCCACTGCAGCCGCTGCAAACTAGCCTATAACAAAAGCTAGCTAGTTAATTAAACCGTGGGAAAACCTTTGACCTGTTGGGTCAATTACAAGTCAATGTGATTGGTTGATTCCACTGTCACTCTAAAATGTTTCCCTAATACAGTTGAATGGCAGATGCCTTCTATCAAGTTTCGGATGGCCTAGCCAGTGGCTAACTTAGCTAGCTAGAAAAATATTGATTGGATATTTTTTTCTCTTCAGTTTTAACCTTTTCCGTTCTAACAAAAACTGAAGAGACTAAATCAGAACATCATTGAAATAATATTATTATTATTATTTGTATTATGCTATAAATCCTTAGCCTTTCTCTGAAAGCATAGAAGGTCCTCATTGTTCCCTGCTGTGTTTGAGTTAGTAAACATTTGTAGAGCATCTCTATTTGCCCTCTGCATGCATTTTTCTTTACCATTCTGAATGTATAAAGAATCCATATGTTCTTCTGAAATATTATTACAGAAATACTGGAAATGTTGAACTCTTATTATGGTGACGATTTGACAAAATTACAGTCACGGTCTTGAATTGGACAAAAAAAATTCTGGTCTCGGTCTTGACTCGATCTCAGACCTCTTGTCCCCCTCCCGGTCTTCACTCAGTCTCGCTCCCCCTCCGGTCTTGGTCTTGACTTGGACTTGATTTGCTCCGGTGTTGGTCTTGAATCGGTCTTGCTTTAGGTGGTCTCGAACACAACACTGGTTATTCTTAAATTCAGTTTTTTTTGTGGCCCCCCAACCCCATCAAAGTTGCCCATCCCTGTTCTAAAGTCTTTGGTGTTGTGATAATAACATGAATGACCGTGTGTGTGTGTGTGTGTGTGTGTCTTTCTAACCATGAATGATGATCAGAATCCAGGCCGACCAGGAGGAGAGCTATGACGACATTGGGGTCATGAATCTCCCTTCACCCCTTCCCCCTGGAGGTGCCACTTCCATTCTTACACAACCTCACCTATACGAGCGCTACGGGGCATTGTGAATAATATGTGTAGCTAGGCCCTAAATAATTTGGTGGAACAAAGATGATTGGTTCAAATTAAGAAATAAAAGTGTGTTTAATACTCAATGTTGTGGATATAAGCTAAGACATAAATTATGTCAATAATGAACATATAACTGAATATGATTTATATGTTTGTTTGGTTTTCATTACAGGACATCCCAACCTGAAAATTGAGGTATAATATCCGATTTGCCTGATACCGGTAATATGGAGCCTCGAAACTGTACAACTAGTTACTGCACTGTACATAGCATGCATTTAGACAGGGCACATGATCGGTGTTAAAGTAAGTGTGACACATATAGCTGTAGAAATAACATGCTGGGAGAAAAGAGGAAGTGGTAAAGAGCAATATCGAGACACTTGCGGTATGTAGCTTCAGTAAGCCACTTCTGACTGAAAATGTGTTTGAATGGTCATTTACATATTTAGATACAGTATGTTTACAGTCCACTTCTCTACAACAAGTTTAATCCGTCTTTGATAACAATCATTTCTGTTAGTTTGCAGCTTCACTTTAAAGCTTGATTGTAATATTGTATGTCCCATCCTCTAACAGGCAGAGTTGAGTGAGGAAGAGATGTATGAAGACTTAGAGGAGAGATGGTGAGAGGAATCTTTATCACAGAAAAATAATGAATAGAACATAAAAATATGTTTTATATATAATAGTGACACCTCTGTTGTATTATCATCTAAACTCAGCAAAAAAAGAAACGCCCTCTCACTGTCAACTGCGTTTATTTTCTGCAAACTTAACATGTGTAAATATTTGTATGAACATAAGATTCAACAACTGAGACATAAACTGAACAAGTTCCACAGACATGTGACTAACAGAAATGGAATAATGTGTCCCTGAACAAAAGGGGGGTCAAAATCAAAAGTAACATCCAGTATCTGGTGTGGCCACCAGCTGCATTAAGTACTACAGTGCATCTCCTCCTCATGGACTGCACAAGATTTGCCAGTTCTTGCTGTGAGATGTTACCCCAGTCTTCCACCAAGGCACCTGCAAGTTCCCGGACATTTCTGGGGGGAATGGCCCTAGCCCTCACCCTCCGATCCAACAGGTCCCAGACGTGCTCAATGGGATTGAGATCCGGGCTCTTCGCTGGCCATGGCAGAACACTGACATTCCTGTCTTACAGGAAATCACACACAGAACGAGCAGTATGGCTGGTGGCATTGTCATGCTGGAGGGTCATGTCAGGATGAGCCTGCAGGAAGGGTACCACAAGAGGGAGGAGGATGTCTTCCCTGTAACGCACAACTTTGAGATTGCCTGCAATGACAACAAGCTCAGTCCGATGATGCTGTGACACACCGCCCCAGACCATGACGGACCCTCCACCTACAAATCGGTCCCGCTTCAGAATACAGGCCTCGGTGATAACGCTCATTCCTTTTACGATAAACGTGAATCCGACCATCACCCCGGGTGAGACAAAACCGCAACTCTTCAGTGGAGAGCACTTTTTGCCAGTCCTGTCTGGTCCAGCAAGGGTGGGTTTGTGCCCGTAGGTGACGTTGTTGCCGGTGATGTCTGGTGAGGACCAGCCTTACAACAGGCCTACAAGCCCTCAGTCCAGCCTCTCTCAGCCTATTGCGGGCAGTCTGAGCACTGATGGAGGGATAATGCGTTCCTGGTGTAACTTGGGCAGTTGTTGTTGCCATCCTGTACCTGTCCCGCAGGTCTGATGTTTGGATGTACCGATCCTGTGCAGGTGTTGTTACACGTGGTCTGCCACTGCGAGGATGATCAGCTGTCCATCCGGTCTCCCTGTAGCGCTGTCTTAGGCGTCTCACAGTACGGACATTGTAATTTATTGCCCTGGCCACATCTGCAGTCCTGGGCATCTTTCTTTTGGTGTTTTTCAGAGTCAGTAGAAAGGCCTCTTTAGTGGTTTTCATAACTGTGTTTTTTCATAACAAAGTTTTCATAACTGTGACCTTAATTGCCTACCGTCTGTAATCTGTTAGTGTCTTAACGACCGTTCCACAGGTGCATGTTCATTAATTGTTTATGGTTCATTGAACAAGCATGGGAAACAGTGTTTAAACCCTTTACAATGAAGATCTGTGAAGTTATTTGTATTTTTACGAATTACTTTGAAAGACAGGGTCCTGAAAAAGGGACGTTTATTTTTTTGCTGAGTTTATATGTTTGATTCTCAACCCCAGTATAATTCTTTATCCAACATTTACTCTCTTTCTCTCTCACGACAGGATTGAACAGGAGGCTAAAGGATCGAAAGAAACCAACGAAGTGAAAGGGCAAGAGAAGAAGAGCGACAAAGAGGAGAAGAAACGACTAGAGCAGGAGAAGAAAATGCAGAAAGCCAAAGAGAAGAAGGAGCAAGAGGCAAAGAAAAAGTACAAGGTAAGCAGGATATGCATATATCTGGAGTTATATCTATTACAGCCATGTGTAGTGGAGTAACACATATCCCTGTTTGTAGCTCTCAGGGCCGATTCAGGTGATTCACAAAGCCAAGGCTCAGGTGGAATGTAAAGGAGGAAAGACTGACCTGCCACTAGCACAGGGAGAGACTATAGATATCATACGCATCACTGACAACCCAGAGGGACGTTGGCTGGCCAGGAACAATGAGGGAAACTGTAAGTGTATACACATACAGTAAATACACACATATAAATACACACACACACACACACACCACCCTCTCTCTTCCTGTTCTCACTGCCTCCTCCTTGCTGTGTTGTAGATGGCTATGTACGGACTGAGTCAGTGGGCATTGACTATGACCTTATAAAGGAGCAGAAGAAAGGACCCCTACCTAACCAGTCTGAGAGAAAGCCTGAGATTTACGATGATGTAGGCATCCTGGACAATGCCTGCAGGTAAAATAAAAAAGAAACTAAATGTTAAATGTTAGAGCTTTGAAATGTTGGTTACTTTGTTGTCTATGTGATGTGTCATTGTGACCCATTGGTGTCTATGCTTCAATAGTCTAGATTTTTGTTTTTCAGTGGGGTCAAGGTCCAACAAGGTAAGTCTCATATTGATATTATCTATAATTCATCAGAACTTATAACAGACCAGTAATATAGAAAATTACAAAAAACAACTAGACTGCAGCATATGCAGTGTTCAAAGCATGGAATGTTACTCAGCCGGTCCCATAGCAATAACAAGCCTTTTGCCATGTTGTTATTTTTTTCTTCTTATGACAGCTGAGGATGGTGATATCTATGATGATGTGGATGGATCAAATCAAAATAGGTATATGCAATTATGTAACTATGTGGTGATTTTGTGAATATTTTATGCATCGAGTAGGAATCTTTGTCAATGTAATACAGTTTCTCACTCACGAGGTGTTCCTCATCGTTGCTTAGTATTTGACTGACATCTAGTGGTCAGAAGTATTATTGCAAAAGTGATGCTGGAACAGCGCCGCATTGACACATAGAGCGTTTTTATCCCTTCTCTCCTTTACCTTTATGATTGACCCCTGAAACCTTTTGCATGTATAATCTCAATACAGTGAATACACCAGCTTGATCTTTTTGTTCAATAACTGTTTGATCTTCATTCTCAGATTTCCCCCTCCACTACCTACAGTGTTTAAAGAGGGAGGTAATGATATGATCACTTGTTCACTGGGAAAGTGAACAACAGTCTTCCCAGTTATTTCCCAGTCATATTATTTCCCTGTATTCTTTAAATAAAACCACCATTCTATTTATTGTACTGTATGGTGTGTACTGTGTAATCAAGTTAAAGAAGTGTGTTGCTTCATTGGTCTGTCTTATGTCCATAGACGAGATATATGATGACGTGGAGTCCCAGAGCTTTACTGCCCCTCCTCCTCCTCTCAACAGGTGAGAAGAGGGTCACAGTGCCAGAGTTGGGTCAGCTATACTCTTGAATAGTCACAAATGAGCTTGAAATCAATACCTAAGTTAAATCATTTTGTGTTTCTCCATTTCAGTCCCCCTCAGCTGATACCTAAGGGAAAGCAAGAGGTGATGGACCCCAAGAAGAAAAAGAAGTTTGAGAAAGAGGAAAAGGAATTCAGGAAAAAATTCAGGGTAAAATGTCTAATTGTGACAGGAGAAAGCATAATGACATAATTTAGTTGAGCCTGGCACATTACTGTCTCCCGTCTCGTTTTAAACTATCCATATCTGAATAAAGTAGAAAACCTAAATACAATTAAAAAACATTTTAAAATGACAGAATCACAGTTATTCCCAGATAACATTCTGTTGATAATCAATCGATTTATCTTTTTTATATGGTCAGATTTATATTGTACTTACTTACATGATTTGAGTAGTAGTAACTGTGTTGACATCTTCCACTGTCAGTTTGAAGGGGAGATCCAGGTGTTATATGATGTTACCATAGATCCTACCTTGGACAGTAAGAAATGGGGGAATAAAGACCTACAGTTGAAGCCAGGAGAGGTGATCGATGTCATTGTGAAGCCAACAAACGGCAAACTGATTGGCAGGAATAGAGACGGGAAGTGTAAGTTGGCATCAGTTGTTATGGATGAATTATTCACAATCAAATATGAATGATTAATAGCAATATGTATTCCTCTTTTCTAGTTGGTTATGTGTCCATGGTCAATGTTGCACAGTAAGTTCAAGAGTTATTTCTGTTTGTTGAAATACGCATGCGCTCACTCAAAATATTCACACGTTCACGCACATGTGCGCACACACACACATACACCCACACACACACACACACACACACACAACTAATGTTTTGACATATGATTTTACTTCAACAGGGATGGTGGAGATGTTTATGACGACATAGGAGAAAGTATGTTTTAAAACCATTCTAGAAATGATCTGGTTCACACTTTATTTGGATAGTCCAGATTTTCCATCTGTAGATGCTCTACAGACTATCATACTATCAACAAACTATCAGTTGATAAGAAACTGCTTGCTAAGGTTACGGTTAGGGTTAGGTTTAAAATAAGGGTTGGGGTAATGGTTAAGTATAGGGTTAGGATAAGGGTTAAATTTAGGGTTAGGATAAGGGTTAGGGTAAGGGTTAGAAGAAGGGTTAGGGTTAGAGCTAGGGTTAGTAGATAGTTAGTTTACATGTTACTGATAGTCTGTAGATAGACTATCCAAATAAAGTTTTACCATTATTTGTGACTAACTGTACAACACTTTGTTTAAACAATGACATTGCCAGCTGTACGGACTGCTTTGAAGATATTACTTTGCAGACAAGACAGGCCTACTAACAGAATCAGGCTGATGAAATAATATACAGTTGAAGTCGGAAGTTTACATACACTTAGGTTGGAGTCATTAAAACTCATTTTTCAACCACTCCACAAATGTCTTGTGAACAAACTATAGTTTTGGCAAGTCAGTTAGGACATCTACTTTGTGCATAACACAAATCATTTTTCCATCAATTGTTTACAGACAGATTATTTCACTTATAATTCACTGTATCACAATTCCAGTGGGTCAGAAGTTTACGTACACTAAGTTGACTGTGCCTTTAAACAGCTTGGAAAATTCCAGACAATTATGACATGGCTTTAGAAGCTTCTGATAGGCTAATTGACATAATTTGAGTCA
The DNA here is from genome assembly GCF_965601325.2 of Salmo salar. Classification (NCBI taxonomy): domain Eukaryota; kingdom Metazoa; phylum Chordata; class Actinopteri; order Salmoniformes; family Salmonidae; genus Salmo; species Salmo salar. The sequence goes on along the minus strand of NC_138310.1, from coordinate 38,113,823 downwards.
ATTGTAGGTGTACCTGTGGATGTATTTCAAGGCCTACCTTCAAACTCAGTGCCTCTTTGAGACCTCAGGAAAACAATTGTAGACCTCCACAAGTCTGGTTCATCATTGGGGGCAATTTCCAAACACCTGAAGGTATCACGTTCATCTGTACAAACAATAGTACGCAAGTATAAACACCATTGGACCACACAGCCGTCATACCGCTCAGGAAGGAGACACATTCTGTCTCCTAGAGATAAACGTTCTTTGGTGCGAAAAGTGCAAAACAATCCCAGAACAACAGCAAAGGACCTTGTGAAGATGCTGGAGGAAATAGGTACAAAAGTATCTATGTCCACAGTAAAACGAGTCCTATATCGACATCACCTGAAAGGCTGCTCAGCAAGGAAGAAGCCACTGCTCCAAAACCGCCATAAAAAAGCCAGACTACGGTTTGCAACTGCACATGGGGACAAAGATTGTACTTTTTGGAGAAATGTCCTCTGGTCTGATGAAACAAAAATAGAACTGTTTGGCCATAATGACCATTGTTATGTTTGGAGGAAAAAGGGGGAGGTTTGCAAGCCGAAGAACACTTTCCCAACCGTGAAGCATGGGGGTGGCAGCATCAAGTTGTGGGATTGCTTTTCTGCAGGAGGGACTGGTGCACTTCACAAAATAGATGGCATCATGAGGCAGGGAAATTATGTGGATATATTGAAGCAACATCTCAAGACATCAATCAGGAAGTTAAAGCTTGGTCACAAATGGGTCTTCCAAATGGACAATGACCCCAAGCATACTTCCAATGTTGTGGCAAAATGGCTTAAGGACAACAAAGTCAAAGTATTGGAGTGGCCATCACAATGCCCTGACCTCAATCCTGTAGAAAATTTGTGGGCAGAACTGAAAGTGTGTGTGAGCAAGGAGGCCTACAAACCTGACTCAGTTACACCAGCTCTGTCTGGAGGAATGGGCCAAAATTCACCCAACTTATTGTGGGAAGCTTGTGGAAGGCTACCCAAAACGTTTGACCCAAGTTAAACAATTTAAAGGCAATGCTACCAAATACCAATTGAGTGTATGTAAACTTCTGACACACTGGGAATGTGATGAAAGAAATAAAAGCTGAAATAAATCTTTCTTTCTACTATTATTCTGACATTTCACATTCTTAAAATAAAGTGGTGATCATAACTGACCTAAAACTGGGAATCTTTACTAGTGTTCAATGTCAGGAATTGTGAAAAACTGAGTTTAAATGTTTTTGGCTAAGGTGTATGTAAACTTCCGACTTCAACTGTAGGCCTACATACATTTATTTTTAATTGTATTTGTTTGGAATCCAATGCATAATAATTTTTCAAACATGGTTCTACTTGTTTATTTTCTTACAGACTGCATTTATGACAATGACTGAGACTTCTGTGTCAGAATGTACTGAGACAACCAGCACTGAACTCTGCAATGCACACTGCAACTGGTCATCTTTATGTTATCTGGTGAAAAAACTGATTACTTCAACTGTTTAATTGATTGTCTTGAAATAACTATAGATAAATGTGCCTTGACTATACTATGGTTGTTTCGTTTATTTTACCTGGATTGCAATGTGAATGAATGGATGTCTCTCTTTGAATGTGAAACATTCACTATGTATTTTAGTCGGTATTTAAACTCAAATAAGCTCTCAGACGATTCACCAGACCCAGTGGTGTAAAGTACTGAAGTAAAAATACTTTAAAGTACTATTTAAGTCGTTTTTGGGGATATCTGGACTTTACTATTTATATTTTTTACATCTTTTACTCCACTAAATTCCTAAAGAAAATAATGTACTTTGTACTCCATACATTTTCCCTGACACCCGAAAGTACACTTCGATTGCTTAGCAGTACAGGAAAATGGTCCGATTCAAGCACTTATCAAGAGAACATCCCTGGTCATCCCTACTGCCTCTGATCTGGTGGACTCAGGACTCACTAAACATAAATGGTTCTTTGTAAATTATGTCTGAGTGTTGGAGTGTGCCCCTGGCTATCCATAAAAAATACAATTGGGCCGTCTTGTTTGCTTAATGTAAGGAATATGAAATGATTTATACTTTTACTTTTGATACTTCAGTATATTTTAGCAATTACATTTACTTTGGATTCTTAGGTATATTTAAAACCAAGTACTTTTAAACTTTTACTCAAGTGGTATTTTACTGGCTGACTTTTACTTGAGTCATTTTCTATTAAGGTATCTTTACTTTTAATCAAGTATGACAATTGGGTACTTTTTCCACCACTGACCAGACCAGAGGCACAAGAGATATGCGGCGCTAAAGTAGTGTTGGTGCGATAAACCCAATCCCCTATTCTCTCACGAGAATTCACGAAGTTTCCGGTGTTGTGTATATTTCCGGAAACATGGCGGCAAGCATCCGTGGCCGTCCTATCCGAAGTCTTCGGATGCGAGGTAAGCCTGAAATCACACCCCGACTTAAGCTTTATGATCTTGAAATTCTATGCCACTATTTTATTTTATTTCTGATGACCCAGGTGGGTAGCCTTACAATGTCCCCGTTGTCTTGGACAGGTCGGAATGACAGCGGGGAAGAGAACGTACCGCTCGATTTGACAAGAGGTAACGATAAGTAAATAACCTCTTGAGTTGTCAAAATGGCAAATTGGGCAGACCAACTGTGACGCCCAGGGCAAACAGGGAAATCATCCAGTTGGAAGTTAGCTAGTAATAGAAACTGCAACTGTCGTGACCCGACTTCAAATTAACCTATTGGCTAACGTTAACTAGCTAGCTATAATAATTGAATAACGTTAGTTAGATACCACAATGCAAATATAGGAATGTAACGTTAGCTAGTTAGCCAGCTATAACTAACGTTACATGCCCAAATCATTAGCCAGGCAACGTTAGCTAGCTAAATGGGTAACTACCTTGCTCATCCTGGCCATAACAACTACATTTTATAGCCAAGCTAGCTAGATAATGCTAGCCCACTAATCAAAACAACACTCAATAGAAGAGCGTCATCTTGATTCGGATGGCAGATAATGTTAGGTTAGCTACGCCTCTTTGGTGCTTGAGACTCGGCAAGCTGGTTATCAAAGAATTCAGCTACCAATAATCAGAATGCATTTTCATCGATTTCCCAGGCTCATTTCCCAGCCTCATCAACATAAGTTGCTGCAAACAATACCCATTATAACAATACTAGCTTTCACTCGGTGTGAACCCCTAACGTTATGGTTGGATATAGCTGACAGTGAGTATGAGTATTTACTAGCATCCTACATGCATACCCTCATATTGTTCACGATGCCACTTCCTCTCCCACTCTGAAGGCACCAGACTGTGTCTGTGACGGATTGTAAACAGATCAATAGCGGTTAATCAGTAATACTTTCAATAAGGCTGGTGCATGGCATTGTAAACAACAGCCTTAAAGCGTTGCATGCAAGGTCTATATCTTCACCAACACCAATTTATCCCTCAGTGTTACTTACTACTTGGATCACATTTTCACTGTGCAGTAGAATGGATTCCAACCTAAGCTTAGTGGCTGGCTGAGCACCCCTTTTCTCTGTTGGCTACATCATTATTTATATATATATATATATATATATATATATATATATATATATATATATATATATATATATATATATAGTACCAGTCAAAAGTAAGGACACACCTACTCATTCAAGGGTTTTTCTTTATTTTTACTATTTTCCACATTGTAGAATAATAGTGAAGACATCAACACTATGAAATAACACATGGAATCATGTAGTAACCAAAAAAGTGTTAAACAAATGAAAATATATTTTTGATTCTTCAAAGTTGCCAAGTAGGCTTGATGACAGCTTTGCACACTCTTGGCATTCTCTCAACCACCTTCATGAGGTAGTCACATGGAATGCATTTCAATTAACAGGTGTGCCTTGTTAAATTGTGGAATTTCCTTAATGCGTTTGTGTTGTGACAAGGTAGGGGTGGTACAGTGCCTTGCAAAAGTATTCATCCCCCTTAGTGTTTTTCCTATTTTATTGCTTTACAACCTGTAATTTAAATGGATTTTTATTGGGATTTCATGTAATGGACATGCACAAAATAGTCCACATTGGTGAAGTGAAATGAAAAAAATAACATGTTTCAAAAAATTATAAAAAATGGAAAAGTGGTGTGTGCATATTTATTTTATTTCACCTTTATTTAACCAGGTAGGCAAGTTGAGAACAAGTTCTCATTTACAATTGCGACCTGGCCAAGATAAAGCAAAGCAGTTCGACACATACAACAACACAGAGTTACACATGGAGTAAAACAAGCATACAGTCAATAATACAGTAGAAAAATAAGTCTATATACAATGTGAGCAAATGAGGTGAGATGAGGGAGGTAAAGGCAAAAAAAGGCCATGGTGGCAAAGTAAATACAATATAGCAAGTAAAACACTGGAATGGTAGATTTGCAGTGGAAGAAAGTGCAAAGTAGAAATAGAAATAATGGGGTGCGAAGGAGCAAAATAAATACAGTAGGGGAAGAGGTAGTTGTATGGGCTAAATTATAGATGGGCTATGTACAGGTGCTGTGAGCTGTTCTGACAGCTGGTGCTTAAAGCTAGTGAGGGAGATAAGTGTTTCCAGTTTCAGAGATTGTTGTAGTTCGTTCCAGTCATTGGCAGCAGAGAACTGGAAGGAGAGACGGCCGAAGGAGGAATTGGCTTTGGGGGTATATGTGTTCAACCCCTTTGCTATGAAGCCCCTAAATAAGATCTGGTACAACCAATTACCTTCAGAAGTCACATCATTTGTTTTAAGTTTCACATGATCTGTCACATGATCTCAGTGTATATATACGCCTGTTCTGAAAGGCCCCAGAGTCTGCAACACCACTAAGCATGGGGCACCACCAAGGAAGCGGCACCATCAAGACCAAGGAGCTCTCCAAACAGGTCGAACTTGAAGGAGAGGGAGCAGTTTTTCATTGAAGAATGGGCAAAAATCCCAGTGGGTGATGTGCCAAGCTTATAGAGACATACCCCAAGAGACTTGCAGCTATAATTGCTGCAAAAGGTGGCTCTACAAAGTATTGACTCTGGGGGGGTCAATAGTTATGCACGCTCAAGTTTTCAGTTTTTTGTATTATTTCTTGTTTGTTTCACAATAAAACATATTTTGCATCTTCAAAGTGGTAGGCATGTTGTATAAATCAAATGATACTAACCCCCCAAAAATACATTTTAATTCCAGGTTGTAAGGCAACAAAGTAGGAAAAATGCCAAGCGGGGAAATACTTTCACAAGCCACTGTTTACAGAAGATAACATAGACTAGGTCTTTTACCAAATAAGGTTATGTCAAGAACAGCTGAAATAAGCAAAGATAAACAACAGTCCATGATTACTTTAAGACATGTTTTCAAGAACTTTGAAAGTTACTTCAAGTGCAGTCGCAAAAACCATCAAGCACTATGATGAAACTGGCTCTGATGAGGACTGTCACAGGAAAGGAAGAACCAGAGTTACCTCTGCTGTAGAGGATACATTCATTAGAGTTACCAGCCTCAGAAATTGCAGCCCAAATAAATGCTTCAGAGTTCAAGTAACAGACACATCTCAACCTCAACTGTTCACAGGAGACTTCGTGAATCAGGTCTTCATGTTCGAATTGCTGCAAAGAAAACACTACTAAAGGACACCAATAACAAGAAGAGACTTGCTTGGGCCAAGAAACACAAGCAATGAACAGTAGACAGGTGGAAATCTGTCCTTTGGTCTGATGAGTCCAAATTTGAGACTTTTGGTTCCAACTGCCGTGTCTCTGTGAGAGGCAGAGTAGGTGAACGGATGATCTTTGCATGTGTGGTTCCCACTGTGAAGCATGGAGGTGGGATGGTGTGGGGCTGCTTTGCTGGTGACACTGTCAGTGATTTATTTAGAGTTCAAGGAACAGTTAACCAGCATTATTACCACAGCATTATACAACGATACACCATCCCATCTGGTTTGTTCTTAGTCCCACTATCATTTGTTTTTAAACAGGACAATAACCCAACACACCTCCAGGCTGTGTAAGGGCTATTTGACTAAGAAGGAGAGTGATGGAGTGCTGCATCAGATGACCCGGCCTCCACAATCACCCGACCTCAACCTAATTGAGATGGTTTGGGATGAGTTGGACCGCAGAGTGAAGGAAAAGCAGCCAACAAGTACTCAGCATATGAGGGAACTCCTCCAAGACTGTTGGAAAAGTGTTCCAGGTGAAGCTGGTTGAGAGAATGCCAAGAGTGTGCAAAGCTGTCATCAAGGCAAAGGGTGGCTACTTTGAAGAATCTAAAATATATTTTTTCATTACTACATGATTCCATATGTGTTATTTCATAGTTTTGATGTCTTCACTATTCTACAATGTAGAAAATAGTAAAAATGTAAAACCCTTAGATGAGTCGGCGTGTCCAAACCTTTGACTGGTACTATATATAATATACAATACATTCCATTTAGTAGATACTTTTATCCAAAGCAACTTAGTCATGCGTGCATACATCATTTATGTATGGGTGGCACGGGAACCGGGCTCAGTATTACTGGAATATTAAGGCTTTGTAATGTTTTGATTGTATTTCACCTCCCTTTTCTTTCACAGAACCCTCTGACAACTTGCGTGAAATCCTTCAAAATGTCGCCAAGCCACACGGCATCACCAACATGCGGAAACTGGGCCACCTGAACAATTTAATAAAGGTAGTACTGATTTATGTAATGCCGATTATGGCGACTGCCCTCATTATTGAAATATATAGTGTAGCGCTGCAGTATTGTGCCCCAACTTAACATTGTTGGACTGTCTTTAGTAGTTTGGCGGTCAAAGGTAACTGTAAATGTCACATCTTATAAATGTCATTGACCCTTTAGGCGAAAAACACAATTAATTGGAAGGTAGTATGAGATCAAACTAAAGAAAAGAAGAAATGGGACTAGTAAGATCACGATTCATGTTTGTGTTTGTGTGTGGAGAATCAGAGCAATCATTTTGTCTGCTGAAGCCGGTCGTAAAGACCCATTATTGGTCAGTTTGGACTGGAGGTGGTCTATTGTAAATTGTATGGCAGATATGTAGTTTCTTGCATCTTTAGTAGACAGTGTTTGGTTTAGGTGTCTGGTGCTGCTTCGTGCATCAAGCTGTTAGTTGGTTCAAATGCCACTTTCACCTTTCTTCACTCGTCAGGTGACAGTGAATTACTGGCAGGCATGATACTGTTTGCAAGTTTATTGCTTTCACCTAGCTTTTCAGATCAGTGCTGATGAACACTACTGAAATCCACCCAGGGCTAGGAACATGAAATGGCATACCCCCTTCATTTAGGAAGGTTAATTTAGCTTTAGTTTAGGAAGCCACTTAACACTATTGAGATGCACCCGCTGAACATATTCTCCTGAATGTAACCATTGACCTCTCCTTGGCCCTATGGTCCTGTGTGTCGTCATTGACTGTTCCTTGGCCCGCTGGTCCTGAGCTGCTGCTGGCAGGCCTAGCTGAGCTTGTCATTGTGATGCTGACAGGCAGTGATGGTAACAGGAGCTCAGGCCATGAGGCAGAGCTGTGACCTCATGTGCGTCAACACATAACTTTGAAACCAGAGATTTCCAGCGGTTGTCTAGTAAAAGTTGTTCTTTAGAAACTGGAGATACTGCATGTGATCTCTGTTTTCCAAGGTTGCAGCAAGTACATCTGCAGGTTTAGTTGTCATCCAGACCATGGGTATTATTTTCTGTGTTTTATCTTTACCTTTCTGCAAGAAAAATGAAGAATCCTACGTTAACGCGACCCATTGCCGAGAGTGTGTGTATGGCATCGAGGCCTGCATCTCCTTTTGTATTTGTATTTATTAGGGATCCTCACTAGCTGCTTTTTTCAATCTGATTCTACTGCTTGAATCAGTATCCTGATGTGGAATAGTGTTCCATGTAATCATGGCTCTATGTTGTACTATGCGCCTCCCATAGTCTGTTCTGGACTTAGGGATTGTGAGGAGACCTCTGGTGGCTTGTCTTGTGGGGTATGCATGGGTGTCTGAGCTGTGTGCTAGTAGTTTAAACAGACAGCTCGGTGCATTCAGCATGTCAACACTTCTTACAAAGGCAAGTAGTGATGAAGTCAAACTCTCCTCTACTTTGAGCCATGAGAGATTGACATGCATATTATTAATGTTAGCTCTCTGTGTACATTTAAGGGCCAGCTGTGCTGCCCTGTAGTAATTTTCCTAAGTCCCTCTTTGTGGCACCTGACCACACAACTGAACAGTAGTCCAGGTGTGACAAAACTAGGGCCTGTAGGACCTGCCTTGTTCATAGTGTCATGACATTGCCCTGTTGGGTGAGGTTATAAATACCTTTCCCCTTTTCTCTCCACTCTCAGAATGGTCTCCTGGAAAGCCCTTTGATAACATCAAACGTTTTGTGGAATGGAACAATATTTCCCTTTCTCAACCAGTTGAAATTGTCTGTTGGTACTTAAAGAATATGATGTCAGATCAGTTGTTGTCTGGGACATTACAGTTGAAGTCAGAAGTTTACATACACCTTAGCCAAATACATTTAAACTCAGTTTTTCACAATTCCTGACATTTAATCCTAGTACAAATTCCCTGTCTTAGGTCAGTCAGGATCACCACTTTATTTTAAGAATGTGAAATGTTAGAATAATAGTAGAGAAGGATTTATTTCAGCTTTTATTTCTATCATCACATTCCTAGTGGGTCAGAAGTTTACGTACACTCAATTTGTATTTGGTAGCATTGCCTTTTAAATTGTTTTACTTGGGTCAAACGTTTCGGGTAGCCTTCCACAAGCTTCCCACAATAAGTTGGGTGAATTTTGGCCCGTTCCTCCAGACAGCGCTGGTGTAACTGAGTCAGGTTTGTAGGCCTCCTTGCTCGCACACACTTTCAGTTCTGCCCACAAATTTTCTATAGGATTGAGGTCAGGGCTTTGTGATGGCCACTCCAATACCTTGACTTTGTTGTCCTTAAGCCATTTTGCCACAACTTTGGAAGTATGCTTGGGGTCATTGTCCATTTGGAAGACCCATTTGCGACCAAGCTTTCACTTCCTGACTGATGTCTTGAGATGTTTCTTCAATATATCCACCCAATTTCCCTTCCTCATGATGACATCTATTTTGTGAAGTGCACCAGTTCCTCCTGCAGCAAAGCACCCCCACAAAATGATTCTGCCACCCCCCGTGCTCCACAGTTGGGATGGTGTTCTTCGGCTTGCAAGCGTCCCCCTTTTTCCTCCAAACATAACAATGGTCATTATGGCCAAACAGTTCTATTTTTGTTTCATCAGACCAGAGGACATTTCTCCAAAAAGTACAATCTTTGTCCCCATGTGTAGTTGCAAACCGTTGTCTGGCTTTTTTATGGCGGTTTTGGAGCAGTGGCTTCTTCCTTGCTGAGCGCCCTTTCAGGTTATGTCGATATAGGACTTGTTTTACTATGGATATAGATACTTTTGTACCTGTTTCCTCCAGCTTCTTCACAAGGTCCTTTGCTGTTGTTCTGGGATTGATTTCCACTTTTCGCACCAAAGTATGTTCATCTCTAGGAGACCGAACGTGTCTCATTCCTGAGCGGTATGACGGCTGCGTGGTCCCATGGTGTTTATACTTGCGTACTATTGTTTGTACAGATGAACGTGGTACTTTCAGGCGTTTGGAAATTGCTCCCAAGGATGAACCAGACTTGTGGAGGTCTACAGTTTTTTCTGAAGTCTTGGCTGATTTCTTTTGATTTTCCCATGATGTCAAGCAAAGAGGCACTGAGTTTGAAGGTAGGCTTTGAAATACATCCACAGGTACACCTCCAATTGACTCAAATTATGTCAATTAGCCTATCAGAAGCTTCTAAAGCCATGACAGAATGTTCTGGAATTTTCCAAGCTCTTTAAAGGCACAGTCAACCTAGTGTATGTGAACTTCTGACCCACTGGAATTGTGGTACAGTGAATTATTACTGAAATCTGTCTGTAAACAATTGTTGGAAAAATTACTTGTGTCATGCACAAAGTAGATGTCCTAACCGACTTGCCGAAACTATAGTTTGTTAACATGAAATTTGTGGAGTGGTTGAAAAACGAGTTTTAATGACTCCAACCTAAGTGTATGTAATCTTCCCACTTGAAATGTGTGTGTGTACACAGTGAGGGGAAAAAAGTATTTGATCCCCTGCTGATTTTGTACGTTTGCCCACTGACAAAGAAATGATCAGTATATCATTTTAATGGTAGGTTTATTTGAACAGTGAGAGACAGAATAACAACAAAAACATCCAGAAAAACGCATGTGAAAAATGTTAGAAATTGATTTCTATTTTTATGAGGGAAATAAGTATTTGACCCCTTTGCAAAACATGACTTAGTACTTGGTGGCAAAACCCTTGTTGGCAATCACAGAGGTCAGACGTTTCTCGTAGTTGGCCACCAGGTTTGCACACATCTCAGGAGGGATTTTGTCCCACTCCTCTTTGCAGATCTTCTCCAAGTCATTAAGATTTTGAGGCTGACGTTTGGCAACTCGAACCTTCAGCTCCCTCCACAGATTTTCTATGGGATTAAGGTCTGGAGACTGGCTAGGCCACTCCAGGACCTTAATGTGCTTCTTCTTGAGCCACTCCTTTGTTGCCTTGGCCGTGTGTTTTGGGTCATTGTCATGCTGGAATACCCATCCACGACCCATTTTCACTGCCCTGGCTGAAGGAAGGAGGTTGTCACCCAAGATTTGACAGTACATGGCCCCGTCCATCGTCCCATTGATGCGGTGAAGTTGTCCTGTCCCCTTAGCAGAAAAACACCCCCAAAGCATAATGTTTCCACCTCCATGTTTGACGTGGGGATGATGTTCTTGGGGTCATAGGCAGCATTCCTCCTCCTCCAAACACGGCGAGTTGAATTGATGCCAAAGAGCTCCATTTTGGTCTCATCTGACCACAACACTTTCACCCAGTTGTCCTCTGAATCATTCAGATGTTCATTGGCAAACTTCAGACGGGCATGTATATGTGCTTTCTTGTGCAGGGGGACCTTGCGGGTGCTGCAGGATTTCAGTCCTTCATGGCGTAGTGTGTTACCAATTGTTTTCTTGGTGACTATGGTCCCAGCTGCCTTGAGATCATTGACAAGATCCTCCCATGTAGTTCTGGGCTGATTCCTCACCATTCTCATGATCATTGCAACTCCACAAGGTGAGATCTTGCATGGAGCCCCAGGCCGAGGGAGATTGACAGTTCTTTTGTGGTTCTTCCATTTGCGAATAATCGCACCAACTGTTGTCACCTTCTCACCAAGCTGCTTGGTGATGGTCTTGTAGCCCAATCCAGCCTTGTGTAGGTCTACAATCTTGTCCCTGACATCCTTGGAGAGCTCTTTGGTCTTGGCCATGGTGGAGAGTTTGGAATCTGATTGATTGATTGCTTCTGTGGAGAGGTGTCTTTTATACAGGTAACAAACTGAGATTAGCAGCACTCCCTTTAAGAGTGTGCTCCTAATCTCAGCTCCTTACCTGTATAAAAGACACCTGGGAGCCAGAAATCTTTCTGATTGAGAGTGGGTCAAATACTTATTTCCCTCATTAAAATGCTAATCAATTTATAAAATTTTTGACATCCATTTTTCTGGATTTTTTTAATGTTATTCTGTCTCTCACTGTTCAAATAAACCTACCATTAAAATTATAGATTGATCATTTCTTTGTCAGTGGGCAAACATACAAAATCAGCAGGGGATCAAATACTTTTTTCCCTCACTGTATGTAAATTGTATGTGTATGTATATTATGTATGTGTGTGTAATTCTGTGTGCTTGTTTAGATATTTAGTAAATAAATAATTAAGCCAATTTTTGTATTGCTAATTGAACTTATTAGCTAGGGTTCGTGCAGATAACCAAGTACTTACGACAATCAGAATGCGCCCAATCGAGGTAATGATTAATAATTGACTTCTATTGATATTAAAGATCTTCAGATCTGGCACTTTTGGAGTGCCAACAGAAGAAGATCATCAAAGGTAAGGCAATTATTATATCGCTATTTTTGACTTTCGTGGCGCACCTCCCTGGTTGAAATATGTTTTTCATGGTTTTGTATGCGGGGCACTGTCCTCAGATAATCGCGTGGTGTGCTTTCGCCGTAAAGCTTTTTTGAAATCTGACACAGCGGCTGGATTAACAAGAAGTTAAGCTTTATTTTGATGTATTACATTTGTGATTAGATGAAAGTTAAATATTTATAATTCTGTAGTTTGAATTTTGCGCTCTGCAAGTTCACCGGATGTTGGCCACCCCTCAACCAGTGTTCTACAAGGGCACAGACACACCGATCTCTACATTGCAGATGAGCTGAAGGCAGACATCAATGACCTTGGACCATATAAGGTATTTGCACTGGTGACAGACAATGCTGCGAACATGAAGGCTGCTTGGTCTAAAGTGGATGAGTCCTACCCTCACATCACACCCATTGGCTGTGCTGCTCGTGCATTGAATCTGCTCCTCAAGGACATCATGGCACTGAAAACAATGGATACACGCTACAAGAGAGCCAAGGAAATGGTTAGGTACATGAATGGTCATCAAGTTATCGCAGCAATCTACCTCACCAAGCAAAGTGAGAAGAATAAGAGCACCACATTGAAGCTGCCCAGAAACACCCATTGGGGTGGTGTTATCATCATGTTTGACAGTCTCCTGGAGGGGAAGGAGTCTCTCCAAGACATGGCCATATCACAGTCTGCCAATATGGACAGCCCCATTGAGGATCCCCCTGGATGATGTATTTTGGGAGAGTGTGGTAAGCAGCCTGAAACTCCTGAAACCTATAGCAGTAGCCATTGCATGGATTGAGGAAGACAATGCTATCTGATGTTCAGACTATGCTTGCAGATGTAAGAGAAGAAATCTGCCCACTTCACTGTTGCTCCAAGCAGAGGAAACTGTAGTTCTGAAATACATCAAATAGCGTGAAGACTTCTGCCTGAAGCCCATACATGCTGCAGCGTACATGTTGGACCCCAAGTATACTGGCAAGAGCATCCCGTCTGGTGCAGAGATCAACAAGGCCTATGGTGTCATCACTACCGTGTCTTGCCACCTTGGCCTGGATGAGGGCAAGGTTCTTGGCAGTCTGGCGAAATACACTTCCAAGCAAGGGCTTTGGGATGGAGATGCAATATGACAGTTGTGCCAGTATATCTCATCGGCCACCTGGTGGAAGGGACTTTGTGGATCTGAGGCTCTTTCCCCTGTTGCCTCCATCATCCTCCAAATCCCACCAACATCAGCCGCCTCAGAGCGCAACTAGTCCTTGTTTGGGAACACACACACCAAAGCACGCAACAGGCTGACCAATAGAAGGGTCGAAAAATTGGTGGCCATCCTGCAGATTCTAGGCTTTTTGAGCCTGACAACGAGCCATCTTTAACAAGGTTGGAAAGTGACACTGACGATAAGGTTTCAGAGTCTGATGTTCAGGAGGTGGACATTGAGGAGGTCCAGGGAGAAGACATGGAAGCCTGAGAAGAAGTCAACCAAAGCTTTAGTTTCAACAGATGTATGTTGAAAATGTTTTTGGGGGATGCGATGGATCATTGGGGATCATTCAATATTCCCTTTTTGTTGTTCAGTGAAATCATCCCATGTGAGGAGTCAACTCATTTAATTAAAGTTCAACTCGTAACTTGTTTTTTTATTCCTATTGGAAGGATTTAATCATTTGCAATTATGTCTACTTATGATAAGGTAAAAGGTTTATGTTTCTGTCTCCATGTTATGGTAAATATATCCAATGAAAAAAAAATCTACATTTAAATGGTATTACTATTAATTTGCATATTCCCGTTAATTCCTGTTAATTCCCACGGAAAGTTTCCACCTCTGAATATTCCCCAAATTGTGCTAGCCTAGTCTGAGCCATTGAATTACGACTCCACTTTGTCTCTATACTGACGTTTTGCCTGTTTGATTGCCTTGGGTAGGGAATAACTACACTGTTTGTATTCTGCCATATTCCCCAGTCACCTTGCCATAGTTTAATGTGGTTGTTCGCTCTTTCATTTTTGCACGAATGCTGCCATCTGTCCACGGTTTATGGTTAGGATAGGTTTTAATAGTCAGTGGGTACAACATCTCCTATACACTTCCTGATAAACTCAGTCACCGTATCAGTATATACATCAAAGTTATTCTCTGAAGCTACCAGGAACATATCCCAGTCCACGTGATCAAAACAATCTTGATGCATGTATTCCGATTGGTCAGACCAGCGTTGAATAGTCCTTAGCACTGGTACTTCCTGTTTGAGTTTCTGCCTATAGGGAGTGAGGAGCAAAATGGAGTGGTGATCTGATTTGCCGAAGGAGGGCGGGGGAGGGCCTTGTAAGCATCCCGGATGTTGGAGTAGCAGTGGTCGAGTGTTTTAGCAGCGCGAGTACTACAGTCTGTGTTGATAGAACTTTGGCAGCCTTTTTCTCAAATTTGCTTTGTCCGCTTCAATAAATGCGTCCTCAGGATATGTGGTTTCCAGTTTCCATAAAGTCCAGTGTTCTTTTGAGGGCCATCGTGGTATCGGCTTGAGGGGGGATATACATGGCTGTGACTATAACCGAAGGAAATTCTCTTGGGAGATAATACGGTCGGCGTTTGGTCGTGAGGTATTCTAGGTCGGGTGAACAAAAGGACTTGAGTTCCTGTATGTTATCACAATTACACCATGAGTCGTTAATCATGAAACATACACCACCGCCCTTCTTCTTCCCGGAGAGATAATTATTCATGTCTGCGTGATGAACTGAGAACCCAGCTGGCTGGACCGACTCAGACAGTAAATCCCGACAGAGCCATGTTTCTGTGAAACAGAGTATGTTGTAATCTCTGATGTCTCTCTGGAAAGAAACCCTTGCCCTGAGCTCCTCAGCTTTATTATCCAGAGACTGAACATTAGCGAGTAATATACTCGGAAGTGGTGCGTTGTGTGCACGCCTCCTAAGTCGGACTAGAAGACCACTCCGAGTACCTCTCCTTCGCCGGTGTTGTTTTGGGTCGGCCTCAATTGCCCTGGTGGGTGCGAACGAAGGATCCGCTTCGGGAAAGTCATATACCTGGTTGTAATGCTGGTAGTGCTGGTGAGTTACCGCCTCTCTGATATACAATAGTTCTTCCCGTCTGTATGTAATAACTCAAAACATTTTCTGGGCTAATGTAAGAAATAATAAATAAAAAAACAAAATACTGCCAAGTTTCCTATGCTCTAAAAGCAAGGCAGCCCTCTTTCTGTGCCATTTTTTGGTCAAAAGAATACCCTTTGTGTTCTGTTAGAAGGGAAACTTTTTATCCTCAATATAGCAGGGGGTGTAAATCCATAACACATACGTTTTTCCAGCAGTAGACTATGATCTGTAATGTCAAATGCCGCACTGAAGTCTAACAAAATAGCCCCCACTATCTTTTTATCATCAATTTCTCTCAGCCAATCATCAGTCATTTGTGTAAGTGCTGTGCTTGTTGAATGTCTTTCCCTATAAGCGTGCTGAAAGTCTGTTGCCAATTTGTTTACAGTAAAATAGCATTGTATCTGGTCAAATACAATTTTTTCCAAAAGTTTACTACAGGTTGGTAACAGGCTGATTGGTTGACTATTTGAGCCAGTAAAGGGGGCTTTACTATTCTTGGGTAGTGGAAAGACTTTTGCTTCCCTCCAGGCCTGAGGACACACTCTTTCTAGTAGGCTTAGATATAACATATAGAAAATAGGAGTGGCAAAATCGCCCGCTATTATCCTCAGTAATTGTCAGACCCCGGGGGCTTGTCATTGTTGATAGACAACAATAATTTTTTCACCTCTTCCTCATTCGCTTCGTGCAACTCCAACTCTAAAAAGTTCTGGGACATTGTAAAGTCCATGGAGAATAAGAACACCTCCTCCCAACTGCCCACTGCACTGAGGATAGGAAACTCTGTCACCACCGATAAGCCCACTATAATTGAGAATTTCAACAAGCATTTTTCTACGGCTGGCCATGCTTTCCACCTAACTACCCCTACTGCATTCAACAGCACTGCACCCCCCACAGCTACTCGCCCAAGCCTCCCCCATTTCTCCTTCTCCCAAATCCATTCAGCTGATGTTCTGAAAGAGCTGCAAAATCTGGACCCCTACAAATCAGCTGGGCTAGTCAATCTAGACCCTCTCTTTCTAAAATGATCTGCCGAAATTATTGCAACCCCTATTACTAGCCTGTTCAACCTCTCTTTCGTGTCGTCTGAGATTCCCATAGATTGGAAAGCAGCTGCTGTCATCCCCCTCTTCAAAGGAGGTGACACTCTTGACCCAAATTGCTACAGACCTATATCCATCCTACCCTGCCTTTCTAAGGTCTTCGAAAGCCAAGTTAACAAACAGATTACCGACCATTTCGACTCCCACCGCACCCTCTCCGCTATGCAATCTGGTTTCAGAGCTGGTCATGGGTGCACCTCAGCCACGCTCAAGGTCCTAAACGACATCGTAACCGCCATCGATAAGAAACAATACTGTGCTGCCGTATTCATTGACCTGGCCAAAGCTTTTGACTCTGTTAATCACCACATCCTCATCGGCAGACTCAGTAGCCTTGGTTTCTCAAACGATTGCGTCGCCTGGTTCACCAACTACTTCTCTGACAGAGTTCAGTGTGTCAAATCGGAGGGCCTACTGTCTGGACCTCTGGCAGTCTCTATGGGGGTACCACAGGGTTCAATTCTTGGGCCAACTCTTTTCTCTGTATACATAAATTATGTCGCTCTTGCTGCTGGTGAATCTCTGATCCACCTCTACGCAGACGACACCATTCTGTACACTTCTGGCCCTTCTTTGGACACTGTGTTAACAACCCTCCAGACGAGCTTCAATGCCATTCAACTCTCCTTCCGTGGTCTCCAACTGCTCCTAAACACAAGTAAAACTAAATGCATGCTCTTCAACCGATCGCTGCCTGCACCTGCCCGCCTGTCCAGCATCACTTCTCTGGACGGTTCTAACTTAGAATTTGTGGACAACTACAAATACCTAGGTGTCTGGTTAGACTGTAAACTCTCCTTCCAGACTCACATCAATCATCTCCAATCCAAAGTGAAATCTCGAATTGGCTTCCTATTTCGCAACAAAGCATCCTTCACTCATGCTGCCAAACATACCCTCGTAACACTGACCATCCTACCTATCCTCGACTTCGGCGATGTCATTTACAAAATAGCTTCCAATACCCTACTCAACAAACTGGATGCAGTCTATCACAGTGCCATCCGTTTTGTCACCAAAGCCCCATATACTACACACCACTGCGACCTGTACGCTCTCGTTGGCTGGCCTTCGCTTCATAATCGTCGCCAAACACATTGGCTCCAGGTCATCTACAAGACCCTGCTAGGTAAAGTCCCCCCTTATCTCCGCTCACTGGTCACCATAGCAGCACCCACCTGTGGCACGCGCTCCAGCAGGTATATCTCTCTGGTCACCCCTAAAGCCAACTCCTCCTTTGGTCGTCTCTCCTTCCAGTTCTCTGCTGCCATTGACTGGAACGAACTACAAAAATCTCTGAAACTGGAAACACTTATCTCCCTCACTAGCTTTAAGCACCAGCTGTCAGAGCAGCTCACAGATCACTGCACCTGTACATAGCCCATCTATAATTTAGCCCAAACTACTACCTCTTCCCCTACTGTATTTATTTATTTTATTTATTTTGCTCCTTTGCACCATATTATTTATATTTTATCTCTGAACTTTCTTCAAACTACAAATCTACCATTCCAGTGTTTTTCTTGCTATACTTTATTTACTTTGCCACCATGGCATTTTTTTGCCTTTACCTCCCTTATCTCACATCATTTGCTCACATTGTATATAATCTTATTTTTTTATTTTATTTTATTTTTTATTTTATTTTCTACTGCATCATTGATTGTATGTTGTTTTACTCCATGTGTAACTGTGTTTTTGTATGTTGTCGAACTGCTTTGCTTTATCTTGGCCAGGTCGCAATTGTAAATGAGAACTTGTTCTCAACTTGCCTACCTGGTTAAATAAAGGTGAAATAAAAATAAATAAAACTCACTTTATGGAATTCAAAATGACAATGCTTGTCTTTCAAAATTTGGTCAGTTATACTTGGATGTGTAGTGTTGTCGTTTGTTGCTGGCATGTCATGCCTAAGTTTTATAATTTTGCCAATGAAAAATAATTAAAGTAGTTGGCAATATCAGTGGGTTTTGTGATGAATGAGCCATCTGATTTCACATTTTTTACTATCATTCCTTATATCATTTATTTTTGTTTCATAGTATGGTTTCTTTTTATTCAGTTTAGTCACACACTTTCTCAATTTGCGCTACGTTCGCCAATCGTTTGTACAGCCAGACTTATTTGCCATTCCTTTTGGCTCATCCCTCTCCACCATAACATTTTTCAATTCCTCATCAATCCAAGGGAATTTAAGTTTTTACAGTGAATTTCATAATTGGTGCATGCTTATTAGTAACTGGAATAAGTCATTTAATGTGTCAAGTGCAGCATCTTGTTGCGAGAGGTGATCTTATCCCCCTGTTGAGTGTCACAAGCCCCCATTCCTCCTGCCTGCCTGGGCTCTGACGTCACTTCTGATTCCAAACACACACACACAACCTACCCCACCACCCTGCTCCACTCCCGCATCCTGCAGCATCTCTGGACCCTGGGGTTTACGGTGTGAGAATGGCAGTTTTGTTTCAACCCTACAGCAAAGTGTTTAAGCTCATTGATTTATAGCAATAAAACAAAGCTTTTGTCAGATTGACAATGCAAAAGATGCCATAACCATACAAGCCAGAACACAAACAGAACCCGAACCAGAAACGAAAGTGATCTATGCTGTTCCGGAACAGCACTGTTATTTTTAAAAGCATGGGAACCGGTTAATAATGTTCTTTTACATTCCGGCCATTTGTTTCCAGTCCCACAAATATTGCAACAAATCGCCTATTCAAAGCCTTCATTCTGTCACTAAGAAACGTCTGCCTGCCAGCTGGAAATCTTTGCAAGTGGCTGTGTGTGTGTGTGTGTGTGTGTGTGTGTGTGTGTGTGTGTGTGTGTGTGTGTGTGTGTGTGTGTGTGTGTGTGTGTGTGTGTGTGTGTGTGTGTGTGTGTGTGTGTGTGTGTGTGTGTGTGTGTGTGGGCTACCTGCCCCTTCCCTCTGAAACATAGGTTGCTGTAGCCTACTGACAACGTTACAAGAATTATTCCGAAATTAGGTAGAGATGTTTAAAAGAATGGATTAACTTTTTCAATGATTGTTAAGGATACTATAGTTGTTAAGTTTCATATTGGATTCATTAACTACAAAAAGTTAAGACGTGTTTAATTCTAGTGCTGCTCAAAGACCGTCCTTAGAAGCCACTCCTCTGTAAGTGTAATTCTGTGGGCCTAATTCAGATGAAGCGCTGTGCATCTTATGACATGCATTAAGGCAAGCATCCTCCATCCTCTCTCGCTCTCTCCTCAACCGCAAAATTTCAGTTGCATCTCGCGCCCTACATAGTGACTGGCAGCACAGTGTATGTGTTTGTCTTACATTATGATTAAACCATGCTGTTTGCTCTTAATGACTTTGTATACAGATTGCATTTCTTACCTGCTCTATAGCAAGCTGCTCTATCCGCACCGATTGGGGAAGTAATTTAATGTCAAGGTAAATGAGAAAAAAAAATTGATTTCAGAGTTTTAAAAAGAAACATAAAGGAACAATATACAGTGCATTTGGAAGGTATTCATACTTCTTGACTTTTTCCACATTTTGTTATTCTAACTTTGAATAAATCGTTTTTTTCCTCATCAATCTACAAACAATACCCCATAATGACAAAACAAAAACAGTTTAGACATTTTTGCAAATGTGTTTAAAAAAAATAAATAATAAGATTTCACATTTTACGTAAGTATTCAGACCCTTTACTCAGTACTTTGTTGAAGCACCTTTGGCAGCGCTTGCAGCCTCTTGTCTTCTTGGGTATGATGCTACAAGCTTGGCACACCTGTATTTGGGGAGTTTCTTCCATTCTTCTCTGCAGATCCTCTCAAGATGTCAGGTTGGATGGGGAGTGTCGCTGCACAGCTATTTTCAGTTCTCTCCAGAGATTGTAGATTGAGTTCAAGTCCGGGCCCTAGCTGAGCCACTCAAGGACATTCAGAGACTTGTCCCGAAGCCACTCCTGCGTTGTCTTGGCTGTGTGCTTAGGATCGTTCTGGAAGGTTCTCCTATTTCCACAGAGGAACTCTGGAGTTCTTGGTCACCTCCCTGACCAAGGCCCTTCTCTCCCGATTGATCAGTTTGGCCGGGCAGCCAGCTCTTGGAAGAGTCTTGGTGGTTCCAAACTTCTTCCATTTTTAAGAATGGCCACTGTGTTCATATGGACCTTCAATGCTGCAGAATTCTTTTGGTACCCTTCACCAGATCTGTGCCTCGACATAACCCTGTCTCGGAGCTCTACGGACAATTCCTTTGACCTTATGACTAGGTTTCTGTCTGTAATAAAGCCATTTTTGTGGGGATAAACTCATTCTCATTGACAGGGCCTGGCTCCCCAGTGGGTGTGCCTATGTCCTCCAATGCCCACCCATGGCTGCACCCCTGCCCAGTCATGTGAAATCCATAGATTTTGGCCAAATTAATTTGTTTTAATTGACTGACTTCTTTTTATGAACTGTAAGTCCAAGCACACCAAGACAGTTGTGAAGAGGGCATGACAAAACCTATTCCCCCTCAGGAGACTGAAAATATTTGGCATGGGTCCTCAGATCCTCAAAAGGTTCTACAGCTGCGCCATCGACAGCACACTGACTGGTTGCATCACTGCCTGGTATGGCAACTGCTCGGCCTCCAACCGCAAGTCACTACAGAGGGTAGTGCTATCGACCCAGTACATCACTGGGACCAAGCTTCCTGCCATCCAGGACCTCTTTACCATGCGGTGTCAGAGGAAGTCCCTAACAATTGTCAAAGACTCCAGCTACCCTAGTCATAGACTGTTCTCTCTGCTACCGCATGGCAAGCGGTACCGGAACGCCAAGTCTAGGTCCAAGAGGCGTCTAAACAACATCTACCTCCAAGCCATAAGACTCCTGAACATCTAATCAAATGGCTACCCAGACTATTTGCATTGCCCCCCCCCCCCCCCCCTCTTTTACACTGCTGCTACTCTGTTATTATCATCTATGCATAGTCACTTTAATAACTCTACCTACATGTACATATTACCTCAATTACCTCGACTAACCGGTGCCCCCGCACATTGACTTTGTACCGTTACCCCCTTATATAGTCTCGCTATTGTTATTTTACTGCTGCTCTTTAAATACTTGTTCCTTTTATTTCTTATTCATATTTTTTCAACTGCATTGTTGGTTAGGGGCTTGTAAGTAAGCATTTCACTGTAAGGTGAACCAGTTGTGACTAATAAAATTTGATTTGAACTCATATAAATCTTTTGAAATTGGCGCATTTTGCGTTTTTATATTTTTGTTCAGTGTACTGTAAATGTCAGGAAAATAATCCTAATGATTTTAACTATAATGTACATTCCCAAAATGTGTGTCTGTCTCAATTAATGTGTTCACTAGCCAATACAGTGCCTTCAGAAAGTATTCATACCGCTTGATTATTCTACATTTTGTTGTCAGCCTTAATTCACAATGGTTTCAAAAGTTATAATTCACCCATCTACACACACTACCACATAATGACAAAGTGAAAAGATGAGTGAATACTTTGTAGAAGCACCTTTTGGCGGCGATGACAGCTTTGAGTTGTCTTGGGTAGTTCTGTATCAGCTTTGAGTTGTCTTGGGTAGTTCTGTATCAGCTTTGCACATCTGGATTTGGTCATTTTCTCCCATTCTTCCTTGCAGATTTTCTCAAGCTCTGTTAAGTTAGATGGGTAGCGGCGGTGAACTGCAAGTCTTTCCACAGATTTTCTTTATGGGATTCATGTCTGAGCTTTGGCGGGGCCACTCAAGGACTTTCACATTCTTGTTCTGAAGCCATTCCAGCATTGCTTTGGCTTTATGCTTGGGGTCATTGTCCTGTTGGAACGTAAATCTTCTCCCCAGTCTGTCGTTTGCACTCTGAAGCAGGTTCTCATTATCGATTTGGCTCCGTTCATAGTTCCCTCTAACCTTACCAGTCTCCGAGTCCTTGCAGCTGAAAAGCATCCCATAGCATGATGCTGCCACAACCATGCTTCACGGTAGGATAGTGCTGCCTGCTTTTCTCAAGACATAGCACTTTGCATTCAGGCCAAAGAGTTACATTTTTGTATCATCAGACCACAGAATCTTTTGCCTTATGCTCCGAGTCACATGCCTTTTTGCAAAGTCCAGGCGCGCTGTCATGTTCCTCCCTTCTGGCCACTCTCCCATAAATGGTGATGTTCTGTAGAGACTGTTGTCTATGTATTAAATTGTCTTCAGCCTGTTATGGATAGCCAATGCATCCTCTGTCAGCTGATACTAAGTCTAGTCCTCTGTGTCCGTTTCAGCTGCTAAGCAGCATTGGCCATTGCGAGGAGAAGTTTGGGTTTACATATGAAGAAATCATCATCTGGTAAGTGTCACAATTTTTTTTTATCCCAATGTTCTAACTGAACTATTTTATAGCTTTGACAAATTCCCAGAGGTTGTAAGGCTCTGGTTAATGAAGAATCAGACAAAGTCCCAATCTGCAATAGATCAACACTTTATTCAGAGAGCGCTCTGTCTTCAAAATGAGAACACAATCTTTTTATAGCGCACGCACACACACACACACTCACACAAATGAACTCACATCAGTAGAAACTCCACCTCTCTTTAGGTGGACTGTATTTTTTCCAAAGTTCACATACATTGTTTGTCACCCTTCTGCAACATGTTTCATCCTCTTCTGCAAGCCTAGCCATTTCGAACAGTTTTTCTCCTCCCTAGGGTGGGGAGGCCTCTTTCCAGTTATTAGTTTCACCGTTATCACAAGTCGACAGTTCAGTTGTCCTTGAATGTCTCCACTATACCCAGCTCATATTGTGAAATAGTAACACAATGGTCTAGTCACACACATTATTGGATTATGACTCTAACACATTTCATACAATTATATGGTTTCAGGTTGGAATACTTTAGTCATTATCTTAAACATACAAATTCTTCTATCAGTAAGTAGTACCGTATAGTATAACCAAGAAAACATAGTAGGCTATTTGTATGTGGGATATATCCTAACCTGGTCAATAAATGGAAGTGAATTAATCCAAATGAGTCATCGGTCATTGCAGGCATTTTTTGGGGTCAAACTATCCGATTTGTCCATTCTTTTTCAGTATGTGTTTCTTTTCCATTTAGTTTCAGTATCTGAGCTGTTTTGTGTCCCCTCCCCAGCCTGCGGTTAGCCTTGCTGAACGAGGCCAAGGAGGTGCGTGCTGCAGGGCTGAGGGCTCTGAGGTACCTCATCAGAGACAACAATGTGCTGCAAAAGGTCCTCAGACTGCAGGTGGACTACTTGGTCGCCAGGTGAGAGCTATTCTCTGTCACCTCACCGCACCTGCATAAAGACACACTGGATTCACTGTGGATCACTTAACATAGCGTCGCTGTCGGATCAAAACCACTTATTTCCAAAACAGGAATCTAAAAAACGGATATGTCATACCATTAACTAACATACAATTTTGAAACTTCAGAAGCTTAACCCCTGTGCGGCCTCCGTCCTGTATGCGGGACGGACATCCAGCGAAAAATCATATCGCTATTAGCATAACAAAATTTAATAATTATTATTTCATTTTTTTTTCAAATGATATCGTTTTATTGATACACCTCTCCTGAATCGAACCACGTTGTCCGATTTCAAAAAGGCTTAACAGCAAAAGCAAAACATTAGATTATGTTAGAGGAGTATATCGTAAAAGTAGCCACATAGCCATTTTCCGACCAACCACATGCATCACAAATAACCAAAAAACAGCTAAATGCAGCACTAACCTTTGACAATCTTCATCAGATGACACACCTAGGACATCATGTTACACAATACATGCATTCTTTTGTTCGATAAAGTTCATATTTATATATAAAAACAGCATTTTACATCGGTGCGTAACGTTGACTAACTATTTTCCCTCAAATGCATCCGATGAAACAGAGCTACAATTTACTAAATTACTATTCGAAAACATTTTTAAAATGTAATATTGTCATTCTAAGATTTATAGATGAATATCTCTTGAAAGCACCTGTAATGCCACATTTAAAATTAACTTTACTGGGTAATCATACTCTGCGATGAAAGGGGATGCGATACTCTGAAAAATAGGCTAACGTTACAGGTCAGCGCCATCTTGGAACAATCGCATATCACATCTAGTCTTGTATACTATTGTCAATAATCCCTTACCTTTGGTTGTTGTCTTCATCAGTTGTCTTCATCAGAAAGCACTTCCAGGAATCCCAGGTCCACAACAAATGTATTTTCGTTCGAAAAAGTTCATCCATTATGTTCCATTAGCTTGTTCTTGTTAGCGCGTCTGAAGGCTGATCCAAATCCTCCGTCGGGCGCGGGACAGCCATTTCGACAAAAAGCATTTTTTTCCCATTTAGGTTCATTCAAACATGTCAAACATTGTATAACATAAATCTTCAGGGCGTTTTTCAACAAGAGAGCCAATAAGATTCGAGGGGGACGATTGCATTGTGTTTAAAGACGTTTCGAAAGGGGAGGGTAACCAGGTGCGCCGGCGTCATAATGGTGATGGCCCTCTCCGTGTGACCACGTTCCACAGCGTCTCATTCATTCAGTTTTCACAGTAGGAGTCTCAAATCACTTTGTAAAGACTGGGGACATCTAGTGGAAGCAATAGGAAGTGCTCAATGAACCATAGCTCACGGTGTGATTAATAGGCAACGTGATGAAGTTGAGTTCGCAATTCAGAATTCCACTTCCTGTTTTGATCTGTCTCGGGGTTTTGACTGCCATATGAGTTCTGTTATACTCACAGACACCATTCAAACAGTTTTAGAAACTTTAGGGTGTTTTCTATCCACAAGTATTAATTATATGCATATCCTAGCTTCTGAGTTTGAGTAGGAGGCCGTTTAAAATGGGCACGATTTTTTTTCAAAAATCGCTTTAGCGCCCCCTATCCTAGGGGAACGCCAAGAGCTATGTTTAATATGGGCAATTCCACGGTTACGGAATTACGCTTTGTCTCAATTTTTTTACTCTAAAATGGGTGCTAAACAAAAAAACACTATTTTCAACGCTTAAGAAATCATATCTCTATGCACAAGGACTACTTTGAACAATTTACACACAGTTTCACAAATACACATTTATTGGAAGAACTGTGCAGATGCAAATTCTGGTAACTGGATGGCGGTAAAATCTCCCACAAAGGTAGAAATATGCAATATCCTTCTTTTGCATATTTGGGTATTCTACAGACTGGCTATTATTGTAATGAGCTCCGCCCCAAAACACGACCACACCATTTTTCATTTTATTTTTGTAATACTTCAAGATGTCTTAAAATCCAAATCATTTACACTATACAGTACCAGTCAAAAGTTTGGACACACCTACTCATTCCAGGGTTTTTCTTTATTTTTACTATTTTCTATATTGTGGAATAATAGTGAAGACACCAAAACTATGAAATAACACATATGGAATCATGTAGTAACCAAAAAAGTGTTAAACAAGTCAAAATATGTTATATTTGAGATTCTTCAAAGTAGCCACCCTTTACCTTGATGACAGCTTTGCACACTCTTCGTATTCTCTCAACCAGCTTCATGAGGTAGTCACCTGGAATGCATTTCAATTAACAGGTGTGCCTTGTTAAAAGTTAATTTGTGGAATTTCTTTCCTTAATGCGTTTGAGCCTATCAGTTGTGTTGTGACAAGGTAGGGATTGTATACAGAAGATAGCCCTATTTGGTAAAAGACCAAGTCCATATTATGATAAAAACAGCTCATATAAGCAAAGAGAATAGACAGTCCATCATTTATTTTATGACATGGTCAGTCAATGCAGAACATTTCAAGGACTTTGAAAGTTACTTCAAGTGCAGTCGCAAAAACCATCAAGCGGTATGATGAAACTGGCTCTCCTGAAGACCGCCACAGGAAAGGAAGAACCAGTGTTGCCTCTGCTGCAGATGATAAATTCATTAGAGTTACCAGCCTTAGAAATTGCAGCCCAAGTAAATGCTTCAGAGTTCAAGTAACAGACACATCTCAACATCAGCTGTTCAGAGAAGACTGCGTGAATCAGGCCTTCATGGTTGAATTGCTGCAAAGGAAACCACCACTCAAGGACACCAATAAGAAGGAGAGACTTGCTTGGGCCAAGAAGCATGACCAATGGACGTTAGACCGGTGGAAATCTGTCCTTTGGTCTGATGAGTCCAAATATTTGGTTCCAACTGTCGTGTCTTTGTGAGACGCAGAGTAGGTGAACGGATGATCTCCGCATGTGTGGTTCCTACCGTGAAGTATGGAGGAGGAGGTGTGATGCCGTGAGGGTGCTTTGCTGGTGACACTGTCTGTGATTTATTTAGAATTCAAGGCATACTTAACCAGCATTGCTACCACAGAATTCTACAGCAATACACCATCCCATCTGGTTTGCGCTCAGTGGGACTATCATTTGTTTTTCAACAGGTCAATGACCGAGCACATATCCAGGCTGTGTAAAGGCTATTTGACTAAGAAGGGTGATAGAGTGCTGCATCAGATGACCCGGCCTCCACAATCACCCGACCTCAAACCAATTTGAGATGGTTTGGGATGAGTTGGACCGCAGAGACAGCTGCATAGTCAGCCGGAAAAGCAGCCACATATGTGGGAACTCCTTCAAGACTGTTGGAAAAGCATTCTAGGTGAAGCTGGTTGAGAGAATGCCAAGAGAGTGCAAAGCTGTCATCAAGGCAAAGGGTGGCTACTTTGAAGAATCTAAAATATATTTTGATAGGTTTAAACTTTGTTGGTTTCTACATGATTCCATATGTGTTATTTCATAGTAGTGATGTCGCTATTATTCTACTATGTAGAAAATGGTAAAAATAAAGAAAAACCCTGGAATGAGTAGGTGTGTCCAAATTTTGAATAAACAGTACCAGTCAAATGTTATGTGGACGCCCTTTCAAATTAGTGTATTCCGCTATTTCAGTCACAACCGTAGCTGACGGGTGTATAAAATCGAGCACACAGCCATGCAATCTCCATAGACAAACAGCTCAGTGACTTTCAATGTGGCACCGTCATATGATGCCGCCTTTCCAACAAGTCAGTTCATCATATTTCTACCCTTCTAGAGCTGCCCCGTTCAACTGTAAGTGCTGTTATTGTGAAGTGGAAACGTCTAGGAGCAACAAGGCCCATTCCTGTTTCAGCATGACAATGCCCCTGTGCACAAAGCAAGGTCCATACAGAAATGGTTTGTCGAGATTGGTGTGGAGGAACTTGACTGGTATGCACAGAGCCCTGACCTCAACCCCATCGAACACCTTTGGGATGAATTGGAACGCAGACTGCGAGCCACGCCTAATCGCCCAACATCAGACCCCGACCTCACTAATGCTCGTGGCTGAATGGATCAAGTCCTCACAACAATGCTCCAACATCTAGTGGAAAGCCTTCCCAGAAGAGTGGAGGCTGTTATAGCATCAAAGGGGGACCTCCTCCATATTAATGCCCATGATTTTGGAATGAGATGTTCGACGAGTAGGTGTCCACGTACTTTTGGTCATGTAGTGTATATACTGTATGCATTAATTTCTCAAAAATATAGAGTCTTAGCCTTCATTTGACATGCTCCTATGGACTTCACATGTTGGTGCTCATGGGTCCTTTTAAATGGAAATGCCCATATGTTACAACACCGTAGTTCATTAAAAGAAAGGCGTTAAGTTATTGCACTACTGTGGTAGTCTGTTGCTTGGAAAGTTATTACTACACATCATCGGTACCATAAAACAAGGACTATTCCATGGTGATGTTAGCATGGTGGGATATGATCCTGGCTGGGATCTCATACCTACTGTGTGCTGTGATCAGGTGCATTGACATCCAGCAGAGCAATGAGGGGGAGAGGACTCAGGCCCTCCGGCTGGTCAGAAAGGTAAGATCCATGCTCTTCTGTCTTCATATCGCACAAACTCTGTAATATCATGTGTATAATTACAATTGACATGGACACAGTAATTACTCATTACTTTTACACTGCAAGTGACTATTCTACACTGCATGGTCTACTTAATATTTGTACTTTAACTGGCAGCACAGAATAGTAGCATAGTATGCATAGACTGTTATTGGATGATCTGTGTTGGGCTGGGGTATTTTTAGCACTCTGCAGTTTACTGGTAACACTACCACACACACATATTACAATTAACAATGCAAATCTAACCCTATACAAAGGAATAAAGTATAGGCCTAAATACTGGATTCAACTTAAATGTTTTAACCTTGGAATGCACAGTAGAGGTCATTCTGCAACACCTGCGGTGAAATCAGAAACCTGAGGTAGATACTTGGCTACATTGACAGTAGCCCAAGTTGGTCAGCCAGCTAGCCTGTTCCAGCTGGTGGTCTGGGTCCTTTCCAGTTAATGGACCTTAGCTCAGGGGAACGTGTCTGGGAGGAAGGGCCTCAGATGCACAGACCTGCTTTACTCACACCCAGATTAGACCCACCACCTTCTGAATGTGGCAGAAGGGGGGAGGAGAGACCTATGTCTGCTTTTAAAATAAGCTTACAAAACAAGTGCTGTAGCCTTTGCACTTTCTCTCTCTGCTCCCCCTCTGACTCCCTCTCCTGCGCTTTCTCTCTTTCCTCCCCCTCTGACTGTCTCACTTCTCCTCTCCCATCTGACCGTCTCACTTCTTCTCTCCCATCTGACCGTCTCACTTCTCCTCTCCCATCTGACCGTCTCTCGCTGTCCCGTCTCTCTCCGTCTCTGTAGATGATCACAGTGAACCCCCTGCTGTTCCCCAGCTCTGTCACCAACTCTCTGATCGCCGTGGGAACAGACGGGCTGCAGGAGAGGGACCGCATGGTCCGTGCCGCTATCGCCATCGTCTGCGAACTGGGTGGGTGGCGTCTCGGCATACACATAGTTACTGTGTAATAACACTTTGTCTTCATGTGTCTTCATGTCAACCCCTCTCTGCAGCGTTGAAGAACCCGGAGGTAGTGACCAAGAGGGGGGGTCTCAGCGCCATCTTAAAGAGTGTGATTGACTGTCAGCTGAGCCGCATCAATGAGGCTCTGATCACCACCATCCTCCACCTGCTCAACCATCCACACACCAGGCAATACATACGCAATGATGTGGAGCTGGAGGTACACACGCTACCATGCGTGCACACACACATACAGACTGGGGCTGTGGCGGTCATTACATTTTGTCTGCCGGTGATTGTCAAGCAAATAACTGCCGGTCTCATGGTAATTGACTGTTAATTAACATAAACACGTTTAGCATCTCTTGGCTTCCATGCATAGCCTAAAAGCCACTGATGCAGACCTTTGGAACATCTACATGTAATATAACCTACACCATCACAATAAATCCATTATTTATTTTAGACAGGTCTAAAGAAACATGATATGAAGAAAATGTAGTCTATTTCAGAAGAACAGAATAGCATACGGTGAGTTGTCCCTGTGTTAATGGGGCCGGAGGGAATGGCTGCCATTTTATGGTCTCCTAACCAACTGTGCTATTTAGTTTTTTTATTTGCACGTAATGTTGCTACGCTCTCTTATGACCGAAAAGAGCTTCTGGATATCAGAACAGCGATTACTTACCTCGAACCGGACAAAGATTTTTTTCTTTAATGAGTCCGACACAAAGGATTTAATGCCTCCCCGAGACCAGGCCCAAATCTCCGTCATTCGCGTGAAGAAAAGACGGAAATACTGGGGGCGGAGATCGGGGTGCCTTGTGAGAATTTGTCTGTGAGTGGGTAACCCGCCTCTACAATCCGTTCTATTGGCCAACGTGCAATCACTGGAAAATAAATTGGATGATCTCCGTTCAACATGATCCTACCAACGGGACATTGAAGTCGTGGCTGAACGACAACACAGATAATATAGACCTGGCTGGGTTTTCCATGCATCGGCAGGACAGAACAGCTATGTCTGGTAAGACGAAGGGTGGGGGTGTGTGTCTATTTGTCAATAACAGCTGGTGCGCGATGTCTAATATTAAAGAAGTCTCGAGGTATTGCTCGCCTGAGGTGGAGTACCTCATGATAATCTGTAGACCACACTACCTACCAAGAGAGTTTTGATCTATATTATTCAGAGCCGTCTATTTACCACCACAAACCGATGCTGGCACAAAGACCAGACTCAACGAGCTGTATAAAGCCATAAGCAAACAAGAAAATGCTCATCCGGAAACGGCGCTCCTGTTGGCCGGGTACTTCAATGCAGGCAAATTTAAATCCGTTTTACCTAATTTATACCAGCATGTCACATGTGCAACCAGAGGGAAAAACACTCTAGACCACCTTTACTCCCTCGCCCTCCAGATGGCAAATCTGACCATAATTCTATCCTCCTGATTCATGCTTACAAGCAAAAATAAAAGCAGAAACTACCAGTGACTCGCTCAATAAGAAAGTGGTCAGATGGCAACATCCGCACCGAGCTAAAGGTTTGAGCTGCCACTTTCAAGGAGCTGGGCTCTAATCCGGACGCTTATAAGAAATCCGACAATGCTCTCAGATGAACCATCAAACAGGCAAAGCGTCAATACAGGACTAAAATTGAATGCTACTACACCGGCTCTGACGCTCGTCGGATGTGGCAGGGCTTGCAAACTATTATGGACTACAAAGGGAAACCCAGCTGCGAGCTGCCCAGTGAAACAAGCCTACCAGACGAGCTAAATGCCTCGATGCAAGCAACACTGAAGCATGCATGAGAGCACCAGCTGTTCTAAACGACTGTGTGATCACGCTCTCCGTAGCTGACATGAGCAAGACCTTTTAACCTCTCTAGGGTCGGCGGGACGAAATCGTCCCACCTACGTAACAGCCAGTGGAATCCTGTGGCGCGTTATTCAAATACCTTAGAAATGCTATTACTTCAATTTCTCAAACATATGACTATTTTACACCATTTTAAAGACAAGACTCTCGTTAATCTAACCACACTGTCCGATTTCAAAAAGGCTTTACAACAAAAGCAAAACATTAGATTATGTCAGCAGAGTACCCAGCCAGAAATAATCAGACACCCATTTTTCAAACTAGCATATAATGTCACAAAAACCCAGAAGACAGCTAAACGCAGCACTAACCTTTGATCTTCATCAGATGACACACCTAGGACATTATGTTATACAATACATGCATGTTTTGTTCAATCAAGAACATATTTATATCAAAAAACAGCTTTTTACATTAGCATGTGACGTTCAGAACTAGCATACCCCCGCAAACTTCCGGTGAATTTACAAAAAATTTACTAAATTACTCACGATAAACGTTCACAAAAAGCAAAACAATTATTTTAAGAATTATAGATACAGAACTCCTCTATGCACTCGATATGTCCGATTTTTAAAATAGCTTTTCGGTGAAAGCACATTTTGCAATATTCTCAGTAGATAGCCCGGCATCACAGGGCTAGCTATTTAGACACCCAGCAAGTTTAGCACTCACCAAAGTCAGATTTACTATAAGAAAAATGTTATTACCTTTGGTGTTCTTCGTCAGAATGCACTCCCAGGACTTCTACTTCAATAACAAATGTTGGTTTGGTCCCAAATAATCCATTGTTATATCCAAATAGCGGCGTTTTGTTCGTGCGTTCAAGACACTACGAGCACGGCGCATTTCGTGACAAAAAAATTCTAAATATTCCATTACCGTACTTCGAAGCATGTCAACCGCTGTTTAAAATCAATTTTTATGCAATTTTTCTCGTAAAAAAGCGATAATATTCCGACCGGGAATCTGCGTTTAGGTAAAAAGACGAAAGAAAATAAAGCACGGGGTCGACTCGTGCACGCGCCTAAGCCCATTGTCCTCTGATCGGCCACTTGCCAAACGCGCAAATGTGTTTCAGCCTGGGGCTGCCTCAATATCATTCAGCTTTTTTCCCGGGCTCTGAGAGCCTATGGGAGCCGTAGGAAGTGTCACGTTACAGCAAAGATCCTCAGTCTTCAATAAACGGAGACAAGAAGAACAAGATCTTGTCAGAGAGGGCACTTCCTGTAAGGAATCTTCTCAGGTTTTTGCCTGCTATATGAGTTCTGTTATACTCACAGACACCATTCAAACAGTTTTAGAAACTTTAGGGTATTTTCTATCCAAAGCCAATAATTATATGCATATTGTAGTTACTGGGCAGGAGTAGTAACCAGATTAAATCGGGTACGTTTTTTATCCGGCCGTGTCAATACTGCCCCCTACCCCCAACAGGTTAAACATGTCAACATTCACAAGGCCACAGGACCAGACGGATCACCAGGCCGTGTACTCAGAACTGGCAAGTATCTAAACTGACATTTTCAACCTTTCCCTGACTGAGTCTGTAATACCTACATGTTTCAAGCAGACCACCATTGTCCCTGTGCCCAAGAAAGCGAAGGTAACCTGCCTAAATCACTACCGCCCGTAGCACTCACATCAGCACCATCATCCTGGAAACCCTAGACCCACTCCAGTTCGCATTCCGCCCCAACAGATCCACAGTGGATGCAATCTCAATCGCACTCCACACTGCCCTTTCCCACCAGGACAAAAGGAACACCTATGTGAGAATGACATAGTGCCCACAAAGCTCATCACTAAGCTACGGACCCTGGGACTAAACACCTCCCTCTGCAACTTGATTCTGGTCTGACTGGCCACCCCCAGGTGGTAAAGGTAGGCAACAACACATCTGCTACGCTGATCCTCAACAATGGGGCCCCTCAGAGGTGCGTGCTTAGTCCCCTCCTGTACTCCCTGCTCCTCCACGACTGCGTGGCCAAGCACGACTCCAAATCCATCATTAAGTTTGCTGATGACACAACAGTGGTAGGCCTGATCATCAACAACAATGAGACAGCCTATAGAGAGGTCAGAGACCTGGCAGTAACCTCTCCCTCAATGTGAGCAAGACAAAAGAGCTGATCGTGGACTATAGAAAAAGGAGGGCCGAACAGGCCCCCATTAACATCGACGGGGCTGTATTGGAACGGGTCGAGAATTTCAAGTTCCTTGGTGTCCACATCACCACCAAACTATCATGGTCCAAACACACCAAGACAGTCATGTAGAGGGAACGACAACACCTTTTCCCCTTCGGGAGACTGAAAAGATTTGGCATGGGTCCCCAGATCCTCAAAAGATTATGCAGCTGCACCATCGAGGGCATTCTGACCGGTTGCACCACTGCCAGGTATGGCAACTGCTTGGCATCTGACCAAAAGGCTCCTTAACAGCTTCGACCCCCAAGCCATAAGACTGCTGAACAATTAATCAAATGGCCACCCGGACTACCTATAATCTATGCATAGACACACTACCCCTAGCTGTTACTTTTTATTACATTTTTTTACTTTAGTTTATTTTGTAAATATTTTCTTAACTCTATTTCTTGAACTGCATTGTTGGTTAAGGGCTTGTAAGTAAGCATTTCACGATGAGGTCTACACCAATTGGATTCGGCACATGTGACAAATAACATTTGATTTGATGTTAGGCCCTGATCTAGCTATGGCTGTGGGCTACACTAGTTTAGCAGACAAGATTTGTTTAAAATTCGTGCCATTATTTTATAGTATGCTAAATTGTATTCTTCATATCTGAATAAAATAGAAAGGATATTTTCTCCAAACAATTTCCGAGGGAGTGCACACATGAGGCTATTCTGTGTAAAATGGTTAACAAAGAAACAGGTCCTCCTATATGCTTAATTTAGAGTTATTTCTGCAACTTTAGTTGTGATACAAACATTTGGCTGTGTTTTGATTTTTAATACATTCTGAGGCAGCGTGATGGGACTCTAATAAGGATTTGAAAAAAGTAATTAAAGGCATGAGCTATGCTTTGTTTCTTGCGCAGGCTGTACACACTTCATCAGTCTCTCATTGACAATTTGACAAGCACTTGATAATATTCTCACCAGTCCTCAAATTTCTCGGCGGCATCCCCCTTGTGTGGCCGTAATGCCCCCTAAAAAATCCATACTTTGCGTTGTGCCCTTGGGCTGAATATAAGAATTATAATGCCCTACTTCCAGCTGCCAATCGTCATGCTCTGAAGCACCTCTCACTCACATGGCTCTCTCAGATATCTCAATTCTTATTAGCCAATGCCCGTCTTGTGATCGGGTCCTTATCACCGGCATCTCGGCTCCAAAGTAGGCTACAAGTGAAGACGGACACATCAGGGACGATATATTGAAGATGTTAGAAGAACTGTCCACATTTTAGTTTTCGTCAGCCAACAAGAAAGATGAGTAGGCCTAACAAACAGCAAAAGCACTAGCCTATATCAATCTACTATCCCCCATACTACAACAGTTGACATTCTATTGGTCAACTTGTCCTTCTGTTCGAGAAATAAATATTCCCAACATAGTCTGGGACAGTTGTGGGATGTGATAGATCCCAAATTAATACAACTCACATTTTTTTAAAGCAATGAAGCTGATGCAACAGATCAGAACGTTTAGCTTAAAATGTTGATAAAATATTAGGCTATTCACATAAGTGCAGCAAAGCGCACACCGCAGTAGGCTATAAACACTAATGTTGCAAAATGAAATCAATTAGCGGGAAAACACGGTTCTCAAAAGTGACCACAAATGCGGTCATGCATGTAATGCTTTATTATAAAGGTGCATTTTTATGGTGAAAATGATCTCCCCGAAACTTAAAGCTCACTCGCAGCCTATGAATGCCAGTTAGGCTCTACACCGGTTGTAAAGCGGATTCATTTGTTTATTTTTAAGAAGTTATTTGGCCACTTTAGATGTGATACAAACCTTATCAAAACATGTGCAACTATGATTTTAAAAAGTTGCTAAAAAAAAGGCATGCGCTGTTTCTTGAGTTAATGCACACCCTGGGCATCATTCACAAGTGATAATAAAGACGACATTCAAAAGTGATATTTCCATTCTTAATTTTATTTTGTCTTTACATATTCTAAATAATATATGTGTGAAATTAGTTTTGATTTAGAATGGACCATTATCATGCACCTGCCTCGGATCAGGGGCTGGGGGAAAAAATACATGTAATCTATGCACTTAAATAGCAAATGGAGGACGCTTTCCCCGTGGTTCATTTTCATGACAGCCAGGTAGGCTATACTCTTGTTGTAAAGCGAAGAAATGTGCTTAATATTAGGAAAGTTGAAAAATAAATATACTATGCCTAGCCTATAGAAAGCTGATGGGATCCTCCTCTTTTTAATAGAGGCCATCAATACTCTTTTTCATGCAATTGTATAGCCCATAGAAAGGTTACGCAACATGAGCTCATGGGTTCTCATGAAGTGTTTGATATGATTTTCGATTACATTTGCATTGATGTCAGAGTGAATAGAGGGACAATGGAGTGCTGAGCATCAGGCAGTTAGAATGTTTGGTAGGTTACTGATGACCATCAGCAGCATGAGAGCACAGTTTTTTGGAGATGCCTAGTTACCGTGAGTAAACGGTCACATGTAATTTAACTCTGGTCATGACACGTGACCGCCGGTGTGGCGGTATTATGGTCACCGTAACAGCCCTAATACAGAGAGAGCATGAGAGAGACACACACACACACCCCCAGGCATGTGCCAGTATGTACACACAGGCATCGAGCTCGAGGTTCACACCCAACACATCACACTTTGTCAGTCTACGGTGGCTTTCTTTCATCGTCTCCAGGATAGGTGAAAGCAATATGGTGCATTTGTTGTCATTTCTGTGGGAAGATACCTCTTGGGGAATTGGCTTTTTCCCCATCAGTGCAGCCTGAGGAAAGGAGAGGAAGTCAGTGTAGACTGTTGAGAGACAGCCACTAGGCTGTGAGCCATGCCAGTCAAGACTCACCCTTGGGTTGTCTTTCTCTTTCCCAGGCAGATTACAGTGATCAGTTTCATCAGCTCTCTGAAGCCTCTCTCTCCAACACATCCTGTCTGTGCAAACTGATTCTCCTCGCCCTTCCTTCATACCTGTAGCATGGCCACTCCAGTAACAAATCAGTCCTAACAGGCAGCGGTCTAAGGCGCAATGCATCTCAGTGCTTGAGGCGTAACTACAGCCCCTGGTTCGATCCCAGGCCGTGTCACAGGCGGCCGTAACCGGGAGACCCATGAGGTGGCACACAATTGGCCCAGCATCGTCCGGGTTAGGGGAGGGTTTGGCTGGTTGGGAATTCTTGGTCCCATCGCGCTCTAGCGACTCCTTGTGGCGGGCCGGGCGCCTACTTCGGTCGGCAGCTGGACGGTGTTTCCTCCAACACGTTGGTGCGGCTGGCTTCCAGGTTAAGCAAGCAGTGTGTCAAGAAGCAGTGCGGCTTGGCAGGGTCGTATTTCAGAGGACGCATGGCTCTCAACCTTCGCCTCTCCTGAGTCCGTCGGAGTTGCAGCGATGGGACAAGACTGTAACTACCAATTGGATATCACGAAATTGGGGAGAAAAAGGGGTAAAATTTACCAAAATAACTAGAACTATAAAAAATAACTGATGGCCCGCTCTCCCGAGCGCAACAAATAATTCAGATTAAAGATTCGGCGGACTTGCTTTGATTTGTGGACGCATACAATGGCTGCATTAGATTTAGTTGGGGGAGAGAAAGCAGCGAGGTCGAGTGGTGGCCATTTCCTCCTTTTAATGAGTTGAGATCTGTCGGACATTTCCTCCCCACCTAATTAAAGCTTTCTGGCCCAGCTGCACATGATTTAAAGGGTGATTTCCAGCAATTCCATGGGCTTTTTTTCCGCATATGTGATCTATTAGGATCAATAAATATCTTTGTCCACATGAATCTCCAGCCAGGAAAAAGTGGTTGTGAAGATGTTTAAAAAATCTGGCCTATTGCTGCAATGCTTGATCGTTTTGTACCGTTTAAGTATAATACCAGCAATACGAAAAATGTATCCACTCGTGATATTGTTCAATTATTTAGCCTTCAATGCTGATGATGAATACATATACACATTTTTAGTTATTCTAATAGTGCTATGTAAGCTAACGCTACTCTACTACTCTCTTGTTCTGCTCCGGCTTTCAGCAAATCCTAGCACCTTTCACAGACTTCCACTACCGCCACAATGCCGACACATCAGAGAGCCAGCTCAAGTGAGTGTTGTAAACATATAGTCTCTGTTCCGATATTCTGTTGGCCTATATCAGGGATCATTAACTAGACACAGCCGCGGGTGAAGCAGCTGGTCAGGCTGACGGAATATAATTGCAAATCAAGTGTGGACTGCAAATTGACCGTAAGAAGCCCAAACAAATATAATATTTGACTAAAGCATAATCATATTAAACTTCGCTTACATTTGTATTCGATCACATATCGCTCTGTTAAGTGTGCGAATACTTTGGCACAGATTAACAACATGTAAAATCACTTGGAGCTGATTTGCTGGTGTTTTTAGTCTTTTATGTCCAACAATAAAAATATATATATATGTAAATATATGATTTTTTTGCTGTGAAGTTTGGGGGGGGGATCATCCTCGGGCCAGTTGGGGAACCCTGCTGTAGAGTGTCTCTCTGTCAGGTGTAGAGTGTCTCTCTGTCAGGTGTAGAGTGTCTCTCTGTCAGGTGTAGAGTGTCTCTCTGTCAGGTGTAGAGTGTCTCTCTGTCAGGCGTAGAGTGTCTCTCTGTCAGGCGTAGAGTGTCTCTCTGTCAGGCGTAGAGTGTCTCTCTGTCAGGCGTAGAGTGTCTCTCTGTCAGGCGTAGAGTGTCTCTCTGTCAGGCGTAGAGTGTCTCTCTGTCAGGCGTAGAGTGTCTCTCTGTCAGGCGTAGAGTGTCTCTCTGTCAGGCGTAGAGTGTCTCTCTGTCAGGCGTAGAGTGTGATCATATTGTGTTTGTGTCCCCAGGGAGGACCGTGAAGCTTGTTTCCTGTCCAGCAGGATGGCTATAGTAGCTTCCTTCCGTTCCTGGTCTGGTTAGTCTCTCTTCTTTCAGCTCTCCATTCAGTTTCTCAGCTGGTTCCCTTTGCATTGGGGCATAGTGGTTGCATCATAACTTGAAGCATACAGGTATTATACCAACAGCTTTAAACAAGTCACAATGATCACAGTCAAACACCCTACTGAAGAGAATGCAAGGTAGTAGACTCACTTTATAAGCTAGTATCACATAATTTCCTCTGAGTGTCTTCACTTTTGCCAAGTCAGGAAAGTGTTAATGGTTGACTGTCTTTATGGCGATCCAGGTATCATTAACCTCTGTAGGGCCGGGAACTCTGGGATCCAGTCCCTGATTGGTCTGCTGTGTATACCAAATATGGAAGTGAGGGTGGGTAATGAAATATGATACTTTTTTCAATGAATGAAATGCCAATTACGCCTTCTCAATCTGTTCTTCAAGAACCACTATTTATTTCTGTCTGTTGAGCTCCTTTCTCCTTCCCCCTGCAGGAAGGTTTAATGGAGGTGTTGTATGAGATATTCAGGCTTCCTCTCCCCATCGTAACCCAGGACTTTACTGAAGCACTTCTCAGCGTGGGTGAGTATTGTTAACATGACTTATTTCTTTAGCCCATAATGCCCTGCTCATACACGTTAATCAGACTTGCGTATAATACAACTTCTGGTGTTGACTAGTTTTCTGTTGTTGATGCGTATTGTCCGGTGTTCTCCTGCAGACCCCAGTAGGTGCCAGGACAGCTGGAGACTGTCTGATGGTTTTGTGGCTGCAGAGGCTAAAGTCATCCTGCTCCATGGAGCCAGGTCCAGGTAAGACATGACACCACAGACAATTAATCAATATCTTTATTGTCCCATTAAGTAAATTCTTTGTACCGCCAGGAATTCAAAATATAGAAGATATTAATATGCCATATTAGAAGAGATTTATACACCCTATTACACTTAATAAAAAAACGGTGAATATGGGTGCCTCAGATCCAACCACCAGTGTATTCCTGCAATATCTCTTGTGGTTGTAATGACTGTCTGTCTTGCTGCTGTTTCAGGCCTGACCTGATAGATAACTACCTGGCCTTGTTACTGTCTGCCTTCATCTCCAGTGGCCTGCTAGAGGTAAGGAGACGGGGACGTCCAGATAAAAAAACGGTATTATATACTACTTATATACCACGGCTAAGGGCTGTTCTTATACACTACGCAATGCGGAGTGCCTGGATACAGCCCTTAGCCGTGGTATATTGGCCGTATATCACAAGCCCCTGAGGAGCCTTATTGCTTTTATAAACTGGTTACCAACGTAATTAGAGCAGTAAAAAAAAATGGTCATACTGGGTGTTTCGAGCCCTCAATACTGATTGGTTGACAGCCGTGGTATATCAGGGGTATACCACGGCTGTCAGCCAATCAGCATTCAGCGCTCGAAACACCCATTTTCTAAAGATATTTATTTCCTACATTTCCTTCTCTCTCCCTCCTGTAGGGTCTGGTAGAGGTGGTGACCAGCAGTGAGGCCCAGATATCAGTGAGAGCCACCATCCTACTAGGAGAACTACTACACATGGTAACACAGGGCCACCGCTCTCTGATGATCTGAATATGCTGTAACTTTCTGAGAGGCATGTTGCTCTGCTGTGGATGTGGCTCTATTCGAAGACAGTTTTTTCTGCTGTGGGTGAATGGTTTGTTTTGATCAGTTTGCGTCAACGTCTCTTTCTCACTTTCTCTCTCGTTCCCTCCCGCTCCCTCCTCCTCTCTCCATCTCTCTAGGCCAACACCATCCTCCCTCACTCCCACAGTCACCACCTGCACTGTCTGCCCACCCTCATCAACATGGCTGCCTCTTTTGACATCCCCCAGGAGAAACGCCTGTGAGTACACACACACACACACACACACACACACACACTTTTCCACTTCCTTTTACCCCCCCCCCCCCCTCCTTTTCTGTGAATTTTAGTCGGGCGAGTGCGGCGGTCAACCACTTGAAGTGTTTCCATGACAAGAAGAAGCAAGGACCCAAACCCCATAGTCTGTATCTCGACCATATCATCCGCAAGTCTGTGACACACACACGAGTACACAGAGACATCTATACTATTATGGTACGCCTCAAACACACGTCTCTGCCATCAAGGTTAGTTTTCCCCCAAGCGCCCCAAAGCCCTTCAGAGAAGCAAACTGTGTGTGTGTGTGTTGTAGGACACAGAGGAAGCACTGATGTTGAACCTGAGGGACAGTCAGATCCTCAACCACAAACAGAACCTTGACTGGAACTGGCTCCTCATCGCAACCATCCTCAAGGTCAGCCATAATAATACTGTAATACACCTGTAGAAGACTGAATGTCTAGATGTATTTCACTTGGTTTGTTGCTATTTACATGTCATTTCACATTCTCTCCCAGTGGCCCAACATTAACCTCAGGAACAACAAAGATGAACAGATGCACAAGTAAGACCCACTCTCCATTGACTATTATTATTACTACTACTAGACGTCAACGACCATTACCACCACTACTCCTACTATTACTGCCACTATTACCACTACTCCTACTATTACTGCCACTATTACCACTACTCCTACTATTACTGCCACTATTACCACTACTACTACTGCCGCTATTACCACTACTCCTACTATTACTGCCACTATTACCACTACTCCTACTATTACTGCCACTATTACCGCTACTACTACTACTGCCACTATTACCGCTACTCCTACTATTACTGCCACTATTACCACTACTCCTACTACAACTGCCGCTATTACCGCTACTACTACTACTACTACTACTGCCACTATTACCACTACTCCTACTACTACTACTACTACTGCCACTATTACCACTACTCCTACTATTACTGCCACTATTACCACTACTCCTACTACTACTGCCACTATTACCACTACTCCTACTACTACTGCCACTATTACCACTACTCCTACTACAACTGCCAATATTACCACTACTCCTACTATTACTGCCACTATTACCACTACTCCTACTATTACTGGCACTATTACCGCTACTATTACCACTACTCCCACTATTACCACTACTCCCACTATTACCACTACTCCTACTATTACTGCCACTATTACCACTACTCCTACTACTACTGCCACTATTACTGCTACTACTATTACCGCTACTCCTACTATTATTACCACAACTCCTACTATTACTACCACTACTGCTGCTGCTACTACTACTACTATTACCACTACTCCTACTATTACTGGCACTACTGCTGCTACTACTACTGCTATTACCACTACTATTACTGCCACTACTGCTGCTGCTACTACTGCTATTACCACTACTCCTACTATTACTGCCACTACTGCTGCTGCGACTACCACTACTCCTACTATTACTGCCACTACTGCTGCTGCGACTACCACTATTACCACTACTCCTACTATTACTGCCGCTACTGCTGCTGCTACTACTACTATTACCGTTACTCCTACTATTACCGTTACTCCTACTATTACCGCTACTCCTACTATTACCACGACTCCTACTATTACTGCCACTATTACCACTACTCCTACTACAACTGCCGCTATTACCGCTACTACTACTACTACTGCCACTATTACCACTACTCCTACTATTACTGCCGCTATTACCACTACTCCTACTATTACTGCCACTATTACCACTACTCCTACTATTACTGGCACTATTACCGCTACTATTACCACTACTCCCACTATTACCACTACTCCTACTATTACTGCCACTATTACCACTACTCCTACTACTACTGCCACTACTCCTACTACTACTGCCACTATTACCACTACTCCTACTATTACTGCTACTACTATTACCGCTACTCCTACTATTATTACCACTACTCCTACTATTACTACCACTACTGCTGCTGCTACTACTACTATTACCACTACTCCTACTATTA
This sequence comes from Salmo salar, assembly GCF_965601325.2. NCBI lineage: Eukaryota > Metazoa > Chordata > Actinopteri > Salmoniformes > Salmonidae > Salmo > Salmo salar. The sequence goes on along the minus strand of NC_138310.1, from coordinate 38,071,695 downwards.
CTGCCACTACTGCTGCTGCTACTACTACTATTACCACTACTCCTACTATTACTGCCACTACTGCTGCTACTACTACTGCTATTACCACTACTATTACTGCCACTACTGCTGCTGCTACTACTGCTATTACCACTACTCCTACTATTACTGCCACTACTGCTGCTGCGACTACCACTACTCCTTCTATTACTGCCACTACTGCTGCTGCGACTACCACTATTACCACTACTCCTACTATTACTGCCGCTACTGCTGCTGCTACTCCTACTATTACCGTTACTCCTACTATTACCGTTACTCCTACGATTACCGCTACTCCTACTATTACCACTACTCCTACTATTACTGCCACTACTGCTGCTGCTACTACCACTATTACCACTACTCCTACTATTACCACTACTCCTACTATTACTGCCACTACTGCTGCTACTACTCCTACTATTACCACTACTCCTACTATTACCGCTACTACCACTATTACCACTACTCCTACTATTACCACTACTCCTACTATTACCACTACTACTACTATTACTGCCACTACTGCTGCTGCTACTACTACTATTACCACTACTCCTACTATTACTGCCACTACTGCTGCTACTACTACTATTACCACTACTATTACTGCCACTACTGTTGCTGCTACTACTACTACTATTACCACTACTCCTACTATTACTGCCACTACTGCTACTGCGACTACCACTATTACCACTACTCCTACTATTACTGCCACTACTGCTGCTGCTACTACTACTACTACTATTACCACTACTATTACTGCCACTACTGCTGCTGCTACTACCACTATTACCACTACTACTATTACTGCCACTACTGCTGCTACTATTACCACTACTCCTACTATTACTGCCACTACTGCTGCTACTACTACCACTATTACCACTAGTCCTACTATTACTGCTACTACTACCACTATTACCACTACTCCTACTATTACTGCTACTACTACCACTATTACCACTACTCCTACTATTACTGCCACTACTGCTGCTACTACTACTATTACCACTACTCCTACTATTACTGCTACTACTACCACTACTCCTACTATTACTGCCACTATTACCACTACTCCTACTACTACTGCCACTATTACCACTACTCCTACTATTACTGCTACTACTATTACCGCTACTCCTACTATTATTACCACTACTCCTACTATTACTACCACTACTGCTGCTGCTACTACTACTATTACCACTACTCCTACTATTACTGCCACTACTGCTGCTACTACTACTGCTATTACCACTACTATTACTGCCACTACTGCTGCTGCTACTACTGCTATTACCACTACTCCTACTATTACTGCCACTACTGCTGCTGCGACTACCACTACTCCTACTATTACTGCCACTACTGCTGCTGCGACTACCACTATTACCACTACTCCTACTATTACTGCCGCTACTGCTGCTGCTACTACTACTATTACCGTTACTCCTACTATTACCGCTACTCCTACTATTACCACTACTCCTACTATTACTGCCACTATTACCACTACTCCTACTACAACTGCCGCTATTACCGCTACTACTACTACTACTACTACTGCCACTATTACCACTACTCCTACTATTACTGCCACTATTACCACTACTCCTACTATTACTGCCACTATTACCACTACTCCTACTATTACTGCCACTATTACCACTACTCCTACTATTACTGCCACTATTACCACTACTCCTACTATTACTGCCACTATTACCGCTACTATTACCACTACTCCTACTATTACTGCCACTATTACCACTACTCCTACTACTACTGCCACTACTCCTACTACTACTGCCACTATTACCACTACTCCTACTATTACTGCTACTACTATTACCGCTACTCCTACTATTATTACCACTACTCCTACTATTACTACCACTACTGCTGCTGCTACTACTACTATTACCACTACTCCTACTATTACTGCCACTACTGCTGCTGCTACTACTACTATTACCACTACTCCTACTATTACTGCCACTACTGCTGCTACTACTACTGCTATTACCACTACTATTACTGCCACTACTGCTGCTACTACTACTGCTATTACCACTACTCCTACTATTACTGCCACTACTGCTGCTGCGACTACCACTACTCCTACTATTACTGTCACTACTGCTGCTGCGACTACCACTATTACCACTACTCCTACTATTACTGCCGCTACTGCTGCTGCTACTACTACTATTACCGTTACTCCTACTATTACCGTTACTCCTACTATTACCGTTACTCCTACGATTACCGCTACTCCTACTATTACCACTACTCCTACTATTACTGCCACTACTGCTGCTGCTACTACCACTATTACCACTACTCCTACTATTACCACTACTCCTACTATTACTGCCACTACTGCTGCTACTACTCCTACTATTACCACTACTCCTACTATTACCGCTACTACCACTATTACCACTACTCCTACTATTACCACTACTATTACTGCCACTACTGCTGCTGCTACTACTACTATTACCACTACTCCTACTATTACTGCCACTACTGCTGCTACTACTACTATTACCACTACTATTACTGCCACTACTGTTGCTGCTACTACTACTACTATTACCACTACTCCTACTATTACTGCCACTACTGCTACTGCGACTACCACTATTACCACTACTCCTACTATTACTGCCACTACTGCTGCTGCTACTACTACTACTACTACTACTACTACTATTACCACTACTATTACTGCCACTACTGCTGCTGCTACTACCACTATTACCGCTACTACTATTACTGCCACTACTGCTGCTACTATTACCACTACTCCTACTATTACTGCTGCTACTACTACCACTATTACCACTACTCCTACTATTACTGCCACTGCTGCTGCTACTACTACTACTACTATTACCACTACTATTACTGCCACTACTGCTGCTGCTACTACCACTATTACCACTACTACTATTACTGCCACTACTGCTGCTACTATTACCACTACTCCTACTATTACTGCCACTACTGCTGCTACTACTACCACTATTACCACTAGTCCTACTATTACTGCTACTACTACCACTATTACCACTAGTCCTACTATTACTGCTACTACTACCACTATTACCACTACTCCTACTATTACTGCCGCTACTGCTGCTGCTACTACTACTATTACCGTTACTCCTACTATTACCGTTACTCCTACTATTACCGCTACTCCTACTATTACCACGACTCCTACTATTACTGCCACTATTACCACTACTCCTACTACAACTGCCGCTATTACCGCTACTACTACTACTACTGCCACTATTACCACTACTCCTACTATTACTGCCACTATTACCACTACTCCTACTACTACTGCCACTATTACCACTACTCCTACTACAACTGCCACTATTACCACTACTCCTACTATTACTGCCACTATTACCACTACTCCTACTATTACTGGCACTATTACCGCTATTATTACCACTACTCCCACTATTACCACTACTCCTACTATTACTGCCACTATTACCACTACTCCTACTACTACTGCCACTACTCCTACTACTACTGCCACTATTACCACTACTCCTACTATTACTGCTACTACTATTACCGCTACTCCTACTATTATTACCACTACTCCTACTATTACTACCACTACTGCTGCTGCTACTACTACTATTACCACTACTCCTACTATTACTGCCACTACTGCTGCTGCTACTACTACTATTACCACTACTCCTACTATTACTGCCACTACTGCTGCTACTACTACTGCTATTACCACTACTATTACTGCCACTACTGCTGCTGCTACTACTGCTATTACCACTACTCCTACTATTACTGCCACTACTGCTGCTGCGACTACCACTACTCCTACTATTACTGCCACTACTGCTGCTGCGACTACCACTATTACCACTACTCCTACTATTACTGCCGCTACTGCTGCTGCTACTCCTACTATTACCGTTACTCCTACTATTACCGTTACTCCTACGATTACCGCTACTCCTACTATTACCACTACTCCTACTATTACTGCCACTACTGCTGCTGCTACTACCACTATTACCACTACTCCTACTATTACTGCCACTACTGCTGCTACTACTCCTACTATTACCACTACTCCTACTATTACCACTACTCCTACTATTACCACTACTCCTACTATTACCACTACTCCTACTATTACCACTACTCCTACTATTACTGCCACTACTGCTGCTGCTACTACTACTATTACCACTACTCCTACTATTACTGCCACTACTGCTGCTACTACTACTATTACCACTACTATTACTGCCACTACTGTTGCTGCTACTACTACTACTATTACCACTACTCCTACTATTACTGCCACTACTGCTACTGCGACTACCACTATTACCACTACTCCTACTATTACTGCCACTACTGCTGCTGCTACTACTACTACTACTATTACCACTACTATTACTGCCACTACTGCTGCTGCTACTACCACTATTACCACTACTACTATTACTGCCACTACTGCTGCTACTATTACCACTACTCCTACTATTACTGCCACTACTGCTGCTACTACTACCACTATTACCACTAGTCCTACTATTACTGCTACTACTACCACTATTACCACTACTCCTACTATTACTGCTACTACTACCACTATTACCACTACTCCTACTATTACTGCCACTACTGCTGCTACTACTACTATTACCACTACTCCTACTATTACTGCTACTACTACCACTATTACCACTACTCCTACTATTACTGCCACTATTACCACTACTCCTACTACTACTGCCACTATTACCACTACTCCTACTATTACTGCTACTACTATTACCGCTACTCCTACTATTATTACCACTACTCCTACTATTACTACCACTACTGCTGCTGCTACTACTACTATTACCACTACTCCTACTATTACTGCCACTACTGCTGCTACTACTACTGCTATTACCACTACTATTACTGCCACTACTGCTGCTGCTACTACTGCTATTACCACTACTCCTACTATTACTGCCACTACTGCTGCTGCGACTACCACTACTCCTACTATTACTGCCACTACTGCTGCTGCGACTACCACTATTACCACTACTCCTACTATTACTGCCGCTACTGCTGCTGCTACTACTACTATTACCGTTACTCCTACTATTACCGCTACTCCTACTATTACCACTACTCCTACTATTACTGCCACTATTACCACTACTCCTACTACAACTGCCGCTATTACCGCTACTACTACTACTACTACTACTGCCACTATTACCACTACTCCTACTATTACTGCCACTATTACCACTACTCCTACTACTACTGCCACTATTACCACTACTCCTACTATTACTGCCACTATTACCACTACTCCTACTATTACTGCCACTATTACCACTACTCCTACTATTACTGCCACTATTACCGCTACTATTACCACTACTCCCACTATTACCACTACTCCTACTATTACTGCCACTATTACCACTACTCCTACTACTACTGCCACTACTCCTACTACTACTGCCACTATTACCACTACTCCTACTATTACTGCTACTACTATTACCGCTACTCCTACTATTATTACCACTACTCCTACTATTACTACCACTACTGCTGCTGCTACTACTACTATTACCACTACTCCTACTATTACTGCCACTACTGTTGCTGCTACTACTACTACTATTACCACTACTCCTACTATTACTGCCACTACTGCTACTGCGACTACCACTGTTACCACTACTCCTACTATTACTGCCACTACTGCTGCTGCTACTACTACTACTACTACTATTACCACTACTATTACTGCCACTACTGCTGCTGCTACTACCACTATTACCACTACTACTATTACTGCCACTACTGCTGCTACTATTACCACTACTCCTACTATTACTGCTGCTACTACTACCACTATTACCACTACTCCTACTATTACTGCCACTACTGCTGCTGCTGCTACTACTACTACTACTATTACCACTACTATTACTGCCACTACTGCTGCTGCTACTACCACTATTACCACTACTACTATTACTGCCACTACTGCTGCTACTATTACCACTACTCCTACTATTACTGCCACTACTGCTGCTACTACTACCACTATTACCACTAGTCCTACTATTACTGCTACTACTACCACTATTACCACTAGTCCTACTATTACTGCTACTACTACCACTATTACCACTACTCCTACTATTACTGCTACTACTACCACTATTACCACTACTCCTACTATTACTGCCACTACTGCTGCTACTACTACTATTACCACTACTCCTACTACTATTTCTACCACTATTACCACTACTACTACTTTTTCTGCCACTATTACCACTACTCCTGAAATACTGAGCTGAGCTTGACTGTAGTAAGGTGTCCCCCTTCTCACCGTATGCGTGTTCCATTTTGTGTAAAGGGTGGCAGGTAGCGTAGCGGTTAACAGCATTGACCCAGTAACCGAAAGGTCACTGGTTAGAATCCACGAACCGACTAGGTGAAAAATCTGTTTGTGCCCTGGAGCAAGGCACTTAACCCTAATTGCTCACTTAGCGTCTGCTAAGTGACAAAAATGTCAAATGTGTGTGTGTGTGTGTGGTCCAGGTTTGTGCGGAGGCTGCTGTACTTCTATAAGCCCAGTAGTAAGCTGTATGCAGGTCTGGAGCTAGACCATCCTAAAGCCAGACAGCTCACTCTGGTAGGATGCCAGTTCATCGAGTTCCTCATAGAGTCTGACGAGGTGAGGAAATAGAACAGAAAAATAAAGGTTTAAAGGTTAACTTCTATGTCGGACATTTTTTATTTTTTTTGGTGTCACTTTTTTTCTTTTTGCCTAGCCTTGATATTTACCTAGCTCCAAACCAATAGCCTCTTTCTCCTGGTTTTTGTCATTGTTGAGCTCCTTGTTTCTCCTCCCTCTCCCAGGATGGCCAGGCATACCTGGAGGAGCTGGTGAAGGACATGGTGGCCTGGCTGTCCTTGTCCTCTGGCCTGAAGCCTGACCCCTGTCTCCAGAGCAACGGGCTGCTCACCACCCTCAGCCAGCACTACTTCCTGTTACTGGGGACCCTCTCAGCCCACCTACACGGGATTAAACTGCTAGAGAAGTGCAGCCTCTTTCAGTGGTCAGTCTGGACTATTGACTAAAATAATTGTCAGTATGAGCTTGAACAGGATGAAAGCACTGATTGGTTGAAATAACAGCAACAAACCTTTTGGCCAGATGAGTCCAAGGCAACAAGTAGGCTATTGAGTGCCAAAGGTCGAGGGACTGTTGTTTGGTCCGGGCTTCTACAGAATGTCTAGGTTATGGTGAATACGGTGCCTGCCGAGACAGAACCCAGATCACTACCTGATTCCATGTGTGTGTTCTTCTCCTCAGTCTGCTGAACCTGTGCTCTGTGAAAAACCAGGACGTTGTGTTGAAGCTGGCTGTGTCTACTCTGGACTACAGCAGAGATGGACTGGCCAGAGTCATCCTTTCCAAGATCCTCACTGCCGCCACTGATGTAAGGCCTGGCCTAGGAATGATGGGTGGATGGATTCAATGGGCTTTTATTTGGGTGATGATGGAATAGTTGTTGTTGAAACGAAACTTAGCCTGAACAATCCCTCTATGTCCATCCACAGACGTGCAGGCTGTATGCCACCAAGCACCTGCGTGTGTTGCTGAGGGCAGGGGTGGAGTTCTTCAGTAACTGGGGCATGGAGCTGCTGGTCACCCAGCTGCACGACCACAGCAAAGCTGTCTCCTTGGAGGCCCTGGACATACTGGACGAGGCCTGCGAGGACAAGGTGGGACTGGGCCTGGTGGAGAGGGGCTGGGGCCTGGTGGAGAGGGGCTGGGGCCTGGTGGAGAGGGGCTGGGGCCTGGTGGAGAGGGGCTGGGGCCTGGTGGAGAGTGGCTGGGGCCTGGTGGAGAGGGGCTGGGGCCTGGTGGAGAGGAGTTGATGTTTGTTTTGTTCCCTCAGGCTAACCTCCATGCTCTGATCCAGCTCAAACCAGCTCTGTCCCACCTGGGAGACAAGGGCCTTCTACTGCTCCTCAGGTCAGTTAACACACACACACACGCATTAAGAATTACACTGAAAAAATATATAAACGCAACATGTAACAATTTAAAATATTTTTCTGAGTTGCAGTTCATATAAGGAAATCAGTCAATTGAAATAAATTCATTAGGCCCATATCTATGGATTCACATGACTGGGAATACAGATATGCATCTGTTGGTCACAGTTACCTTAAAAAAAAAAAAAGGTTAGGGTCGTGGATCAGAAAACCAGTCAGTATCTGGTGTTACCACCATTTGCCTCATGCAGCACGACACATCGCCTTCATATAGAGATGATTAGGCTGTTGATTGTGGCCTGTGGAATGTTGTCCCACTCCTCTTCAATGGCTGTGTGAAGTTTCTGGATATTGGCGGGAACTGGAACACGCTATCATACACGTAAATCCAGAGCATCCCAAACATGCTCAATGGGTGACATGTCTGGTGAGTATGCAGGCCATGGAAGAACTGGGACATTTTCAGCTTCCAGGAATTGTGTACAGATCCTTGCGACATCGGGCTGTGCATTATCATGCTGAAATATGAGGTGATGATGGCATGACAATGGGCCTCAGGATCTCATCACGGTATCTCTGTGCATTCAGATTGGCATAGATAAAATGCAACTGTGTTCGTTGTCCGTAGCTTATGCCTACCCATACCATAACCTCACCACCACCATGGGGCACTCTGTTCATAACATTGACATCAGCAAACCGCTCGCCCACACAACGCTGCAATGTTGTCTGCCATCTGCCCGGTACAGTTGAAACCGGGATTCACCTATGAAGAGCACACTTCTCCAGCGTGCCAGTGACCATTGAAGGTGAGCATTTGCCCACTGAAGTCGGTTACAACGCTGAACTGCAGTCAGGTCAAGACCCTGCTGAGGATGACAAGCACGCAGATGTGCTTCCCTGAGATGTTTCTGACAGATTGCGCAGAAGTTCTTCGGTTGCCCAAACTCAGTTTCATCAACTGTCGGGGTGGCTGGTCTCAGGCGATCCGGTAGGTGAAGAAGCCGGATGTGTAAGTCCTGGGCTGGCGTGGTTACACGTGGTCTGTGGTTGTGAAGCCGGTTGGACGTACTGCCAAATTCTCTAAAATGACGGTAGAGAAATGGTATGGTAGAGAAATTAACATTTAATTATCTGGCAACATGCTACCTCTACTTGAGACACCTGTAGGCATTGTGTTGTGTGACAAATCTCCACATTTTAGAGTGGCCTTTTATTGTGCCCAGCACAAGGTGCACCTGTGTAATGATCATGCTGTTTAATAAGCTTCTTGATATGCCACACCTGTCAGTGGATGGATTATCTTGGCAAAGGAGAAATGCTCACTAACAGGAATGTAAGCTAATTTTTGCACAAAACTTGAGAGAAATAAGCTTTTTGTGCGTGTGAAACATTTCTGGGATGTTTTATTACAGCTCATGAAACATGGCACTAACACTTTACATGTTGCGTTCATATATTTTTGTTCAGTGTAGATGCACAGGTGTGCTGTGACGTTGTTCCCACTCTTAAACCAGTCTTCTCTGTGCAGGTTCCTGTCTATTCCTAAGGGCTTCTCTTACCTCAACGAGAGGGGCTACGTCAGCAAACAGTTGGACAGATGGCAGAAGGTAAGCCTGCTCTTTTATTAATTTACCCATCAGCTGCTAATTTAGCAACAGCTACTCTTCCATTGGTCCACACTAAACACAGTACAAAGAAATCGTTCCCAGATTGGAAAAACAAAATACACTCGCTATCAATACAAATGTCAAATCTAATCCAGTGATGAGTTTTTATGTGTGTCCCTGACTGTGTGGTGACAGGAGTACAACCTGAGGTACGTCGATCTGATAGAGGAGCAGCTGAATGAAGCGTTAACTACATACCGTAAACCTGTGGACGGAGACAACTACGTCAGACGCAGCAACCAAAGGTGAGACTGCTTACCTTGCAAAGCTGGACAGGTAGCCATGATCCAGTTATCACCAGCCCTGGTGCTGGAGGGCTACAGGAAGTCTGCAGTTGTCACCAGCCCTGGTGCTGGAGGGCTACAGGAAGTCTGCAGTTGTCACCAGCCCTGGTGCTGGAGGGCTGCAGGCAGTCTGTGCAGTTGTCACCAGCCCTGGTGCTGGAGGGCTGCAGGCAGTCTGTGCAGTTGTCACCAGCCCTGGTGCTGGAGGGCTGCAGGAAGTCTGTGCAGGCTTTTTGTTTGAGCCAGCACTAGCTCGCCTGATTTGGCGCATCAGTGCTGGGCTGAAACTGAAGCCCTCATACCTTGTTGCGCTCTACCACCACAAATCTATCAGATGGGATATTGAACTCCAACTCCCCGTGTACCTCTCCTCACAGTTGTTGAAAGTTTGTATATTGTCTGTGTTTTGTTTCTAGGTTACAGAGACCAAATGTTTATCTTCCTGTGCACTTGTATGGTCAGCTGGTCCATGATAAGACAGGCTGCCATCTACTGGAGGCTCAGGTAACTCCCTTCATATTAATATTTACGTTTAGATATCCAAACGTCTTTCTTTATTGTGAGGAACCTATGAGTTTTTGTAACTAACTTAGCGTTTCATGTTCTCTCTGTAGAGTGTGGTTCCTGACCTCAGCTACACGGTTCGCTGCCCGATGCTGGACACCTGGGAGGGCATCAAACAGCTGAAGGCAGCCCTCTGGGCTCTGGTCAGTCTTCCTAACCACCAGGCACATAACTCACAATGTTGTTTGATCAGTGTTCTTGTCTCTTGTTAGTTACAGTAAGAAATGATACTATTGGTTCATAATGGTCTTTATTTCCTTTCTCTTGGCTAGACACTACAGACAGTTGGTCTGTGTCCTCCACTGCTCTGGCTTTGCTAGTGTCTGTGTCAGTATGGAGACAATGTGTTAATGACAGTGAATGTGGCTGTTTCCAGGGTAACATTGGCTCATCCAACTGGGGTCTGAACCTGCTGCAGGATGAGAACGTCATCCCTGACATCCTGGCTTTGGCACAACACTGTGAGGTCCTGTCCATACGTGGGTAAGGATACAGAGAGATGAACCAATAGCGTTAGCCTGACGGCTCACCCACAGTTACATGTCTGTTCTCTCTCTCTCCAGGACTTGTGTGTACGTCTTAGGCGTGATCTCCAAGACACGGCAGGGCTGTGAAGTGTTGAAACGGTATGGCTGGGATGCGGTCAGACACAGTCGGCGGACGCTGTGGCCCGTCACCCCTGACGAGGTGGACACACTGATGACCTCTGAACTCTCCTCCGTACCAAGCACGCTCAGTCTCGACTCCGAGTCCACTAGCTCCCAACACAATAGCGAGAGCGAGTCCCAGCCCCGTGAGTTATTCATGACACTCCTCAGCAAGCAACAAGGACAGACGGGGTTTCTGTTCCATATGATACAAAACACAGCATATATGACCTAAAATATATCATATGATACAAAACACTGCGTTATATGACCTAAAATACATCGTATGATACAAAACACAGCATATATGACCTAAAATACATCATATGATACAAAACACTGCGTTATATGACCTAAAATACATCATATGATACAAAACACAGCATATATGACCTAAAATACATCATATGATACAAAACACAGCATATATGACCTAAAATACATCATATGATACAAAACACAGCATATATGACCTAAAATCCATTGTATGATACAAAACACTGCGTTATATGACCTAAAATACATCATATGATACAAAACACAGCATATATGACCTAAAATACATCGTATGATACAAAACACAGCATATATGACCTAAAATATATCGTATGATACAAAACACTGCGTTATATGACCTAAAATACATCGTATGATACAAAACACAGCGTTATATGACCTAAAATACATCGTATGATACAAAATACAGCATATATGACCTAAAATACATCGTATGATACAAAACACAGTATCACATGAGCAATGGACAAATGAAACAAATACCAAAAGGTAGTTTTCCTTCAAGTACATCCTTAGCAGCTCTTGCTTTCCTAGTTTTTATTCTACTTTTATATACTATGGATGTATGTGTTCTTATTTATTTGTGTGTGTGTGTGTGTGTGTGTGTGTGTGTGTGTGTGTGTGTGTGTGTGTGTGTGTGTGTGTGTGTGTGTGTGTGTGTGTGTGTGTGTGTGTGTGTGTGTGTGTGTGTGTGTGTGTGTGTGTGTGTGTGTGTGTGTGTGTGGTGTGTGTGTGTGTGTGTGTGTGTGTGTGTCCTCAGACATGTACATCCTGGATGATTACAAGTGTGACATGTTGGACCAATCAAACGATGCCTCCCTCTACCTGCACTCCAAACCCGGGAAGGACCGCAGCCCCTTCACCATCCTGGCCTCGACCCGCTTCGTACGCAACCGCTTCCTCAACTCCCTGACCCTCCCCAGAAAGAAGCTGCGCTCCACCAGTGACCCCAAGGCAGTGGGGGGCAGCTGCACCCCCACCGAGCCCAAACTGGGGGGGCTGAGAAGGAACAGGACGGTCACAGAGCCCTCTATCTACTCCTCATCGCAGGGCGACGTGTTTACGCCTGTATTCAATGGGAGAGGCTTACCCAAGAGTCCCACAGTCAGCCTGGAAACCTCCTTTGTGGTGACCAGCGGCTCGGGGGAGGGGTCAGAGGGGCAGCTGGTAGAGAGGAGGCTAGACCAGGCTGGTGGAGGGGGTACTGGGCTGCGGGGTCCTGGAGAGCCTCCCTCCAGGGAACAGAGTAGCCGGGAACGTCTAGCGGGAGGAGATGGTGGTTCCTCTTCCTCCGGAGGGGGGGGAGGAGGAGGGGGAGGAGGAGGGGGAGGGACTCAGTTTAAAAGCCGCAGTCAGAGCTTCAACACCACCACTAGCGGCATCAGCTCCATGAGCTCCAGCCCCTTCCGTGAGACCGCTGGAAACCCTGAGCCCGAACCAGACTCCTCGGACTGCGTCAGCCTTAACACAGTGGTCTCGGCCAAGACCGTAAAAATGCTGTACTCCCTCAGCCCAACCCAGGCCCAGACCAACCACCTGCCCCTTTCCAAGTCTAACTCTGTCTCCCTGTTCCCCGCTGGCTACTCACATACCCTCCCCCGCAGATCCCAGAGTCTCAAGTCTCCCTCCATGACGGCTATTAAGAGCCTGGCGGACTGCAGTTTCATGTACACCAGCCCGCGGGATGCGCTAGGCTATGCTACTCTGAAGAAGCTGCAGCAGCAGAGGATCCATCCGTCTCTGTCTCATAGTGAGGCGTTAGCGTCGCCCGCTAAAGACGTACTGTTCACTGACGCTATCACTATGAAGACTGGTAGTCTGGACTCGAGGCTGATGCCGCGCAGGTCAGTTAGGTCTCTCACACACACACACTAATGCACATAGGCTATGTGTGCTGCACACACACACGTATGGGTAATGCAATATACGCGCACAAACACACACATTAACATATACAGGTAATACACAACTTCTCCTGTTGTGTTTTCAATGTTATCTTGGCTGCTAGCTGTCATCTTGGCTGCTAGCTGTCATCTTGGCTGCTAGCTGTCAGCTCACATGCTTTTCTCAATCGTACATGATTGTCTGTCTGCGTCTCTGGTCAAATCAATGTTCTCCTGCTCTGTTTAATCATTCTCCACTCTCCTTTTCATCTGTGTGTCTTTGTTGTGGCCATGTGTGTGTGAGTTTGGGTGTGCTTGTTTGTGAAGACATTGAACTCTCCATTTGTTCTAGCTCAGATTGGGCTCCTGAGGGGTTCTTCCCCACAGCCTAGTCTTGGTCGGTAGACAGAGAGAAGCAGACTGAGGTGGAGTACCTCAGGTTGTCTGCTAAGAGAGTGAGCTGTCCAGGCTCCAGCCTCGCTGATGCACATCGCAGGCCATCCAGAGTCTACCTCCCTCGGTGGGTGGACATCTCCACAGTAGTGTGTCCACCCACCCACCCCACGTTTAGATACCTGGATGTGATGGTGCTGTCAGCTTGTCTGAGAAAGGGTTAGCTGTAGTCTCTAGTAGCAACACTGGTGTGTGTGTGTGTTGTAGTGCCACCGGTTATTAGTCCTCTTTAGCAGCAACGGTGTGTGTCTGCTGGTTCAGAGCAATAACAGCTGTGTGTGTGTGTGTGTGTGTGTGTGTGTGTGTGTGTGTGTGTGTGTGTGTGTGTGTGTGTGTGTGTGTGTGTGTGTGTGTGTGTGTGTGTGTGTGTGTGTGTGTGTGTGTGTGTGTGTGTGTGTGTGTGTGTGGTGGGGGGGGGGGGCTCTCAGGTTGTCTGCTAAGAGGGTCAGCTGTCCAGTTGTCCAGCCACACCGCAGGATGTCCATCTCTATGCCTTGGTGGGTGGAGCCCCTCGTAGATACATTTAACCCCTGTGCTTATAGAGCACCTCTCCATCCCATTTGTAGAGCAGTTTTCTCCAGTGTTGCAGAACCCTTGACTTTTTCCACGTTTTTTTTTTTTTTAAGTAAACAGTTTTTCCTCATCAATTTACACACAATACCCCATAATGACAAAGTGAGAAGTGTTTTTTTTTGTGCAAATTTATTAAAAATGAAAAAACAGAAATACCTTATTTACATAGGTATTCAGACCCTTTGCTATGAGATTCTAAATTGAGCTCAGGTGCATCCTGTTTCCATTGATCATCCTTGAGATGTTTCTACAAGTTGATTGGCATCCACCTGTGGTAAATTCAATTGATTGGACATGATTTGGAAAGGCACACACCTGTCTAGATAAGGTCCCACAGTTGACAGTGCATGTCAGACACAAACCAAGCCGTAAATTGTCCGTAGAGCTCTGAGACAGGATTGTGTCGAGACACAGATCTGGGGAAGGGTACCAAAAAATGTCTGCAGCATTGGAGGTTGCCAAGAACGCAGTGGCCTCCATCATTTTTAAATGGAAGAGGTTTGGAACCACCAAGACTCATCCTGGAGCAAACTAAGTAATCAGGGGAGAAGGACCTTGGTCAGCGATGTGACTAAGAACCCGATGGTCAATCTGAAGGTTCACCTTCCAACAGAACAACGACCCTAATCACACAGTCAAGACAACGCAGGAGTGACTTCCAACAGGACAACGACCCTAATCACACAGTCAAGACAACGCAGGAGTGACTTCCAACAGGACAACGACCCTAATCACACAGTCAAGACAACGCAGGAGTGACTTCCAACAGGACAACGACCCTAATCACACAGTCAAGACAACGCAGGAGTGACTTCCAACAGGACAACGACCCTAATCACACAGTCAAGACAACGCAGGAGTGACTTCCAACAGGACAACGACCCTAATCACACAGTCAAGACAACGACCCTAATCACACAGTCAAGACAACGCAGGAGTGACTTCCAACAGGACAACGACCCTAATCACACAGTCAAGACAACGCAGGAGTGACTTCCAACAGGACAACGACCCTAATCACACAGTCAAGACAACGCAGGAGTGACTTCCAACAGGACAACGACCCTAATCACACAGTCAAGACAACGCAGGAGTGACTTCCAACAGGACAACGACCCTAATCACACAGTCAAGACAACGCAGGAGTGACTTCCAACAGGACAACGACCCTAATCACACAGTCAAGACAACGCAGGAGTGACTTCCAACAGGACAACGACCCTAATCACACAGTCAAGACAACGCAGGAGTGACTTCCAACAGGACAACGACCCTAATCACACAGTCAAGACAACGCAGGAGTGACTTCCAACAGGACAACGACCCTAATCACACAGTCAAGACAACGCAGGAGTGACTTCCAACAGGACAACGACCCTAATCACACAGTCAAGACAACGCAGGAGTGACTTCGGGATAAGCCTCTGAATGTCCTTGAGTGGCCAAGCCAGAGCCCGGACTTGAACCCAATATAATATCTCTGGAGAGACCTGAAAATAGCTGTGCAGCAACGCTCCCCATCCAACCTGACAGAGCTTGAGAGAATCTGCAGAGAAGAATGGGAGAAACTCCCCAAATATGCAGTAGCTGTGCCAAGCTTGTAGTGTCATACCCAAGACTAGAGGCTGTAATCACTGCCAAAGGTGCTTAAACTAAGTACTGAGTAAAGTGTCTGAATACTTATGTAAATGTGATATTTCTGTTTAATTTGCTACAATTTCTAAACCTGTTTTTGCTTTGTCATGATGGCGTATTGTGTGTTGATTGATTAGGGGAAAATACAATTGAATTCATTTTAGAATAAGGCTGTAATGTAACAAAATGTGGGGAAAGTCAAGGGTTCTGACTACTTTCAAAAGGCACCGTATTGGTTTTAGGACTAGGAGGCTAGATTCCCACAGTCTCATGCAGATGAAGCCTGTGGTCTTATAGATGCACTGTTTAGATGTGGTGCGGCATGCCGATTAGGAATCCCACACATTTCATTTGTTTTTGCGTTATAGTTCTCTCTTTGTCCATGTTTCCGTTTGTTGTTCATTCTCTCTCACACTCTACCTCTCCGTATCTCTGTCTCTCTCTGCCTCTTCTGTTTCTTTCCCCCGTCCCTCTCCGTCCTGTCATCCCTCTCACCTCTCTCCTTCCGCCTGGCAGGTTTCTGAAGGCGTTGAGCTTTGCGTCTCTGGACAAGGAGGATCTGCTCAGCCCCATCAACCAGAGCACTCTGCACCGTTCCTCCTCAGTGAGATCCATGGTGTCCAGCGCCACCTACAGCTGTAATGACGACTACGTGGGCCTGGCGCTGCCCATGGACATCAACGACATGTTCCACATCCGAGACGCGCCTTACTTCCAACAGAAGACCAGCCTGCCTGCCGAGTGCCCATTCTACTTTGGAGACTCTGAATGTAAGGGAGGATGGAGAGATGGGTGGATAGTGGTGGTAGTTTCATGTGAATGCTGGAGATACTTCCAGTTCAGTATGTGTTTGTGTGACAGAGTGTGTGTGTTCTCTACCCTGTGTACCATAGGTGACGGTGGTCGTCCCTATCCCCGTATTCCACTGCTGAAGCAGCAGTTCAGTATCTCAGAGCTGATGGCCAGCAGAGAGAACAACCAGAACCACATCCTGGGTGTAGAGGAGACGGGTCTACAGGAACACACTGATGACAACTGTCTCTACTGCGTAGGAACTACTGTACTGGGCCACCACACACAGCCTCAGATCAACAACACATGCAGAGGTGAGGGAAAACAGTTACACAGACACTCGCACACAGACTACTCTGAACAAACACACACACGCACTGATGATTTAACCCTCCCTGTGTTTTACCAAAAAGGCTCAGATGTTTGTGTTTCCACCTCCACGGCCTCAGCAGACCTGCTCCAGGGACTCACTGGGCCACGGCCTCAGCAGACCTGCTCCAGGGACTCACTGGGCCACGGCCTCAGCAGACCTGCTCCAGGGACTCACTGGGCCACGGCCTCAGCAGACCTGCTCCAGGGACTCACTGGGCCACGGCCTCAGCAGACCTGCTCCAGGGACTCACTGGGCCACGGCCAAAGCAGACCTGCTCCAGGGACTCACTGGGCCACGGCCAAAGCAAGGCTGCTGGGGCTTTTTGGGCGGCATTTACATTTACATTTACATTTTAGTCATTTAGCAGACGCTCTTATCCAGAGCGACTTACAGTAGTGAATGCATACATTTCATACATTTCTTTTTTTTCTCTCTCTCTCTCCGTACTGGTCCCCCGTGGGAATCGAACCCACAACCCTGGCGTTGCAAACACCATGCTCTACCAACTGAGCCACACGGGACAATGCTTACATAACAATGGCTAACTGTTTACACCTTCGGCGGTTAAAAGCGTCAGCATGCTTCAGTTCGACTGGCGGCTACCCGAAGTCGGCTAGCGAACCGAACGAGTGTGCTCGCAGATTCCCTTAAAAGACCCTCGCTTGAAAAACTAGAAAAAAGCGGCAATAGTACTGTTTGTCCATTTTGAGAAGCCGTAGCCAGTATACACTTCCTCAAAATAGTCTGAATTAGTCTATGGTAACTCATGAAATCTGTTTTAATTGTGAGGGTTTTGACGAAGAGATTTTACTACCGTGACTCCACCACACTGAGTAGTGGTTGTGTTGTTGAAAAGCAGAATTGGACTACTGTGACTCCACCACACTGAGTAGTGGTTGTGTTGTTGAAAAGCAGAATTGGACTACTGTGACTCCACCACACTGAGTAGTGGTTGTGTTGTTGAAAAGCAGAATTGGACTACTGTGACTCCACCACACTGAGTAGTGGTTGTGTTGTTGAAAAGCAGAATTAGACTACTGTGACTCCACCACTCCACCACACTGAGTAGTGGGGGGTGTATGCCTTATGATTAACGAGACGTGGTGTGATCATAACAACATACAGGAACTCAAGTCCTTTTGTTCACCTGACCTAGAATTCCTTACAATCAAATTCTGACCGCATTATCTACCAACAGAATTCTCTTCGATCATAATCACAGTCGTGTATATCCCGCCCCAGTCAGACACATCAACGGCCCTGAAAGAACTTCATTTGACTCTATGTAGACTGGAAACCACATTTCCTGAGGCTGCATTTATTGTAGCTGGGGATTTTAACAAGGCTAATCTGACAACAAGGCTCCCTAAATTTTATCAGCATATCGAATGCGTGACCCAGGTTGGCAAAACCCTGGATCATTGTTATTATAAAGTCCTCCCCCACCCTCCTTTCAGAAAATCTGACCACAACTCCATTTTGTTGCTCCCAGCCTATAGACAGAAACTAAAACAGGAAGCGCATGTGCTCAGGTCTGTTCAACGCTGGTCCGAACAATCGGATTCCACACTTCAAGATTGCTTTGATCACGTGGACTGGGATATGTTCCACATAGCGTCGGACAATAACATTGATGAATACGCTGATTCGGTGAGCGAGTTTATTAGCAAGTGCATCGGTGATGTTGTACCCACAGCGTCTATTAAAACATTCCCCAACCAGAAACCGTGGATTGATGCCAGCATTCGCGCAAAACTGAAAGCGCGAATCACTGCTTTTAATCAGGGCAAGGTGACCGGAAACATGACTGAATACAAACAGTGTAGCTATTCCCTCCGCAAGGCAATCAAACAAGCTAAGCATCAGTACAGAGACAAAGTAGAGTCGCAATTCAAAGGCTCAGACACGAGAGGTATGTGGCAGGGTCTACAATCAATCACGGACTACAAAAGGAAAACCAGCCCCGTCGCGGACCAGGATGTCTTGCTCCCAGACAGACTAAACAACTTATTTGGTCGCTTTGAGGACAATACAGTGCCACTGACACGGCCCGCTACCAAAACCTGTGGGCTCTCCTTCACTGCAGCCAATGTGAGTAAAACATTTAAATGCGTTAACCCTCGCAATGCTGCCGGTCCAGACAGCATCCCCAGCCGCGTCCTCAGAGCATGCGCAGACCAGCTGGCTGGTGTGTTTACGGACATATTCAATCAAACCTTATCCCAGTCTGCTGTCCCCACATGCTTCAAGAGGGCCACCATTGTTCCTGTTCCCAAGAAAGCTAAGGTAACTGAGCTAAATGACTATCGCCCCATAGCACTCACTTCCGTCATCATGAAGTGCTTTGAGAGACTAGTCAAGGACCATATCACCTCCACCCTACCTGACACCCTAGACCCACTCCAATTTGCTTACCGCTCCAATAGGTCCACAGACGACGCAATCGCAATCACACTGCACACTGCCCTAACCCATCTGGACAAGAGGAATACCTATGTAAGAATGCTGTTCGACTACAGCTCGCATTTAACACCATAGTACCCTCCAAACTCGTCATTAAGCTCGAGACCCTGGGTCTCGACCCCACCCTGTGCAACTGGTTCCTGGACTTTCTGACGGGCCGCCCCCAGGTGGTGAGGGTAGGAAACAACATCTCCACCCCGCTGATCCTCAATATTGGGGCCCCACAAGGGTGCGTTCTCAGCCCTCTCCTGTACTCCCTGTTCACCCACGACTGCGTGGCCATGCACGCCTCCAACTCAATCATCAAGTTTGCAGACGACACTACAGTGGTAGGCTTGATTACCAACAACGACGAGACAGCCTACAGGGAGGAGGTGAGGGCCCTCGGAGTGTGGTGTCAGGAAAATAACCTCACACTCAATGTCATCAAAACAAAGGAGATGATCGTGGACTTCAGGAAACAGCAGAGGGAACACCCCCCTATCCACATCAACGGGACAGTAGTGGAGAAGGTGGAAGGTTTTAAGTTCCTCGTTATACACATCACGGACAAACTGAAATGGTCCACCCACACAGACAACGTGGTGAAGAAGGCGCAGCAACGCCTCTTCAACCTCAGGAGGCTGAAGAAATTCGGCTTGTCACCAAAAACCCTGACTAACTTTTACAGATGCACAATCGAGAGCATCCTGTCGGGCTGTATCACCGCCTGGCACGGCAGCTGCTCCGCCCACAACCGTAAGGCTCTCCAGAGGGTAGTGAGGTCTGCACAACGCATCACCGGGTGCAAACTACCTGCCCTCCAGGACACCTACACCACCTGATGTCACAGGAAGGCCAAAAAGTTTATCAAGGACAACAACCACCCGAGCCACTGCCTGTTCACCCCGCTATCATCCAAAAGGCGAGGTCTGTACAGGTGCATCAAAGCTGGGACCGAGAGACTGAAAAACAGCTTCTATCTCAAGGCCATCAGACTGTTAAACAGCCATCACTAACATTGAGTGACTGCTGCCAACATACTGACTCAACTCAAGCCACTTTAATAATGAAACATTTATGTAATAAATATATCACTAGCCACTTTAAACAATGCCACTTAATATCATGTTTACATACCCTACATTACTCATCTCATATGTATATACTGTACTCTATACCATCTACTGCATCTTGCCTATGCCATTCGGCCATCACTCATTCATATATTTTTATGTACATATTCTTATTCATTCCTTTACACTTGTATGTATAAGGTAGTTGTGAAATTGTTAGGTTAGATTACTTGTTAGATATTACTGCATGGTCGGAACTAGAAGCACAAGCATTTTGCTACACTCACATTAACATCTGCTAACCATGTGTATGTGACAAATAAAATTTGATTTGGTTGTGTCGTTGAAAAGCAGAATTAGACTACTTTGACTCCACCACACTGAGTAGTGGTTGTGTTGTTGAAAAGTAGAATTAGACTACTGTGACTCCACCACACTGAGTAGTGCTTGTGTTACTCCCCGTGTTCTCTACATAGAGTTCCCGTGGTTTAGTCAGACCAGCCATCGTCTCTAGGTGATGTCTCAGTCCAAGTTCTCTGGTGTCTCTGGCTGCAGCGACGCTGCTGTATCACAGGGATGTCTCCTGCTAACATAGTGCTGGGTACGCACACACACACACACAGACCCTGTGTGAATGGAGCTCTCTGATAGGCTGTTGTGTGTGTTTATCAGGTGGCAAGGGGATATCTTACGACGGCCCGGCCTGTCGGGTTCTGCTGAGGAAGGAAGTGCTTCGCCTCGTCATCAACCTCAGCTCTTCTGTTGGAACCAAGGGCCACGAAACAGGACTACTGACGTAAGACACACCCACACACCCTCTCCCCCGCTCTCTTTATTGGTTAAAGGATACGTGTCTTTATTAGTGATGGTGGGGGGAATCGATACAGTTATATATCGCAATAATATTTTATCGATACTTCTACTCTGTATCGATTTGTTAGGTAGCGTTAGCTTGCTCTAGTCAGCTGTACTGGCGCCAAAGCTCCAGTATTTTTCATCCTATAGCTTGTTCTCCATCTTCTTTTTAAATAGTGAGTCAGCATGTTTTCAGCACATTTATTTCCATGACTGATTTAAAAACTACCGTAATATAAGCCGCACCCACTGAATTAAATGTTTTATTTTATTTTGAACATAAATAAGCCGCACATGCCTACCGGTACATTGAAACAAATGAACTTTACACAGGCTTTAACGAAACACGGCTTGTAACAAAAATAAATAGGCTTTAATGAAACACGGCTTGTAACAAAAAAAAAGCTTTAGAGTCAATTCCTCACGCTGCTGTTTCCAACGTCTCATCATTGACTCATTAAGACCAAGCTCCCGTGCAGCAGCTCTATTTCCTTTTCCAACAGCCAGATCAATCGCCTTCAACTTGAAAGCTGCATCATATGCATTTCTCTGTGTCTTTGCCATGATGAGGGTGACAAAATGACTACCGTAATCAGAATGATGGGAAGTTTGAGAGCGCTCGATTTAATCTAAACAGTAAACAAAAAAGTTGTTTGACCTTAACCCGTTCGGCAATTTCATTGGTCTAATGAAAGCTTCATGCCGCCAAAAAACTGAGCACGTCACAGAATGTGTTTTTTTGGAGAGAAAAAAAATTGAAAGCCGGAAAAATCCATATATTAGCCGCGTCATTGTTTAAGCCGCGAGGTTCAAAGCCTGGGAAAAAAGTAGCGGCTTATAGTCCGGAATTTACGGTAGTTTTCTCATGGTCTCTCGTGTCTCTGCAGCAGACATATAGTTAGCAATATGTTTGGAACATCAAATCGTGATAAAATCACAGTATGAATCGAATCACAATACGTTGAGAATCGTAATATACAGTGCATTCGGAAAGTATTCAGACCCCTTGACTTTTTCCACATTTTGTTACATTACAGCCTTATTCTAAAATGGATTAAATAGATTTTTCCCCACATCAATATACTCACAATACCCCATAATGACATCACAATACCCCATAATGACATCACAATACCCCATAAGGACATCACAATACCCCAAAATGACAAAGTGAAAACAGGTTTTCAGACATTTGCACATTTTATTTAAAAAAAAAATAATATATATTTACATAACTATTCAGACCCTTTGCTATGAGACTCAAAATTGAGCTCAGTTGCATCCTGTTTCAATTGATCATCCTTGAGATGTTTCTACAACTTAATTGGAGTCCACCTGTGGTAAATTTAATTTATTGGACATGGTTTGGAAATGCACACACCTGTCTATATAGGGTCCCACAGTTGACAGTGCATGTCAGAGCAAAAACCAAGCCATGAGGTCCCCATCCAATCTGACAGAGCTTGAGAGAATCTGCAGAGAAGAATGGAAGAAACTCCCCAAATACAGGTGTGCCAAGCTTGTAGCATCATACCCTAGAAGACTCAAGGCTGTAATCGCTGCCAAAGGCGCTTCAACAAAGTACTGAGTAAAGGGTCTGAATACTTATGTAAATGTGATATTTCTGTTTTTTATTTGTTTTGCAAAAAAATCTAAGCTGTTTTTGCTTTGTCATTATGGGGTATTGTGTGTGTGTGTGTATTGATGAGGGGGAAAAAACGATTTAATCCATTTTAGAATAAGGCTGTAACATAAAAAAATGTGGAAAAGGTAAAGGGGTCTGAATACTTTCCGAATAAACTGTATTATCGGAACCTACCGTAATTTCCGGACTATTGAGCGCACCTGAATATAAGCCGCACCCACTGAATTAAAAAATATATAATATTTTGAACATAAATAAGCCGCAGGTGCCTACCGGTACATTGAAACAAATGAACTTTACACAGGCTTTAACGAAACACGGCTTGTAACAAAAATAAATAGGCTTTAACAAAAATAAATAGGCTTTAACGAAACACGGCTTGTAACAAAAAATAAAAAATTTGCAGTAAGCTTTAGTTGTCTTTTTGCACTGAGTCAATTCCTCACGCTGCTGTTTCCAACGTCTCATCATCGACTCATTAAGACCAAGCTCCCGTGCAGCAGCTCTATTTCCTTTTCCAACAGCCAGATCAATCGCCTTCAACTTGAAAGCTGCATCATATGCATTTCTCTGTGTCTTTGCCATGATGAGGGTGACAAAATGACTACTGTAATCAGAATGATGGGAAGTTTGAGAGCGCTCGATTTAATCTAAACAGTAACCAAAAAAGTTGTTTGACCTTAACCCGTTCGGCAATTTCATTGGTCTAATGAAAGCTTCATGCCGCCAAAAAACTGAGCACGTCACAGAATGTGTTTTTTTGGAGAAATAAAAATTGAAAGCGGGAAAAATCCATATATTAGCCACGTCATTGTTTAAGCCGCGAGGATCAAAGCCTGGGGAAAAAGTTGCGGCTTATAGTCCGGAAATTACGGTACTGTAAGTGTCGTGATTGTATCGTAAGGTCCCTGGCAACATCCAGCCTTACTCTGTGTTTTATGGTGTCTGTCTTTACTTATTCTGCCTTCTCTCTCACTCTCTTTCTCTCTCCCTTTCTCTCTAGGATAAAGGAGAAGTTTCCCTATGCGTTTGATGATATCTGTTTGTACTCTGAGGTGTCTCACTTGCTGGCCCACTGTATGTTCCGCCTGCCATCTCGACGCTTCATACAGGAACTCTTTCAGGATGTACACTTCATACCGGTAAGGTCCTCTATACTCGCTCTCTCTACACTTATATCATCAAATTAATGAAACTTGGGTAATTTAAGATATGTTAAACTATATTTGTATGTGTGGATTAATTTACTTTTATCCAAGGTTTTCAATTCTGAAAAAATAATAATGCAATCAAAGGCATCAGGTAGAAGTAAATGAATCCACGAATACAAATATCATTTTACGTATATCTCAAATGGCCACGTTTTCATGAATTTGATATAAGCTTGAAGCCATTCAAAAACAGTACGGGACTTGAACCAGGAAGTAGGCGGGACTTTCATAGCGTATACATTGGTTAACGCTTCCAACACACTGACAGCGTCATTGAGCAAAATAGTACGCAGCATCATCTGGATATGTATGCAACAGAAGTTCAACATTTACGTTCTGCTACCATTTGTCAAGCCGTCTACACATACAGTTTGATGCACAAGTTCGAAAAATCCAACATCTGCACCACACAGAACGCGCTGCCACTGCCTCTGCAATGCAATGCTGCAAGGCAAACGCAGCGTTCCATTGGAAATGAATGTAGTTCTGGTGTACCAAAATGCAATGACACTGTCGGTGTGATCGAAGCGTAGGGGTCGAGGAGCAACTGTCTCACCTCTCTGCCACACTTCTGATTACATCAGAAATATGTATCTCATATGACCTCTGACCTCATGCTGATGTCACATCCTGCCCCCTTAGATGTACGAGGAAGCAGAAGTGATCCTGTCGAAGCCACCAAAGCCTGTCGGAGTGGATATAGACCGTCCCACGGAATCCTGATCATCGTCCCCATCGTCCCCATCCCCACCCCGTCTCCCTGTCAACCCCCCTCCCTCCAACCTTCACATAGAGATAACGACAGCAACGGAGTGGGAGAATAGAGGGAGCGGCAGGTAGCCTGGTGGTTAGAGCGTTGGACTTTTAACCGAAAGGTTGCTAGTTTTAATCCCCGAGTTGACAAGGTAAAAATGTTTCTGCCCCTCAACAAGGCTGTTAACCCACTGTTCCTAGGCCGTCATTGAAAATAGGAATTTGTTCTTAACTGACTTGCCTAGTTAAATAAAGGTAAAGAAAATGGGGGGTGAAGAGAATGAGGAACGGGGCTAAAACAGGATGGGATACCCACAGTATGTTGTTGAAGCTTAGGATGGAGGGAGCACGGATGAGAGGAGCGGAGGATCATGGATGTTAAAGAACGAGGAAAAGGGTTGTCTCCCTCCCATCGCTTAAAAAAAAAGAGGAGATGGACTGTCTGAGAACAAATGAAACCTGACACACCTCGTCCTGTTCCTCCCCATCTCCAACAGGGGGAGCAGTTTTCCCAAAAAGGGGATGTTTAGTCCGTCCAGGTCAGTGCTGGTCCCATCCTCTTCTCCCTCCATATGGAAACACTACAGAAGGTTCCAGGAGCCTCCCTCATAGTCATACCCTCAGTATGTTTCTCCTGTGTCCCCGTGCGTTTATCCATTTCAACTCTGCTCAAAGACTCGTTCTAGTTCAAACAACTGTTTTTCTATTCATTTCTACAGACAATCAAACATCAGTAGTGTTTTTTTATTATTTAACCATCACTCTCTTCCCATCTGGACACATAAAACAGAACTTCTGTGCCTTGCTGTCTGTTAAGCCTTGTGTAATTCCTCTGTCTCTGACCCTGGTCTGAAAAGACACTGCTTCTGACAATGCCAACAGCCGTGTTCTCTCACCTTTCATTGGTTATTTTTATGGATGTTGTCAGAAACTGCCATGAAATATGCTGGTACGTAACGTGTAGTGTATTATTGTTTCATCGATTGTACATATTCAAAGAGCGAGAGGCTACAGCACCTGGTTGCCCTTCCCAAACCCTACCTCTGTGCTTTGTTCTTACTGCATGTGCAAACAGCATATTGAAATATTACATCATCATTGTCACTATTCTTCTGGAAATTATTAATATATTTCTTCCAAATGCTTCTAATACTTTCATTGTCTTAAATCATGATAGGTTGTCATCACTTATTTACAAACTGGGGAAAGTAACGGTCCCTAAGTTATTTTCTCAATGCAACATTGCTGTCTATCATTGGCTGAGATGAGGGACAGGTAGATGTGATATTTTATGGATTGGCATAAGATTTTCATGGGAAACGTTTTGTTTTGCTATTATGCTGCTACACATGTGGACTTATAGGGATGATTTATAGATTGGCTGAGTGATGTGAGATCTATTTATTATATATCTGTACAATAGCAGAGAGAGAGAGATGAGAGAAGAGAAAATGTATTTATTTTTTCCTTGATACTGTATTATAATTTTAAATATTTTTTTTATTTTTTGTTGCCTGAATCGTGGTTTCCCTTGTGTAATGTGGGTCGTGTGTTTTGGGGTATTTCTGACCTATAGAAGCATACACTCTATCAAAGGGATGCATTGTTAATAAAAACTAATGTCATGAACAATCCAAATGGAGTGGTGGTCTGTTTATTTGTTGTCTGTAACAGTGTTGGTTTGGACTGTAGTCATTTAAGATGTGAGGAACAAGTTGTAAATGTTGATAGCTATTATACATTTGAATCAGCTTTTACATACACATTTTTCTCAAATAATTCTGTTCATATCATAGTGTGTATCCTCAGTATGAGTATGTGTGGTGCTGAAAGGACAGCGCCGCTAAACGACATGTATAGACATGGCAGTTGTCATGGTGAACTTATTGGTGCTGAAGGACAGCTCCAACATTCAGCCAATTCTAGAGATCTCACTGATAGACTCACTTATGATGGGTTACAAATATATCCTCAATGCACACTTAAAGTAGCCTAGCTGATAGACTACTAAGGAAAATTGAGAATGTATTCAAAGTTGATCTCCTAGGTCTACTTATTTTCAGAAATGATTTTGTTGTTTGAGTAGACCCTATATGAGTTAACGTCACACACTTCAAATCCGTAGCACGCTGAACGTTGCAGATATAAATCAGTGGCGGTAGGTGATGAGGGAGGATGATCATTTTTTTTATGAGCATGGCCGTATTTCTATTACAGCATATTGGATGACTCATTCATAGTCCATTCACCCAGCTCAATGTAATGTTGATAGGTTTAGACTACTACATGACACTTGAATTTCCCCTATACCCATCATGAGGTTGTTACAACATAGCCAATGAAGGAAAGTTTACAATGTACAGTGGGGGGGGAAAGTATTTGATCCCCTGCTGATTTTGTACATTTGCCCACTTACAAAGAAATTATCAGTCTATAATTTTAATGGTAGGTTTATATGAACAGTGAGAGACAGAAAAACAACCAAAAAATCCTGAAAAACGCATGTCAACAATGTTATAAAATGATTTGCATTTTAATGAGGGAAATAAGTATTTGACCCCTCTGCAAAACATGACTTGGTGGCATAACCCTTGTTGACAATCACAGAGGTCAGACGTTTCTTGTAGTTGGCCACCAGATTTTGTCCCACTCCTCTTTGCAGATCTCCAAGTCGTTAACCTGTTGGGGCGAGGAGGCAGTATTTGCACGGCCGGATAAAAAACGTACCCGATTTAAACTAGTTACTACTCTTGCGCAGAAACGAGAATATGCATATAATAGTAGATTTGGATAGAAAACACTCTAAAGTTTCTAAAACTGTTTGAATGGTGTCTGTGAGTATAACAGAACTCATATGGCAGGCCAAAACCTGAGAAGATTCCATACAGGAAGTGCCCTGTCTGACAATTTGTTCTCCTTCTGTGGCATCTCTATCGAAAATACAGCATCTCTGCTGTAACGTGACATTTTCTAAGGCTCTCAGAAGGCGCCAGAAAGTGGAATGACGTCTCTCCAGTCTCTGGGCGAAAAACAGCAGGAGATTTTGTGAGTGGTCAGGCTGAGAACAGTGACACTGGAGATGCGCATTCATGTGAATTCTCCATGTTTTTCTTTCTCTCTTTGAATGAATACAACATCGCCCGGTTGGAATATTATCGCTATTTTACGAGAAAAATCGCATAAAAATGTATTTTAAACAGCGTTTGACATGCTTCGAAGTACGGTAATGGAATATTTAGACATTTTTTGTTAAGAAATGCGCTCGCGCGTCACCCTTCGGATACTGACCTGAACGCACGAACAAAACGGAGGTATTTGGATATAACTATGGATTATTTCGAACCAAAACAACATTTGTTGTTGAAGTAGAAGTCCTGGGAGTGCATTCTGACGAAGAACAGCAAAGGTAATCCAATTTTTCTTATAGTAAATCTGAGTTTGGTGAGGGCCAACCTTGGTGGGTGTCAAATTAGCTAGCCGTGATGGCCGGGCTATGTACTCAGAATATTGCAAAATGTGCTTTCGCCGAAAAGCTATTTTAAAATCTGACACCGCGATTGCATAAAGGAGTTCTGTATCTATAATTCTTAAAATAATTGTTATGTATTTTGTGAACGTTAATCGTGAGTAATTAAGTAAATTCACCGGAAGTTTGCGGTGGGTATGCTAGTTCTGAACATCACATGTTAATGTAAAAATCTGTTTTTTGATATAAATATGAACTTCATTGAACAAAACATGCATGTATTGTATAACATAATGTCCTAGGAGTGTCATCTGATGAAGATCATCAAAGGTTAGTGCTGCATTTAGCTGTGGTTTTGGTTTTTGTGACATACTATATATGCTTGCTTTGAAAATGGCTGTGTGATTATTTTTGGCAGGGTACTCTCCTGACATAATCTAATGTTTTGCTTTCGCTGTAAAGCCTTTTTGAAATCGGACAGTGTGGTTAGATTAACCCTACTCTTGTATTTAAAATGGTGTAAAATAGTCAGTTTGAGAAATTGAAGTTATAGCATTTATGAGGTATTTGTATTTCGCGCCACGCGATTCCACTGGCTGTCCCACCTTGCCCAGGGAGGTTAAGGTTTCAAGGCTGACCTTTGGCAACTTGAACCTTCAGCTCCCTCCACAGATTTTCTATGGGATTAAGGTCTGGAGACTGGCTAGGCCACTCCAGGACCTTAATGTGCTTCTTCTTGAGCCACTCCTTTGTTGCCTTGGCCGTGTGTTTTGGGTCATTGTCATGCTGGAATACCCATCCACGACCCATTTTCAGTGCCCTGGCTGAGGGAAGGAGGTTCTCACCCAAGATTTGACAGTACATGGCCCCGTCAAATGATGCGGTGAAGTTGTCGTGTCCCCTTAGCAGAAAAACACCCCCAAAGCATAATGTTTCCACCTCCATGTTTGACGGTGGAGATGGTGTTCTTGGGGTCATAGGCAGCATTCCTCCTCCTCCAAACACGGCGAGTTGAGTTGATCCCAAAGAGCTCCATTTTGGTCTCATCTGACCACAACAATTTCACCAGTTGTCCTCTGAATCATTCAGATGTTCATTGGCAAACTTCAGACGGGCATGTATATGTATTCTTGAGCAGGCGGACCTTGTGGGCGCTGCAGGATTTCAGTCCTTCACGGCGTAGTGTGTTACCAATTGTTTTCTTGGTGACTATGGTCCCAGCTGCCTTGAGATCATTGACAAGATCCTCCCATGTAGTTCTGGGCTGATTCCTCACCGTTCTCATGATCATTGCAACTCCATGAGGTGAGATCTTGCATGGAGCCCCAGGCCGAGGGATATTGACAGTTCTTTTGTGTTTCTTTCATTTGCGAATAATCGCACCAAATGTTGTCACCTTCTCACCAAGCTGCTTGGCGATGGTCTTGTAGCCCATTCCAGCCTTGTGTTCGTCTACAATCTTGTCCCTGACATCCTTGGAGATCTCTTTGGTCTTGGCCATGGTGGAGAGTTTGGAATCTGATTGATTGATTGCTTCTGTGGACAGGTGTCTTTTATACAGGTAACAAGCTGCGGTTAGGAGCACTCCCTTTAAGAGCGTGCTCCTGATCTCAGCTCGTTACCTGTATAAAAGACACCTGGGAGCCATAAATCTTTCTGATTGAGAGGGGGTCAAATACTTATTTCCCTCATTAAAATGCAAATAAATGTATAACATTTTTGACATGCGTTTTTCTGGATATTTTTGTTTTTATTCTGTCTCTCACTGTTCAAATAAACCTAACATTAAAATTATAGATTGATAATTTCTTTGTCAGTGGGCAAACATACAAAATCAGCAGGGGATCAAATACTTTTTTCCCCCACTGTAGGTGCACAGGTGGACAGAAATTTGAGTAATCAAGGTGACAGACATTGTCACATTCAATTCCGCTTTGCACACTCTTGCCTGCATCTAACTGATCTAGGGTGTAATCATTAGTCCCACAGTTGCGAACTAGAGTTTCTATTGGACAAATTCAGGTATGTTTATCCCCGTTTCGTTCTGTTTGCTTCCGTTTAAGAAACATTAACAGAATAGTCGGAATGAATCCACCCCTGACCACATGCCAAAAGTTAACTTTCATAGCAGCCACATAAAAGCATGATCCCTTTGATCGTTGTATTCCTTCTCACATCTACAGGCTCTCCTCCACGCACCTTTTCCCTTCACTTGTGGATCAGCTTTCTGTGACCAGTCGAAAAAAACCTTTCCAAGTCAAACTTTCATATCATATATGCTAACTGCTGCATTCAGCCTACATCATTGTGTAGCCTTTTGTTATGACTCATTTTGGCGTAATGTATTGAGGCACTTATTTTGTTCCTTGGGACCTTTCCTTTGAAAGCAATAGTATTCACAGGGGCACCTACGCCTGTCAAGAGAGGGTGGGAACAAAACAAACAAACAACTATCACCGAGACTGCTTGGCTGTATCTCTTTGTCCAGGAGAAATCCAACCACAGGTAATAGTTTTCCGTTGCAACTCGTGTTTTATTTGTTTCCTTCGAAGCCACAATTCCTCTGGTGGAGATGGTGTTAAATACCTTCAACAAGAAATAAGGTTTACAAACTGGTGACAGCGGTACTTGGCTATGCTAAGTTAGCATAGCATTCTCACCAACCAAGGCAGCATCAACACTGATTGCATTATCTGACCGACTACATTAGCTAGTGGTGAGTGGACATTGGAAATAAATCACCCAGAGTGTTTGTTTCAAGGCAAGAATTTAGTTGTCAAGTAGTGAACACCAGCACTATTTTAACCATGGAGGAAGCCGACAATGACAATCAACCACAAGGTGGGGATGGCGATCTGCAAGTGAAGGGACATGTGCCTCGGGCTCCACTTGGTAATACCACACGGGTAATCAAATCGAATTATATTTGTCACATGTGCGGAATACAACAATCGTGAATTGCTTACTTACAAGCCCTTACAACCCCGGGGTTCCACTCCCCTCTAGTTTTCATGGAGATGGCAAATATAAGGAAAGTTTTTCTCTGTGCAAATCAAGTTTAGATCTAGCTGTTAAGGCATGCAATGATGCTCATGGACAGGTCCTGGCAATATTATTACCAACACAGCTAAGTGAGGATGCTTTTGGCTCTCACTACCCCCAGATACGCAGGGTGACTACAAGGAGGCTGTAGCTAAACTGAATGAGGTTTTTGGAAGAAAGGAATTTTTGCATCACTTTAAAACATTCATCAATGCCTAGCATCATCAGCCCAGAGAACCCCTAGAGGTACATGCAGCATAAATAACTGGTCTAGTGCTGGAGGCATTCCCTGACCACGACCAGTCAACAGGGGAAACAGAACTTTTCAGAAGGTTCATAGTAAGTCTTGATCCAGTGTTGCAACCAAAATGTTCTGAACATGGAGCTGCTACCTTAGAGGTGGCCTTGGCTGTGGCATGCACGTGTAAACGTGCTCAAGAGGCACTGAAAATGGCCCCAGTCTATCAGGCCAGCCCCACAACACTACTCACACTAGAGACATTGCCTGACTACTCACAGAGGTAACCGCTGTCTACCCTGGTGTCCTCCACAGCTCACACTGACCAATCCCCTGGAATAATGCAGGCCATTCAGGATCTCACAGCTGACGTTAAAGCACTGACTTGATGTGAGTCATCTGAAACAAACACAGGAACGACTGCCCCCTGCACCCAGTCACCAGAATGAGTCATACAGAGCCCCTCCTCCAGGCAGTGACGACCCACAAGAGCAGGGGCATCGAGTCTGCTACAACGCAGAGGAGACTTCACACCAGTGACGACCCACAAGAGCAGGAGCATCGAGTCTGCTTCAACGCAGAGGAGACTTCACACCAGGTACGACCCACAAGAGCAGGAGCATCGAGTCTGCTTCAACGCAGAGGAGACTTCACACCAGGTACGACCCACCAGGGAGCAGGAGTATCGAGTCTGCTTCAACGCAGAGGAAACTTCACACCAGGTACGACCCACCAGGGAGCAGGAGCATCGAGTCTGCTTCAATGCAGAGGAAACTTCACACCAGTGACGACCCACCAGAGAGCAGGAGCATCGAGTTTGCTTCAACGCAGAGATTTCACACCAGGGAAATGAGTGCTAGCAAGCACTGAGGGCCAAGTGTCTGCTGTTGAAGAAAATGGGCCTGACAGGCTTACATCCTATGTTTTTGCTGTTATTGAGGACGCTGCAGTACGAGCATTCCTTGATACAGGCTCAGAAATCTCCCTCATTAGTGACAGCCTCCGCATGTCAATCCCCTCACTTAGGAAGAAACCACTCCAAAAATCCAATGTGTTAGCACAGTCAGTGACTGGCGAGTGTCTTGATACCCTAGGTACCCTCTCCATTGCTGTTAGAATAGGAGAAGAAATGTTCACCCATAATGTACAAGTAGTCAGAAACTAGTCAGTCATTCATTCTGGGCTGGGACTTTTTCCTCGCATCACGCTGTAACAGATCTGGGAGAGAAACAGTTATGGCTGTGGAATTGGACTGGTCCCTTGCTGTGTTCTTGACACAATGACCCACTCAGATGCAATGCTGTTACTTTAGCTCCCCTGTGCATCCCCACCATGTTCCAAATTAACATTTTAGCTAAAGTACGACCCCCAACTGAGCATCAGTCAATGTCCTCCAACTACATTGGTCTACTTGAACCTGAACTTAGCAGCTTCCCAGATCTGTATGTGGCACATACTTTGTTCCAAGTAAAAAAATATGTCACATTCATCTGTGTAATGAACCCCACCAATGAGGAATGGCGTATCCCAAGTGACACCTTGCTAGGAATACATTGTAGTTGAGACCGCCTTTAACAATGTGCAGGCAAAACCACAGGCTCTTCCCAAACCTGACCTCCAGCACTCACCAGTGGACAGTTAGCAGC
Organism: Salmo salar; assembly: GCF_965601325.2. NCBI lineage: Eukaryota > Metazoa > Chordata > Actinopteri > Salmoniformes > Salmonidae > Salmo > Salmo salar. The sequence goes on along the minus strand of NC_138310.1, from coordinate 38,038,020 downwards.
GCCAGCAGCTGGACAGCTTGGTGCACAAATACTCTGTCTTCAGTGCTCAGGATCATGGACACACAGATCTCATCAAACACACTATCAACACAGGAGACTCCCCGCCCATCCTTCAGTGTGCATACAGGACATCGCCCAAAGTGAGAAAAGAACTGGACAGGCAAGCTGAAAAGCTGTTAGTTCTAGACCATATTTAGGAGAGCAACAGCCCCTGGGCTTCTCCTGTTGTGCAAATGCCTTGATTTCAGGAAGCTGCCACGGACATCATCCCCTGCCACGGACATCAGATGCTTTGGACAGCTTATCAGGTGCATGCTGGTCCAGTATAATGGACTTATCTAGTGGTTACTGGCAAGTTGAACTAGCTAAGGAAGACTGAAAGAAGACTGCCCTTTGGTTCAGTATAATGGACTTATCTAGTGGTAACTGGCAAGTTGAACTAGCTAAGGAAGACAGAAGACTGCCTTTACGACTGGCAGCTCCTTGCACCATTTTAAGGTCATGCCGGTGGGCCTCACGGATGCTCCTCCCACTCTTCAGAGATTAATGGAGCTTGTACTCCGTGGCCTACATTGGAACGTGTGTCTCATCTACCTTGATGTGTTGGTTTTCAACAGGACCTTCATGGCACACCTACAGACTGGAAGAAGTGTTCATCCGGTTCCAAAAGGCTGGCTTGAAGCTCAAGACAAGCAAGTGTCATCTTGCTCACATCTAAGTCACATTCCTTGGACATGTCATATCTGTGGATGGCTTGCCGCCTGACTCAAAGAACCTAGACAAGGTCAGAGACTGGCCCACACCCAGAACGTCTTCTGAAGTGCAAGCCTTCACAGGTTTCTGCTGCTACTACACAAGGTTTGTTAAGAACTTTGCTTTCTGTTGTGCCTCCATCGAATGCTCTGACACAGAAAGAGGTTAGATTCCACTGGAGCTCTGAGTGTGAGAAAGCATTTCACACACTTAAAACGCTCTCGCTAACCCCCCCATTATGGCACACCCAGTGTTTACAGAGCCATTCATACTCTACACTGACACATCACAGGCTGCCGTTGGGGCAGAACTTGCACATTGCCAAGACAACCGGGAGTGTGTCAAGCATACACCAGTCACACCCTCTCATCATCAGAAATTTGGCCACCTATGACCGTGCGTTATGGGCTGTTGTGTGGACTGTCAGAAATGTAATGCACTTCCTGTCCGGCAGTTTTCAGTTATAACAGACCACAAGCTTTTACTCAGCCTCAAGAAATGTCCAGTGGATAGTGACTCCACAGGAAGGACAGGACATTGGATCTTGGAATTGGATGTGTATCACTATGTCATGGTACAAAAGGAAGGAATTTGACACGGAGACGCCATGTCACGGAGACCTGAACACACACAAATGAACAAAGAGGTACAGTGTTAAATCACTCACCTCAGCCCGGTGTCTGAGCCTCCTCTCCCCTCCCCTCTTCCTCCATCTGAGGCCCTATACAACGCTGCACACCCTGCTCCTATTTCAGACACTTCTGAGACACTAGCCATTGACTTGGAGGAGCTACGGCGACAACAGCAAGCGAATGCGTGCCTCAGAACAGTAATGTAATTGACGGACGCAGGGGGACTTAGACCTTCACTGGGGTACATCTAACATTCCTCTGCAGCAATGAGGAAGCTCTGGGTTTCCCTGCTTAACAATACAGAGTGGAGTCTTGTGTTGGAAAGTCACAGCTCTCACTCAGAAAACAGTCACCTACCAGGTACTGCTTCCAGAGTCACTCATCCCAAAAGCTCTGACCTTCCTGCATGGATACGTGTTCAGTGGAGTGTACTTTGCCGAGAGCTCGTAAACTGTGTTATTGGCCCTACATGTCTCGTGACATTCACAAATATTGTGCGAACTGTCTCCCATGTCAGACCCGCAGCTCCCCAACTCCCACTTCGAGGGCCCCGCTGCAGTCCATCAATGCTGAGCGGACATTCCAGAAGGTCGCAGCTGACATCACTGACTTGCCCATCACCTCCCAAGGCAATAGGTATGTGTTAGTTGTAACAGACTTTCACACGCTTTGTTAATCTTTACCCCCTTAAAGCGTGCCACTGGTGTAGCTTATTGCAGCTTTGAAGACTACATACGCCAGCATAGAATTTTTGCGTCCATTCATACTGATCTCGTAAAACAATTATGCAAACTACTGGACATTGAAAAAACATGCACATCCCCGTATCATGCTCAGTGTGATGGCATGGTAGAGAGGCAGAACCGGACTCTGAAGGACCACCTTGTAAAGTACATTAGTCAATACAGTCGGGAATGGGACAAGTATATCCCTCAGGTGGAGCTGGCCTACAATTCAAGTGTGCACTCGAGTACAGGCTTCACCCCTTGCTTTCTAGCTCGTGGCAGAGAGCCTCTTCTGCCAGTGGATGTCTTTTTTTTAAACTGTAACTCCTCACTCATAACCAACAGCCCCCACCACACCTGCTGCTTATGCCCAGGACCTGACCACACAACTCACACAGGCCCTCATATGGAGGTGGACCAGCAGTCCACAATGGCAAAACTGCAACAGAAACATCATTACAATGGAAAGTTGGTGTTCTTGCTCGTACAAGGAAGGGGATTTGGTTTTCTTGGATGACCCAGACCAGCAAATGAGCAAACTTGCACAAAGATGGAAGGGTCCATACAAGGTGCTGAAGAGGATGGATAAGGATGGGAGCACAGGGGTGACGTATGAAATCACAGACCCCAAGAGATTGGTGGTTCTTCACAATCTCCTAAAACCATGCAACAGTGATTTGTCTGACTTGCCTGAACCCCACCCCAGTGTTACCTCAGGCCGGTGATAGGGATAGTGCTCAAGTTAGACATAGACCCACTCCCACCTCATTGTCCGGGACTCTGCCTTACTGCCCTCTAGCCCGGGTGTCAGCCTCTATCCCTTTCCGTGTGCTAGTCGATGCCCTAGCCCCAGCCTCTGTCCCTCCACCTGCCCCCCCCCCCCCCCTCACTTGCCCTCTGGGTATCAGGCAATACCTCCACCCTCCCAGGGTCACCTTAACCCTGCATATGATGCTGAATCGAACGGGCCACCTCCTGTGAAGAATCCTTCCAATTTTTAGGACTTTGCTACTTCGAATGATTAGGTTGACAGGGTGTTCTCAAGTTGTCCTTGAAATGGGGACATGTCCTTTTCTAGGGGGGACAACAGTAGCCTTTTGTTATGACTTTTATTTTGGCGTAATGTATTGAGACACTTATTTTGTACCTTCCAGACTTTTATTTTGAAAGCAATAGTATTCCCAGGGCCACCTGCGCCTGTCGGGTGAGGGTGAACAAAAAGAAAGAAACAAACAAAAGGCGCAGAGTGAATCTTCGTGACTGCTTGGCTGTATTTGTTGGTCCAGGAGAAATTCAACCACAAGTAATAGTTTTCCCTGTGGACACATTTTTTAAAACGTGTTTTATTTGTTTCTGTCGAACCCACAAGTCCTCCAGTCCTCCAGTGGAGATAGTGTTAAATACCTACAACAAGAAATAAGGGTCACAATAGCTACTAGAACTGACACGTTACAACCCGCTACAATCATGCAGTACAGTGTACAGTCAGCAAGAGTTCCAGTGTTGGATAGCTATAGCCAGCTAGCTAACATAGCATCCCTCACTCTGCACCTTTTGTTTGTTTGTTTCTTCTTTTTGTTCACCCTCACCCGACAGGTCCAGGTGGCCCTGGGAATACTATTGCTTTCAAAATAAAAGCCTGCAAGGTACAAAATAAGTGCCTCAATACATTACGCCAAAATAAAAGTCAAAAGGTTCTACAGCTGCACCATAGAGAGCATCCTGACTGGTGTGAGAACTACTCGGCCTCCGATCGCAAGGCACTACAGAGGGTAGTGCGAACGGCCCAGTACATCACTGGGGCCAAGCTCCCTGCCATCCAGGACCTCTATACTTAGCGGTGTCAGAAGAAGGCCCTAAAAATTGTCAGAGACTCTAGTCATAGACTGTTCTCTCTGCTACCGCATGGCAAGTGGTACCGGAGCTCCAAGTCTAGGTCCAAGAGGCTTCTAAACAGCTTCTACCCCCAAGCCATAAGACTCCTGAACATCTAATCAAATGGCTACCCAGACTATTTGCATTGCCCCCCCCCCCCCCTTTTTTACACTGCTACACTCTGTTATCATCTATGCATAGTCACTTTAATAACTCTACCTACATGTACATATTACCTCAACCGGTGCACATTGACTCTGTGCTGGTACCCCCCTGTGTATGGTCTCGCTATTGTTATTTTACTGCTGCTCTTTAATTACTTGTTGCTTTTATTTCTTATTCTGATCTGTATTTTTTTTAAACTGCATTGTTGGTTAGGGGCTCGTAAGTAAGCATTTCACTGTAAGGTCTACCTGTTGTATTCGGCGCATGTGACTAATAAAATTTGATTTGATTTTGTTTGAGTAGGCTGAGCGAGGTAATTGAAAGTGAAAAAAAATACAACTAAATATAGCTCTCACTCTCTTGCTTAATTTTTTGTTCAAAACTGTTCAACTATTGTCTTCTCTCGCTTTGTCAACTACTCACCACTTTTTATGCAGTGCTAGCTAGCTGTATCTTATGCTTTCAGTACTATATTAATTCTCTGATCCTTTGATTGGGTGGACAACATGTTAGTTCATGCTGCAAGGTAGGTAATGGAATGGCATGAAACACATGGAAACCACGTGTTTGGTGTATTTGATACCATTCCGCAACAGCCATTACAACCAGACCGTCCTCTCCAATTAAGTTGCCACCAACCTTCTGTGGGCAGAGACAAACACGAGCCTATTCTAGCATGTATTTGCATATTTCCGTTAGGGAACACCTACTCTGGGAAGTGGAAAGAGTAAAGTCTACAAAAATGTGTCCACTGTTCGTAACAGATTTATTTTAGAAACCAAACTGTATTGAGATCAAATGTTTCATCGATTAGCAGAATGTCGTTCATTCTCCCACTTGAGGCCACCAGCTTCCTCTCACCACCATCTTTGGTAGTGAGTGGAAACGCCAACTTTATACATCCGGTGAATTATCGGTCTCATTGTTCTGTGCTTCAGCCATCAGCCAGAGGGAACACTCCTTTTGAAATCAGTGAAAGCTGCCCGCATTGCGTCACGTCCAATGGCAGTGTCCAAACTCAAGGATCGCCAAGGTTGAATTCTCAATGGCTGACGCGCCTTGGCATCTGGTGTGTCAGGTAGAACGTCACATTGATAATGCTGACTTGTAAAAGGTCAAGATTCACCCATTTTAAAGAGTTCTTACTACCACTATCTATCCCGCTTAATAGATGACAGTTAAATATGCTCAAGCAAAGCCTTGAAGGGAATTTCTATCTTTGCTAGGAATTAAGCCCCAGGAATAGAAAAATCACACAGGTGATGTATAATAACAGTATAAAGAGCATTTATTTTTTATCATAAATACAAAATATTACATTTACAAATGACTTTTTATACAGAATTATTGTGGCATCATGTCTGGAGGACACTCATAACTACATCAAGGAGCTGGAGAGGCTGACAAAGGCACTGAACGGTACGTAACCCACGAGGGTAACATCAGCCAATCATTTGCAGATCAGCTAGATCGCTGTTGCTTATTGGACTCAGCCTGCACCCAAGGCACTGGGGTTTTACTACACCTGTGGAGGCCCATCCTACACTCAGCTAATGCTGTGTCCTCAATCACCAGTGGAGCACCAAATGTGAACACTCAATGAGAAAGCCTACTTTAAACTGTCATAAGCACGGCAAGTCATAAGAACTGAACTCAATTTGGAACAGAAGATTTAACGAATATGCATGTAGTGGTAAACAATGGCTACTGTTTTTCAAATATTGTGCCATGCTTGTGACAGAGCTAAAGCTAAACTTGTGCTCTGCTCCGGATCCTGCAAGAACAGTACTGCACTACCTCTTTCCGATCTGGCTTCAAATTCACACCGTCATTTCTGTTGGACATAAATACAGTTTTTAAAGTAGGCGAACAACTAACATCAGGAGCAGGTTGGCGTTGAAGATTTCTCAGCACCAGTAGAGGCTGTGACTCAAACCAGAGAAGTGGGTGAGGAATATACAAGAGAGGGGGTCACCACAAATATGCTCCACTCAGTATGTGAACATCATGTAAACATCAGTTCTTACTGGCACAATGGTTTTCCTGTACCCCTCCACCATTACAGGTGTACTATGGGTAGGGCTCAGAGTTTTTCCCAGCCATGAGACAAGACCCAGGAAATAATTCAGGCCCTAACTGGGAGATGGCCCACATACTCAGACAAAATCGCCCTCAAGGCTAGACTCAATAACATAATATATATATAAATGTTTATAATTAAATGTACAAACAAATGTATAAAAAGTACAGGTATTGAAAAATAAAAAACAGCTGAAAGCAAGGTCACACAGCTGAATCCTACAGCCAAACTAGAGAGGTTCATCACCAATTCTAAACAGCAGAGGAGAACAGGTCATAGGAAGTGTGGGTTATTCAGGCTGGTTTGACAGAACGGTCTCACCATTGGCTAACCTACTAACACTTATCTAGCGTTCAAAATCTGTTTATTAAAAACAGACTCACCCTGAACAGGAAAGTAAAGCACAGGTATAAAAATGGAAAATATGTAATACAAAAGTACAGTACAGCTTTGGGTCAAAGCTTTGAGAGATTGCCTTAGCAGAGAGAACAGAAGAGATCAGAAGGTCCAGAGGATTGGGGTCAATTCTCTTTGAATTCAAAGGTGCACTGACTTTTATATTGGAAATCCATGTCTAATTTCAGTTGCTGAATAGGCTGATATTCAAATACGATCAACCCCCAATCCTTAGCCTGATTTGCTGGACACCCTGTCACTCGTTCTTGTCGTGATGGAAACCATTCCCGTTGGTTATTTCACTATTGTTTTGGCCGTTGGTTTTGTTGTAGGGGTGGGCCCAAGTTTTGGCCTGAAGGACCTTGGGCAGCCTCTTGCCCTTGGTGTAGGCGTGGTACCAGAAGTTGAGGAAGAGGAGGAGAAAGACCAGGCCGTAGAGGCCTATTATGTAGATGAAGATGGGGAACTGGTAGGGACAGTCCTTCATGAAGAAATACTGCCAGATGTGGGTGGTCACCATCACAAACTGGATCTGAGGACAGACAGGAAGGTTATATGTTACTTGTTTTGAACATAAGGAGACCATCCCAAGAGGCCCAACAGAATAATATCCTTGTCCATAAAAACCTATGGGTGGCTCTCTCGTATTGGCTCAAATTCAAGTCCCCCACTAGTGTAGTAGTGAAGTGTGGTACATACCAGCTGAATGGTGGTGAGGTACTTCTTCCACCAGAGGTACTTCTGGTAGGCGGGGCCCAGGGCAGACAGGCCGTAGTAGGAGTACATGATGACATGGACCACACAGTTCAACAGGGCATGGAATGTCCCCTGGCCACCTGGAGAACGACACCAGCAATTAGCAGTCATGATTTGCTGTTCAATAGGGCAATGTTATCCCTAGATGGACAGGTTTCCATGTTCCACTTCCTAAGGAAGATGACCTGCTGAATACTGACATTTTTCTGGGACAGACCATAATTATATAGATCTGGTAGTATGCCCATTTGTAAGTAGTTTAATACATTCATGGGAGTAACTCAAGTTCTTGTCTACTGTACCTGCAGCGAAGCGGACACCAAACCACCAAGTAAAGGGCATTATGGAGTGATGGTAGACATGGAGGAACGTAATCTGGCCGTTCTTCTTCCTCAGAACAAAAAAGATCTGACAGGAGGGAGAAGTCAGCCATTTAACACAGAACAGAACAAGGCTGAAAATGACAGAAGGGGAAAGGGGGACACCTAGTCAGTCGCACAACTGAATGCAGTCAACCAAAATGTGTCTTCCGCATTTAACCCAACCCCTCTGAACAAGCGAGACACAGATAGTCAGAAAGCTGTACTAAAAAAGAACCAACTCACCGTATCAAACATCTCTATGAACTTTGAGAAGTAGTAGAGCCAACACGTCCCTGCCATCTAAGGAGTGAGAGAGGTTATTAGTCACAAGGATAATTACGTTACTTACAGATAAGCAAAACGTGTACCTGTCACAGCACTGAACTTTTAAAGTAAATATGATTTTCCTGTTTTATATGCATTTACACAATATTAGGTTAGAATAATACTGTGAAAATGATTATAATGCCCTTTTAGTGTAAGAGCTGTTTGAAAGACTGCAGGAATAGTCAGCCTGCTTTGGTAGGATGGCCTAACAGGCCTCACCACACAACTAATGATATTATGCAACACAGGAAACGTGGTGTGAATCACTCCTATGGAATGACCTGCTCTCAATGCTTCTTTGTTCCAACAGCTTGTTGGCATGCTAGAGTCAGTGGGGGATTCCACAGGTGAATGGGTGTTCATAAGAAGAGAGGAACGGCCAGTATAAGTTCTCTGCCTGTCTGTTGCAGGTAGAGGCACATTCCACAGCTCTTACCCTCACTGCCTGCGGCGAGTCCGAGTAGTCCACTAGGTCACAGTGGAACGTGTAGCCCGTCCCCCAGCCCGACATCACATACTACAGGAAGAAGAGGCAATGAATTAAAAACCTACTCCAAATCACAACACACTAGTTGTTGCATGGTTCTCCTTTATGCAAAGATTAGACGTCAATAAAAATGTATCATCTTCACACATCCATAAAAATGTATCGTCTTCACACTGAAATTAAAAAAAGTATTACCAATGACACCCCCCTCCCCCACACACACACACACGTTTCTTATTACCAATGACACCCCCCTCCCCCACACACACACACACGTTTCTTATTACCAATGACACCCCCCTCCCCCACACACACACACACGTTTCTTATTACCAATGACACCCCCCTCCCCCACACACACACACACACACACACACACGTTTCTTATTACCAATGACACCCCCCTCCCCCACACACACACACGTTTCTTATTACCAATGACACCCCCCTCCCCCCCCACACACACACGTTTCTTATTACCAATGACATCCCCTCCCCCACGTTTCTTAATACCAATGACACCCCCCTCCCCCACACACACGTTTCTTATTACCAATGACACCCCCCTCCCCCCCACACACACGTTTCTTATTACCAATGACACCCCCCTCCCCCCCACACACACACACGTTTCTTATTACCAATGACACCCCCCTCCCCCACACACACACACACACGTTTCTTATTACCAATGACACCCCCCTCCCCCACACACATTTCTTCATACCAATGACACCCCCCTCCCCCACACACATTTCTTCATACCAATGACACCCCCCTCCCCCACACACATTTCTTCATACCAATGACACCCCCCTCCCCCACACACATTTCTTAATACCAATGACACCCCCCTCCCCCACACACATTTCTTAATACCAATGACACCCCCCTCCCCCACACACATTTCTTAATACCAATGACACCCCCCTCCCCCACACACATTTCTTAATACCAATGACACCCCCCTCCCCCACACACATTTCTTAATACCAATGACACCCCCCTCCCCCACACACATTTCTTAATACCAATGACACCCCCCTCCCCCACGTTTCTTAATACCAAGTACACGTTGGTGTTTGGGTGACAACCATTAAACCTTGACAATCTGACAAACGAGTGGTACAAAAAATACATTTCACTTTATGGCATGTGGATCATGACCTGCATTTCCTGCTCAAGACAGGTTCTGCACACCAGTCAACAGAAAGGAATTTGGCCCAATACACAAGACAAAAAGGCATCCTTTCCTGCTTCCTTGAGGTAAATCACTGATCTGTGCCCCTACAATGAACTAGTGTCAAGCAAAAACCCTAAATCATCTTCCGGTTTCATGCATGAGTTATATGAACGCAGAGGGTGGTGCAGTCTGCCCAACGCATCACCGGGGGCAAACTACCTGCCCTCCAGGACACCTACACCACCTGATGTCAAAGGAAGGCCAAAAAGATCATCAACCACCTGAGCCACGGCCTGTTCACCCCGCTATCATCCAGAAGGCGAGGTCAGTAAAGTTGCATCAAAGCGGGGACAGAGAGACTGAAAAACAGCTTCCATCTCAAGGCCATCAGACTGTTAATTAGCCATCACTAGCCAGCTACCACCCGGTTACTCAACCCTGCACCTTAGAGGCTGCTGCCCTACATAGACTTGGAATCACTGGCCACTTTAATAATGTTTAAATACTGCTTTACTCATCTCATATGTATATACTGTATTCTATTCTACTGTATTTTAGTCAATGCCACTCCGACATTTCTCTCATTCATATACACATACATACACACACACACACACACACACACACACACACACATCTTAATTCCATTATTTTACTTTTAGATGTGTGCATTGTTAGATATTACTGCACTGTAGGATCTAGGAACACAAGCATTTCACTACACCCGCAATAACACCTGCTAAATATGTGTATGTGATTTGATTTTGAACAATTGGTATAAAAACATCTCATGCAAATAAAAAAAGGCTCCGACTATTTTGCGATTTAGTTTGTTTTTCCGCTGACAATGTAATGACCAGAAGAAAATAATTAAGTATGAAATGATGCATCATTGTGATTCTGAAGCATAGCCTTCTTCATAAAACTTCATAACAAACTTCTTCATAACAAACTTCTTCATAACAAACTTCTTCATAACAAACTTCTTCATAACAAACTTCTTCATAAAACTTCATAACAAACTTCTTCATAACAAACTTCTTCATAACAAACTTCTTCATAACAAACTTCTTCATAACAAACTTCTTCATAACAAACTTGAGAAATCCCAATTGCTTCATTTTTTTGCCGCTCGCCTCACAGACTGTCCTGCTTGACGAGGCAGTATAAAACACTACAGCCTGTCAGAAGTCCACTGAGAAAGAGACCCACCTCATAGCACATGTAGAGGGACAAGGCAACGACGCTGAAGTTGTAGATGATGAGAACTTCTTTGAGGTGGAAGGCCTTGCGTTTCTCCATGAGCCTGGGCCCCAGCCGCGTCACAAAGTAGATGTACGCCACGATTACTACGGTCTGGGGGAGCGGCGATGACATGAGAAACCAGTCTTCTGTCCTGGGGTCTTGACAGCAGAGAAGGGTTGAGTGTATGATTCAATAAAATAAATCAATACATCATGTCATCTAGCCAAGCATTCAACTGAGATGCACCAACAATATGTTTAAGAGGGTAGGTTACAGTTGATTCTCATGGCTTGTAATGATGATCAGCGCTATTTCATCAACCCCAGAAGACCAACCTCCACTAGATACACAGCCAATATCTGTCCACTTCCACCAAGGAACACATAGGAAGAGAATGTTGCATAATGCTTTCATTCGTTATCCTCTGGCTTCTACTGAAAACATACTTTATTTTAAATATATTTTTGTATTTAACTAGGCAAGTCAGTTAAGAACAATTTCTTATTTACAATGACGGCCAACCCCGGACGACGCTGGGCCAATTGTGCGCCGCCCTATGGGACTCCCACTCATGGCTGGATGTGATACAGCCTGGATTCCAACCAGGGACTGTAGTGACACCCCTTGCACTGAGATGCAGTGCCTTAGACTGCTGCGGCACTCGGGAGACCCATTTGCCTAAAACCCATTTGCCTTTTTAACACCAAAACTCAATATATTCATCGTTGTTGCACAGCAGTTAGTGATGGATCCTCACCTGCATTTTTCATGAAGTTCTCATACCAGAGTCCGACCCTGGTCGTTAGATCCCTGAACTCCATGTCTCCCGGAGCTCCTTTAGCTGTTCTGGAGGAAACACACGGGTCATAGGTAAAAGGCCCAATGCAGCTGTTTTCTTTAATCTCAATAATCAAATAATTTATGGCTAACAAAAAACACATTAAGGTAAACCGTTACCTTACTGTGTTCTCAATTAAAATAGTCAAAAATAAACAAAAATGGCTTCTTACAAAGGGCAATTTCTCAAGCAATAATTGTTTTGCTTGGATTGTCTGGGAGTGGTCTCATTTAAAATGGCCTGTTTTCTAAATATCATTATAAACTGGGTGGTTTAAGCCATGAATTCTGATTGGCTGAAGGCCATGGTATATCAGACCGTATACCACGGGTATGACAAAACATTTAGTTATACTGCTCTAATTACGTTGGTAACCAATTTATAATAGCAATAAGGCTCCTTGGGGGTTTGTAGTATATGGCCAATATACCACTCTGCGTTGTGCCTAAGAACAGCCCTTAGCCGTGGTATATTGGCCATAATACCACACCTCCTCTGGCCTTATTGCTCAAGTATACCATTCCCAGGACAACATTCCTGTTGCTAGGGAGGAGGGAAGGTTACACACATTAGATGAGTAATTTAGCAGTTGCTCTTATCCAGAGCGATTTACAGAAGCAATTAGGGTTAAGTGCCTTGCTCTTGGGTACAGACAGATTTTTCACCTAGTCGGCTCTGGGATTCTTTTTGGCTACTGGCTCCTTGCTCTTAACCACAAGGCTACAGACAATAAAGACCAAAACTGAATCGGTGAAATAAAATTGTATTGGTTGCGTAAAAATATTTTGCATATATTATCGCGGGTGTAGGGCTGGGCGGTATAACCTATTTTACTATACACACCGGTATTTATGCACGGACAGGTTTGGGTTTTTACTTTACCTTCTATAACGGTATTTGAATGTTTGGATTGTTAAATGTGCTACGCCGTGTGTAACGTCCATTTTTATAGTTTACTCCGCTCTCCATGCCGCTTGCCACACAGACCTGGTCTCACCCCGTCACTCAAGGAGCGCATGTTGTTGTTGCTTGATCCACTTTCGTTCAGTCTGCAATGTAAATGCAGCACATGCAAACATGATGACACCGATGTTTCCACTTTGATCTGAATATAAATCCCCAGCGTTCTATAATTACAATATTAGTTTGTTTCTTACATCTGCAAACAGCTCATTTGTATTTTCTTAGCAAGTTACGCTAAATCGTGTTAGCCACTAATGCTAATCGCTGACTAGCTACTAAAAGTACTGATACCAGTACTGGTGGAGGCTTAAATCAGCATGTTGTTTGTGCAACAGTATCTTCTAAAACAAAGAGGAATAGGCGAAGCATGCATATCCTGGCTATATGAATAAAGATTTAATGTAGCCAAAGATTATAGGGTCCCCTAGGAAACACTGAATATCAATGTGGTTCCTACCCTGTCACAATAACTCGTCCATGGCATTTTCATTCGTTGTCATGTCAAACACTGTATTCAAAGTGCCCACTATTATTTATATTCTAACTATAGAATAATATTAAACATTACATTTCCATGATTCCAAAAGTTCACACAAGTGTTTTGATCTAAATCGCAATTGCAACATTTGGTTAAAAATAAGGCCTAGTTTTTTTGCCCATATCGTGGCAGTGTGGAAATGATCTCAAATGAGTGCAGGAAATGCAGAAATTGATGGAAATGCAGGAAATTATTTTAGGTTGAAATTGAATTGAACAGTATAAAACAATCAGAATGGAGAAAGACCCATTGAAATCATTTAGAATTATTGATATGCCACCCTAGCACTACTCATAAAGCACATGTAGAACTTTTATTAAATCAAAAACATAAAATACTGTCAAACTTGAAAAATACCATACATGATATTTTGGCCATATCACCCAGCCCTACGCAGGTGTAACGAAAAATGCTTATGTTCCTAGCTCCAACAGTGCAATAATACCTAACAATACACGCAAAAGTCTCTCCTTCCAGTTCTCCGCTGCCAATGACTGGAACGAACTACAAAAACCTCTGAAACACTTATCTCCCTCACTAGCTTTAAGCACCAGCTAGCCCATACAACTACCTCTTCCCCTACTGTATTTATTTATTTAGCTCCTTCGCACCCCATTATTTCTATTTCTACTTTGCACTTTCTTCCACTGCAAATCTACCATTCCAGTGTTTTACTTGCTATATTGTATTTACTTTGCCACCATGGCCTTTTTTTGCCTTTACCTCCCTTCTCACCTCATTTGCTCACATTGTATATAGACTTATTTTTCTACTGTATTATTGACTGTATGCTTGTTTTACTCCATATGTAACTCTGTGTTGTTGTATGTGTCGAACTGCTTTGCTTTATCTTGGCCAGGTCGCAATTGTAAATGAGAACTTGTTCTCAACTTGCCTACCTGGTTAAATAAAGATGAAATAAAATAAAAATAAAATGGACAGTATTGTAATAGAAAAACGTGTATACAGCAGTAGTTATATAGGATGAGCCTTGGCTAGAATACAGTATATACATATGAAGTGGGTAAATCAAGGATAGCTCCCTCCCTGTTAATGGGTAAGGATAAATGCCATGCATTTACAGAGAGAACAGCTACATGCGACGAGCATTTCTATCCTGTCGTCATCATCATCATCATCTCTATTCAATAATACCACAGCCTGAAGACACAGAATGCCAAGCCATGGAACAAAGCTGCATTGTATAACAATTAGGCCAACACTCAACACAACTGGATTGCTGACTGACATGTACACCATGTCCAAGTCAGATTTCCTTTCAAACTGTCTACTGCAAACTAAACCAGTAGATAGCTAAGCCATCATGCCACACATCTTCAAGCAGGAGAGGATGGTTACTTTTATAAACCATGAGATACAATGCTCTTCAAGATTCAGCATAACATGTACTAGCCATTACTTGGGCCTACAAGAAGCCTGCATTTAGACAACCACGTGAAGCAGTCACTTTAAAATTCTAGAGGGGTAGGGCTTTTTGAATAGGAACTTCAGTTTTCTTGATATTCACTAGTATGGGAAATTCCTCCCAGGCCATTCAAATGAAGTGAATAATTGAGTAAAAGGTCTGATTTGTGAGGGGCATCAATAAGAGAAGACAAACTGAACCCATCACTGGGGACACCAACAGATGTAACAATTCTAAAGATCCACACAATGCAAAATCAAATCTGCCTGAAAAATACTTCCAAAGGACAATGTAGTTGACTTTAAAGTATTCCAAAATACCAACAACAAAAAAACACCCAATACATTTACTGAATACAGTATTGTGTGCTGCATGTACAGAAGAGACTTATCTCCATCTCAAACGTGTAAATCAACATCACAGTATACAAGGTGGTTATGAAATCTAACAGACCCGTGTAAAGTTCCAGAGTATTGGATACACAGGGTTATCTGACAAAGCCTACCTCGTGAAACTACCTTAAGAAAAGAATGTAAGCTTTAAACAATCAAATGCTGTCTGACTGGTTTATTTTAAGGGAACAGTATACATACAGTAAGAGGGGAAAGGGAGCAGATCCCATTTCAGCACAAACCTCAACCCTATCCAGGGCCTTCTCACACAAGCAAGGGGATGCATGGAACATTCAAAACTAGATTTCCCTATATAAAACATAGATCAGAGTACTAATAAGTCTACAGGATATACCTGACCTGGCTTTAAGTGTTTAAGCACCGAGTTGCCCTGTATAAAACTCAAATCATACGAGTTGAGCCAAGGGCAAATAATGCCTAGTTAAATAAACAAGTCAGTTAAGAACAAATTCTTATTTACAATGATGGCCTACCAAAAGGCCTCCTAAGGGGACGGGGGCTGGGATTAAAAATAAAATAAAAAATACATTTAAAAAAAAAAACTACCGTAAACAATAGATCCAAACGCTGAACACATGTCATCATTACCAAATGGCAAAAGATCATAACATAATCAAATAGACTACATGACAAAAAGTATGTGTCGAACATCTCATTTCAAAATCATGGGCATTAATATGGAATTGGTCCCCCCTTCGCTGCCATAACACACAATAAACCATGACAAAATATCACATTTGCAAAAGTAGTCAGACCCTTTACTCAATACTTTGCAGAAGCACCTTTGGCAGCGATTACAGCCTCAAGTCTTCTTGAGGGGGAGTTTCTCCCGTTCTTCTCAAGCTCTGTCAGGTTGGATGGGGAGCGTCGCTGCACAGCTATTTTCAGGTCTCTCCAGAGATGTTCGATAGGGTTCAAGTCTGGGCCACTCAAGGACATTCAGAAATGCAACCCTAGCGTTGTCTTGGCTGTGTGGTTAGGGTTGTTGTCCTGTTGGAAGGTGAACGTTTGCCCCCAGTCGAAGGTCCTGAACACTCTGGAGCAAGGATCTCTCTGTACTTGACTCCATTCATCTTTCCCTCAATCCTGACTAGTCTCCCAGACCCTGCCACTGAAAAACATCCCCACAGCATGATGCTGCCACCGCCATGCTTCACCGTAGGGACGGTGCCTGGTTTCCTCCAGATGTGATGCTTGGCATTCAGGCTAAAGAGTTCATTCTTGGTTTCATCAGACCAGAGAAACTTGTTTCTCAGGGTCTGAATGCTTTAGGTGACTTTTGGCAAACTCCAAGCGGATTGTCATGTGCATTTTACTGAGGAGTGGCTTCTGTCTGGCCACTCTACCATAAAGGCCTGATTGGTGGAGTTCTGCAGAGATGGTTGTCCTTCTGGAAAGTTCTCCCATCTCCACTGAGGATCGCTGTCAGATTTACCATTGAGTTCTTGGTCACCTCCCTGACCAAGGACCTTTCTCCACCGATTGCTCAGTTTGGCCGGGTGGCCAGCTCTAGGACGAGTCTTGGTGGTTCCAAACTTCTTCCATTTAAGAATGATGGAGGCCACTGTGTTCTTGGGGACCTTCAATGCTGCAGAAATGTTTTGGTACCCTTCCCCAGATCTGTGTCAACACAATCCTGTCTCGGAGCTCTACGCTACGGACAATTCCTTTGACCTCATGGCTTGGTTTTTGCTCTGACATGCACTGTCAACTGTGTGAACTTATATAGACAGGTGTGTGCGCCTTTCCAAATCATGTCCAACCAAATTGTAAAAACATCAAGGATGATCAATGGAAACAGGATGCACCGGAGCGCAACTTCAAGTCTCAAAGCAAAGGGTCTGAATACTTATTTTTTATAAATTTGCAAACATTTCTAAAAAACCTGTTTTCACTTTGTCATTATGGGGTATTGTGTGTAGATCGAAAATGTTTTATTTAATCAATTTTAGAATAAGGCTGTAACGTAACAAAATGTGGAAAAGTCAAGGGGTCTGAATACTTTCCGGATGCAGCGTATAGTGTAGTAGGTGATTACTTGAGATAATACACTACATGGATCTACACATGGCACTTTACAGGTCAGATCATGCAAGTTTCTCTTTTGACCAATAAGGCATGGTGTCTTGACACCACACAAGAGGATAGCACTCTGGTCTGAGTCATTCAAAACCTTGGTTGACATGGTGACCCCATTAGATGCACACTTACGCACGCTTTGACATGTTTGTTTCAGTTTATGCAACTCTGGACACACCATTCCTGTCTGACAGCTCCCATACTGATGAAGCATCAAACATACCCAATTAAACTACAGTACTTCAAATAGACAAATGACTACGTCATGGCCGAAGAACACCAGAGGAAACACCTTGAGTTCTACTGAGGGAAGAAGTTGAAGACTACTCAGAACAGATTTACCCTGAGTGAGAGATCTGACTACAGTTTAAATACAGGACTGGGTTGGTGAAAGGAGGAACCCTTACTTTCAACTCTCCAGACATGTAAAATAAGTGATTATGTCAAGGGTGAATGCATTTTTTAAGCATTCCAATGGGCCCAGAAGACCCCATCAATCAGGTTACACAAAGGATTTCAGTCATCCATCCCAGTAGTAACTCATCAGTCAAGACTCATCGCACATCACCCCCCCCCCCCCCCCCCAGTTCACACAACAGGTTCGACATGGTAAAGGTAACCTCCACAATTATTGGCACCCTTGATAAAGATGAGCCAAAATAAATACTGTATAAAACAAATATTACACTATAGTGTATGCTCACAAAAATGTCAATTATTGGCAGGCTGAAAGGTTATTATTAATGCAATCAAACAAAATCTGCATTAATTCTACTTGTTCTTCTCAGCTTATAGGAAAATACCACACGACCAAAAGTATGTGGACACCTGCTCGTCGAACAGCTCATTCCAAAATCATGGGCATTAATATGGAGTTGGTCCACTCCTTTGCTGCTATAACAGCCTCCACTATTCTGGGAAGGCTTTCAACTAGATGTTGGAACATTTATGTGGGGACTTGCTTCCTTTCGGCCACAAGAGCATTAGTAAGGTGGGGCATTGATGTTGGGCGATTAGGCCTGGCTCGCAATCTGCGCTCCAATTCATCCCAAAGGTGTTCGATGGGGTTGAGGTCAGGGCTCTGTGCAGGCCAGTCAAGTTCTTCCACACCGATCTCAACAAACAATTTCTGTACCTCGCTTTGTGCACAGGGGCATTGTCATGCTGAAACAGGAAAGGTCCTTCCCCAAACTGTTGCCACAAAGTTGGAAGCACAGAATCGTCTAGAATGTCATTGTATGCTGTAGCGTTAAGATTTCCCTTTACTGGAACTAGGGGTCCTAGCCCGAACCATGAAAAACTGCCCCAGACCATTATTCCTCCTCCACCAATCTTTACAGTTGGCACTATACATTGGGACAGGTAGCATTCTCCTGGCATCCGCCAAACCCAGATTTGTCTGTCAGACTGCCAGGTGGTGAAGCGTGATTCATCACTCCAGAGAAAGCGTTTCCACTGTTCCTGAGTCTAATGGCGGCGAGCTTTACACCACTCTAGCCGACGCTTGGTATTGCGCATGGTGATCTTAGGCTTGTGCGGCTGCTCGGCCATGGAAACACTTCTCATGAAGCTCCTGGCCAACATTTCTTGTGCTGACGTTACGTCCAGAGGCAGTTTGGAACTAGTGAGTGTTACAACCTAAGTGTCTGGTTAGACTGTAAGCTCTCCTTCCAGACTCACATCAAACATCTCCAATCCAAAGTTAAATCTAGAATTGGCTTCCTATTTCGCAACAAAGCATCCTTCACTCATGCTGCCAAACATACCCTCGTAAAACTGACACCGACTTTGGCGATGTCATTTACAAAATAGCCTCCAATACCCTAATCAATAAACTGGATGCAGTCTATCACAGTGCCATCCGTTTTGTCACCAAAGCCCCATATACTACCCACCACTGCGACCTGTACGCTCTCGTTGGCTGGCCCTCGCTTCATACTCATCGCCAAACCCACTGGCTCCAGGTCATCTACAAGACCCTGCTAGGTAAAGTCCCCCCTTATCTCCGCTCACTGGTCACCATAGCAGCACCCACTGTATTTATTTATTTTGCTCCTTCACACCCCATTATTTCTATTTCTACTTTGCACTTTCTTCCACTACAAATCTACCATTCCAGTGTTTTACTTGCTATATTGTATTTACTTTGGCACCATGGCCTTTTTTTGCCTTTACCTCCATTATCTCACCTCATTTGCTCACATTGTATATAGACTTATTTTTCTAATGTATTATTGACTGTATGTTTGTTTGACTCCATGTGTAACTCTGTGTTGTTGTATGTGTCGAACTGCTTTGCTTTATCTTGGCCAGGTCGCAATTGTAAATGAGAACTTGTTCTCAACTTGCCTACCTTGTTAAATAAAGGTGAAATAAATAAACAAACAACCGAGCGATTCAGTACTTAGCGGTCCCGTTCTGTGAGCTTGTGTGGCCTACCACTTCATGGCCGAGCTGTTGTTGCTTCTAGACATTTCTACTTCACAATAACAGCACTTACAGTTGAGTGGGGCAGCTCTAGCAGGGCAGACATTTTACGAACTGACTTGTTGGAAAGGTGGCATCCTATGACGGTACCACGTTGAGTCACTGAGCTCTTCAGTAAGGCCATTCTACTGCCAATGTCTGTCTATGGTGATTGCATGGCTGTGAGCTAGATTGTATATACCGGTCAGCATGGTTGAGGTTGAATTAGCCAAATCCACATACTTTTGGACATGCTGTATCCAGACACTCTGCGGTATATCGGCTAGTTGGAGAATCACAGTACTTGGTCACATCTTGGGGTCACCAAGTTTGTTAATCCACAATTAGATGCCACCTGCCAATAGGCTCTTTAGAAGGGTTGCCAGAATAAAAAAAAACTTTTGTTGAGAGGAACCAACAAAGGTAAACACCTGTAGCTTGTTAAACAGTATTGGTAATGTAGACTGGAACCAGGCGCTATGGACAATTTTATGAGACGAAAATAGAGGTCTTTGGGGGCAATCTAATCCATAAACACAGACTGAAGGATATCAATAATCTGGGAAGATTCTGGATGGAGGAATTGTATTATATATGACCCACCCAAATGTGTTCTCCAATATCAGAACATATAGAAAAAGGCTCAGTGCCATTTTCCTTGAAAGGAGAGGGTGCACAAAATATTTTTCTAAAACTGGGGTACCAAGAATTGACATCTTTTTGGCAGAAAAGTATTACTTAAATATCTTTCTGAACAATAACGATTATCATTGTTTGGAGAATACAATATAGCTCAGTATTTCTATTGTAGGCCTAGTCTTTGCTAATCTTTATCAGTGTTATAAAGTCGGATATAGTCTCCATTTGTTTCTGCACTAGACAAGAAATTCGCAGCTAGATAGCAAGGTAATGTGCAACACCTGAATTAGAAAACTGGGCTCGAGGAGAAAATACCAATAAAAAGGCCCACCGATGATCATTTGCCACAACGTTTATCAAACTCCTAATTTCCCACAGCAATGGGTTGTGATTTGATAATTATGCGCCACACTCTCGACATTACATCTAAAATAAATTAGGGAAGCAAGATTACAAAAGTATTTAATTTAGTAAAATAAATGTTTCCTCCCTTATCGCCGCCCCTGAAGACCGGGTTAGATTCAACAGCTGATTGAAAGGAACGAGACCTGATAAAAACAGGAATCTTTCAGGGCTGCAGCAGGACAGACCAGGAATCTCAACAGGTGCAAAGATGGATGCCGTATAACACGGACTTCAAGCAAATCCCTTCAACCTCAGTTTACACTTAAGAGAAAATGCCGGACAATGTGTGACAAAAAAGAATAAGTGTGAGGCGTTTAGCCTACTGTATATAGTCTACGTTAATGACACTTTCATCCTGCTGAGACTGCGTACACAAACAAGGCAGAAGTTGTTATTATTCAGTGTATGAATAATGTAGCAACACAATATGGTATAGGCTACCGTAAAATAATTCACAAACCTCCAATACTGTGAGAGAAGTATCCTACTCGGTCTTGTTACTACTCCGGCTCAGCTGTAAGCAACTGACGACAGGTGTGTCAAATGTAATTTTCAGGGAGTCGCTTCCCTACTGTGCAACTGCCGTCCAATGAGTGAGTTATATTAACTTGAAGCGCGGGGCACCGGTCTATGGCCCTTGACGTGAATGGGCAAAATCGGTGAGGGAGGAGCGCTGCTCAGTCATGTTGTCAAGATGGCAGTATACTACATATCGTCCAGAAACATAAAACATATATTTTCCATAAAAAAATATGTTTGAATTTTCAAATTCATTTTCATTGGGAGGCAGATAAAGCGTGTTCATCAAAAGCAATCACTTTTGTATGTGAAAACACATGCACACACATACATACATACATACATACATACATACATACATACATACATACATACATACATACATACATTTAAAAATATATATATATATTTCCTGTATTACCCTCCAACCCCTCCCCCAATTGGAGCAAACTAGTGAACAACAACGCTTAGGCTTGTATTTCCAGTTTATACATACATTTTATGGACACCGTCTATTTTACAATATATATATATATATATATATATATATATATTTTAACTCTTGTCCTTCCTCTACCTTCAACCTCTCCCATATATTTATGATGTCCATCCGATTTGATTTCCATTTGCCACATCTTTCAAACTGTACTCTTTCTAAAAAGTTCCTAACATATATACGTTTTACGGGCACCGTATGTTTTATATTAGTTATCTTGTTGTTATTAGTCTCAACATTCAGCTCCATCAACCCCTCCCATTTATCTCTTAACACCATCCATATTGGATTTCTATTTGCCATATATTTTTCAACTGTGCTGTTTCGCAAAAGCTCTGAACCTTTCCATTGTCATTGTTTCTAAAGATTGTAAATTGAAAATATATTTTTTTGCTAAAAGTATTATTTTATTATTGATCGATTGACTATGACTTTTCAGATCGCCCAGTAATGCTATCTGCAGGGTTAGCGCCAGGTAAATATTGCAATACTTCAGCCCTTCCTGGAGGGCTGAACAAGCTACATATGGACAGTACCAAAACAAACAATCTAATGATTCTGCCTCTTCGCAGCAAATACTGCAGAGCTGGGAAGGTTGTATCCGCCATATAAATAACATTCTTTTGGTTGCAAGAATTCTGTATATTATTATTTGACCCTGAACATCTTTGCCATGTTCTGTTATAATCTCCACCCGGCACAGCCAGAAGAGGACTGGCCACTGCTCATTGCCTGGTTTCTCTCTAGGTTTCTTTCTAGGTTTTGGCCTTTCTAGGGAGTTTTTCCTAGCCACCGTGATTCTACACCTGCATTGCTTGCTGTTCGGGGTTTTAGGCTGGGTTTCTGTACAGCACTGATATACCAGCTGATGTAAGAAGGACTTTATAAATACATTTGATTTGTATAATAATTTAAATAGAAAAATTCAAAGTTTGGACTCCGACGTCATTTTGCTTATCAGTTCATAAACCATGTGCCATGGAATCAGTACTCAAAAATCTCTTCCCAACTATATTGAAATCTATATGGCACTGCTATACCATTTTACACTGGTATACTTTTTCTTTTGTCACAATTTTCTTTAACCAATTATGGCCTTTAATGCAGGGCCGACAGACTTGTTCCTTACTTTTTCCCCTTCCACTTTCCTCTTCCATTTTTGCAGTCATTTCACAATTAGTTGGTTGTAATTGTAAAACATTTCCATGTTTTAGTCGTATTTATAACATCATTTACGAAATTATTTTTTGAAAGAATGTTTAAAAAAGGTCATGTTTTTTTTATTTTTTATATCAATTAGTATATTTGAGTCCAACCACAATATTTGTTGAATTATTTGTCTTTTCTGGTGGATTAAATTGAAATTGCAATCAACTTTCTATGGCTTGTTTTAAAAATAGCAATATTTTGGAGATGATTTCCTTTTCAAATAACTGAAAGTGAGTAGGTGTAATCTGAATAAAAGGAAAAATGCATTTCTTGAACATAGGGTGAAACATTCTTACTAATTTGCTAGAGAACCAGTTCGGATTTAAGTAACACTTTTGTATGACTGAAGCCTTTAGTGAGAGGTCTAATGCTTTAATAATTTCTGCCCTCCGAATTGATATTTATTATAAACAGGCCCGTTTAATTTTGTCTGGCTTGCCGTTCCAAATAAAATGTCATCTTCTTTTCTTATATAATAAAAAAAAAGTTCACGAGGTGTAGACAAGACCATAAGCAAATAGGTAAACTGGAATATGACTAAAGAGTTAAGCAGGGTGATTTTTCCACAAATAGAAAGGTATTTACCTTTCCATGGTAGCAAGATCTTATCTATTTTTGCTAACTTTCTATTAAAATGTATTGGAAAGAGATCATTTATTTATTTCGGGATATGTATACCGAGTATATCCACATCACCGTCAGACCATTTTATTGGTAAACAACATGGTAAAGTAAAAGTAGTATTTTTTTGTGATCCAATACGTAATATAGTACATTTATCATGATTTGGTTGTAATCCAGAGAGGTTAGAACAATTATCTAGATCCTCTATAAGACTGTGGAGTGATCCAAGTTGTGGATTTAAAAGAAAACATGAATCATCAGTTTTCAATGACACCTTTGTTTTAAGCCCTGTATTTCTAATCCCTTGATATTATTGTTGGATCTGATTTTAATAGCTAACATTTCGATAGCCATAATAAATAGATATGCCGATAGTGGACAGCCTTGTTTTACTCCTCTTGACAGTTTAAAACTTTCTGAGAAGTAGCCATTATTAACTATTTTATACCTAGGGTTACTATACATGATTTTAACCCATTTTATGAGAGATCCTCCAAAATTGAACTGTTCCAGGCATTTATATATAAACTCCAGTCATACTTTATCAAAAGCCTTTTCAAAGTCTGCTATGAATAGCAGGCCTGGTTTCCCAGATTTTTCATAGTGTTCTATTGTTTCTAGTACTTGCCTTATGTTATCTACAATGTATGTCCATGTAAAAAACCTGTCTGATTAGAATGAATAATGTCTGACAATACCTTTTTAATTCTATGAGCTATACATTTTGCATTGCAACACTGAAGTGTAAGGGGACTCCAATTTTTTTAATGAACTGATTCTTTATATTTCCCACTTGTATCCTGTTTCAGTAATAATGAAATCAGACCGTTTTGGGTGTCTGATAATCTACCATTTACAAAGGAGTGGTTATAACGGTCCTCATACCTCAACTGGTATGTCATCCAGCCCTGGAGTTTTCCCGGACTTAAAGGCTTTAATTGCATCAAGAAGTTCCTCCTCTGTAATTTCACCTTCACATGAGTCTTTCTGTATGGCTGTTAATTTGACAAATTTAATAGAAAAAAATTGTTTTGGTTAGAGGAGATGGTTTAGACTGAAACGAAAGCATATGGTTAAAATACATTGCTTCCTCTTTCAAAATATAATTTGGTGAATCATGGGTAACTCCGTCATTTGTAACAAGTTTCAGTAAATTCTTTTTGGTAGCATTTCTATGTTAAAGATAAAAAATAATTTCCCCCCATATTCCATCCAGGTTGCTTTATTATTATCCTCCATTTCTTTTTATTTTTCCTCTAACTTATTCTTAACCTCTATGGTACATTTTTTATTGCTATCTATCTGTTCTGATAGACCTATTTCCTTTGTTAGTATGGACTCCATTGATCTAAATTGCTTTTGGTTTAGAGATTAGTACTGAATTGCATGGCCTCTAAATGCACATTTAAAAGTGTCCCATACAATAAGCGGATTTGCTGTACCAATGTTATGTCAGAAAAATTCAGTTATAAATTCCTATGTCCTAGTTAAAAACAAGTTATCATCCAATAGGCTTTGATGAAATTTCCAATATCCCTGCCCACGTGGAAATTCAGGTAGAGTAATGTATATGCCAATTATCTGATGGTCCGACCACATTCTATCCCCTATCAACACTTTTTTCACTTTTGGTGCCAATGAGAATGACATAAGAAAGAAGTCAAGATGACTAGCTTGATTGAGCCTCCGCCATGTACTGTATATCTCACTAGGTCAGGATATTTAAGCCTTCAAATATCCACTAGTTCCAATATATCCATGCCATTAATGAATGATTTCCTTAAGAGCATGAGGGTGATAGTTTGTAGTGTAATTTCCTTTACGGTCCATTGGGATATTTAAAACAGTATTATAATCTCCCACCATAATAATAGTCTTGTATTGCTTGCAGGGTTAATTATATATATTTTCAAAGAAGCGTGGATCATCATTGTTTGGTCCGTAAACGTTAATGAGCCATATCTGTTTATGGTTCAATAACATATTTAAAATCGTCCATCTACCTTGCGGATCTGTTTGGACTATTTGCACATTCGGATCAAAATTACTGTTAATTATTTTCATCACCCCTTTTGAGTTTCTTTGCCCATGGGAGAAGTATATTTCACCCCCCAGTCCATTTTCCACTCACCATCTAAAATTGTTGAATGAGTTTCCTGTAAACAATATATATTATATTCCTTCTCTTTGAGCCAGGTAAATATTGTTTTTATTTTCTTATTATCTGCTAAGCCATTACTATTATAACTGGCTAGACTTATTTCACCATAATGAGATACAAGATTCAAATCTATTCATCATAATATATGTTTGTAAATTTACCATTAAAAAGTACCATAGTGATTGAGTATCCATAATGCTACTAAGTAACCCTCCAATTGTTCTCCTCTACTCCACCCACCAAAGCCCCTCCCAAGTTGGGTTGTCATCCCAGTGACCAGCAGACCACACGTCCCCCCAGATCCCTAGGCCCTCGAAAGTCCAGGAACCATCCTTCGAAAAGAGCACACAGTGCCACCCACAGAACAGAAGCTGATCAACTGCAAAAAGTATTTCCAATGACCTCACCTCAATCTGCTTTATATATTGCTATTAAAAAAATATATACACTACCGTTCAAAAGTTTTGGGTCACTTAGAAATGTCCTTGTTTTTGAAAGAAAAGCAATTTTTTTTGTTCATTAACATCAAATTGATCAGAAATACAGTGTAGACATTGTTAATGTTGTAACTGACTATTGTAGCTGGAAACGGATGATTATTAATGGAATATCTACATAGACGTACAGAGGCCCATTATCAGCAACCATCACTCCTGTGTTTCAATGGCACGTTGTGTTAGCTAATCCAAGTTTATCATTTTAAAAGGCTAATTGATCATTAGAAAACCCTTTTGCAATTATGTTAGCACAGCTGAAAACTGTTGTGCTGATTAAAGAGGCAATAAAACTGGCCTTCTTTAGACTAGTTGAGTATCTGGAGCATCAGCATTTGTGGGTTTGATTACAGGCTCAAAATGGCCAGAAACAAATAACTTTCTTGTGAAACTTGTCAGTCTATTCTTGTTCTGCGAAATGAAGGTTATTCCATGCGAGAAATTACCAAGAAACTGAAGATCTCGTACAACGCTGTCTACTACTCCCTTCACAGAACAGCGCAAACTCTCTAACCAGAAGAGAAAGAGGAGTGGTAGGCCCCGGTGCACAACTGAGCAAGAGGATAATTACATTAGAGTGTCTAGTTTGAGAAACAGGCACCTCACAAGTCCTTAACTGGCAGCTTCATTAAATAGTATCTGCAAAACACCAGTCTCAACATCAACAGTGAAGAGGCGACTCTGGGATGCTGGCCTTCTAGGCAGAGTTCCTCTGTCCAATGTCTGTGTTCTTTTGCCCATCTTAATCATTTGTTTTTATTGGCCAGTCTGAGATATGGCTATTTCTTTGCAACTCTGCCTAAAAGGCCAGCATCCCAGAGTAGCCTCTTCACTGTTGACATTGTGTCACGGTTGTCGTAGGTTAAAGTGTAACAAGACGCAGCGTGGAAATGTGCACTCATCTTCTTTTTATTTAAAAATCAGGTAAACCAAAATAAATACATACACAAAAAAACCACAACGACAAAATAACAGGCCGGTAAGGCACAGAGCTATACACAGCACAATCTCCCACAAAATACAAACACATACCTATTTATAGGACCCTCAATCAGAGGCAATAAGAAAACACCTGCCTCCAATTGAGAGTCCAACCCCCAATTACCTAAACATAGAAATACAAATGACTAGACTAAACATAGAAATACATAAACATAGAACATTGCCCAAAACCCAGAATAATAAATCAAACACCCCACTAAACACACAACCACCCCAAACCACATAAAACAAATACCCCCTGCCACGTCCTGACCAAACTACAATAACAAATAACCCTATTACTGGTCAGGACGTGACACGTTGAGACTGGTGTTTTGTGGGTACTATTTATTTCTAAGTGACCCCAAACTTTTGAAAGGTAGTATATATATATATATATATATATATATTTATTAAGTCAGAAGTTTACATACACCTTAGCCAAATACATTTCAACTCAGTTTTTCACAATTCCTGGCATTTAATTCTAGTAAACATACCCTGTCTTAGGTCAGTTAGGATCACAACTTTATTTTAAGAATGTGAAATGTCAGAATAATAGAGATAAAAAAAAAAAATTCTACTTTTATTTCTTTCATCACATTCCCAGTGGGTCAGAAGTTTACATACACTCAATTAGTATTTGGTGGCATTGCCTTTAAATTGTTTAACTTGTGTGAAACGTTTTGGGTAGCCTTCCACAAGCGTCCCACAATAAGTTGGGTGAATTTTGGCCCATTCCTCCTGACAGAGCTGCTGTAACTGAGTCAGGCTTGTAGGCATCCTTGCTCGCACACGCCTTTTCAGTTCTGCCCACAAATTTTCCATAGGATTGAGGTCAGGGCTTTGTGATAGCCACTCCAATACCTTGACTTTGTTGTCCTTAAGCCATTTTACCACAACTTTGGAAGTATGCTTGGGGTCATTGTCCATTTGGAAGACCCATTTGCAACAAAGCTTTAACTTCCTGACTGATGTCTTGAGATGTTGCTTCAATATATCCACATAATTTCCCTTCCTTATTATGCCATCTATTTTGTGAAGTGCACCATGATGCTGCCACCCCCGTGCTTCACGGTTGGGATTGTGTTCTTCGGCTTGCAAGCCTCCCCCTTTTTCCTCCAAACATAACGATGGTCATTATGGCCAAACAGTTCTATTTTGTTTCATCAGACCAGAGGACATTTCTCCAAAAAGTACGATCTTTGTCCCTGTGTGCAGTTGCAAACCGTAGTCTGGCTTTTTTATGGTGATTTTGAAGCAGTGGCTTCTTCCTTGCTGAGCGGCCATTCAGGTTATGTCAATATAGGACTCATTTTACTGTGGATATAGATACTTCTGTACATGTTTCCTCCAGCATCTTCACAAGGTCGTTTGCTGTTGTTCTGGGATTGATTTGCACTTTTCGCACCACAGTACGTTCATCTCTAGGAGACAGAACGCATCTCCTTCAGGAGCTGTATGACGTCCGCGTGGTCCCATGGTGTTTATACTTGCGCACTATTGTTTGTACAGATGAACGTGGTACCTTCAGGCGTTTGGAAATTGCTCCCCATGATGAACAAGATTTGTGGATGTCTACAATGTTTATCTGAGGTCTTGGCTGATTTCCCCATGATGTCAAGCAAAGAGGCACTGAGTTTGAAGGTAGGCCTTGAAATACATCCACAGGTGCACCTCCAATAGGCTAATTGACATAATTTGAGTCAATTGGGTGTGTATCTCTGGATGTATTTCAAGGCCTACCTTCAAACTCAGTACCTCTTTGCTTGACATCATGGGAAAATCAAAATAAATCAAAATAAATCATCCAAGACCTCAGAAAAAAATTGTTTTTTGAGAAAGCATGCAAGATTGAGCAAAAATGTGAGATTTGATTAACCATTGTCAAGTCCTAGGTGATGGAGATCAGATTCCCCCCCGATCTCCTGAAACACACACATGCTGGTCCCCCGTTGTGACCATTTTCCCAACAATCTCTCTGCAGTCAGACATTTGATTATTTTGTGCCACTAAGGCCACAACAGTATGCCTCCTCGCTGATTGGAAACAGAATCTTACTCATTACTCCAGGTGTTTAATAATCTAGCCTAGACTACATTACTTTTGTTTTGAGCCGACTTCGTCATTATCCAGAACAAGACAGCCAGCTCATGCCCGGAAGGCAGCCCGGTTCCAAAACAAATGCAATCACTTTTCACCCGTTATAAACTCCCCTCATCGGGGTAACCTCAGCCAGATAATCAAATCCCTTCATTGATGGGAAAGAAGGGCAGAGGCTGTGCCTGACATTTGGTTTATTCTGGAAACGTCGACGAAACGGATTGACCATGTTCTAATTTATCACAAGAAGGTTCAAGAAAAAGGAAGAATACATTAAAACCAGACGTTATCAAAGATTCTTAAATCGGTCCTGGCCGCCCAGGTAGGAGTAGTTTGCAATAGGTGAAAAGTGATTGCATTTGTTTTGGAACCAGGCTGCCTCCTATGCATGAGTTGGCTGTCTCGTTCTGGCCGACGGCGAAATAGTCTCAAAACAAAATTGACATTGGTCAAAGACGTGGAGAAATTAGTAGGATAGGATTCTGTATTCAAATGCAGTGATTGCCTTTGATAAAAATGCTTTATCTGCCTTGGCAATGAAAAGTAGTTTGAAAATTTGAACATATATTTATGGAACTCCTTCAAGGCTGTTGGAAAAGCATTCCAGGTGAAGCTGGTTGATAGCTTTGCACACTCTTGGCATTCTGTCATCAAGAGAAAGGGGTGGCTACTTTGAAGAAACTCAAATAACACTTTTTTTGGTTACTACATGATTCCATAGTTTTTTTGCCTTCACAATTATTCTACAATGTAGAAAATAGTAAAAATAAAGAAAAACCCTGGAATGAGTAGGTGTCCAAACTTTTGACTGGTACTGTACGTAGACACAAACAATTACACTACTTTGTCATATCCTTCACTTGAGTAGCCAGGAGGAAGGCATGGCCAGCTGTAAAGAAATGCTTATTGAAATGTTATATTATCATGGATTTATCGGTGGTGACCGTGTTACCTATCCTCAGTGCAGTGGGCAGCTGGGAAGAGGTGCTCTTGTTCTTCATGGTATTTACATTGTACCAAAACTTTTTGGAGTTAGAACTACAGGATGCAAATTTCTGCTTGAAAAAGCTAGCCTTTACTTTCCTGACTGACTGTGTGTATTGGTTCCTGACTTCCCTGAACAGTTGCATATCGCGGGGACTATTCGATGCTATTGCAGTCCGCCACAGGATGTTTTTGTGCTGGTCAAGGGCAGTCAGGTCTGGAGTGAACCAAGGGCTATATCTGTTCGTAGTTCTGCATTTTTTGAAAGGGGCATGCTTATCTAAGATGGTGAGGAAATTACTTTAAAGAACGACCAGCCATCCTCGACTGACGGGATGAGGTCAATACCCTTCCAGGATACCCGGGCCAGGTCGATTAGAAAGGGCTGCTCGCAGAAGTGTTTTAGGGAGCGTTTGAAAACGATGAGGGGTGGTCGTTTGACCGCGGACCCATAGCGGATACAGGCAATGAGGCAGTGATCGCTGAGATCCTGATTGAAAACAGCAGAGGTGTAGTTGGAGGATAATGTCTATGATTGTGCCCATGTTTACAGATTTAGGGTTGTACCTGGTGGGTTCCATGATGATTTGTGTGAGATTGAGGGCATCTAGCTTAGATTGTAGGATGGCCGGGGTGTTGAGCATATCCCAGTTTAGGTCACCTAACAGAACAAACTCTGAAGATAGATGAGGGGGGGGATCAATTCACATATGGTGTCCAGGGCACAGTTGGGAGTGGAGGGGGGTCGATAACAGGCGGCAACAGTGAGAGACTTATTTCTGGAGAGATTCATTTTTAAAATTAGAAGTTCGAACTGTTTGGGTATAGACCTGGAAAGTATGACAGAACTTTGCAGGCTAACTCCTCCCCCTTTGGCAGTTCTGTCTTGACGGAAAATGTTGTAGTTGGGTATGGAAATCTCCGAATTTTTTGTGGCCTTCCTAAGCCAGGATTCAGACACGGCAAGGACATCAGGGTTGGTGGAGTGTGCTAAAGCAGTGAGTAAAACAAATTTAGGGAGGAGGCTTCTAATGTTAACATGCATGAAACCAAGGCTTTTTCGATCACAGAAGTCAACAAATGAGGGTGCCTGGGGACACACAGGGCCTGGGTAGTGTCAAAAAGTGTCAAATGTTCTACATAGAAGAGCATACCAAATCCTAGGACATAGTGTTTATAATACTGTAATAAGCTTACATAATTGCTGTCACAAACTCCACACAGTTGTCACTGACTGGTTGGATATTTATACTCATTTCCCACTGAGCAAACAATTTCACTACTTACAGCATTCATATCAATTCATTTATAAATTAATTTCAATGTTTTTGGCTGACATTTTTTTATTGACATGTCAATAAAACCCATGAACGCAACCGTTTATGTGAAATTGTTTTGTGTTCTACTTGAGCTCTGGTTATCCTGAAAAGAAAACTGTAAAACACTTAATTGTGAGGCTAAATATAAGGGCTAGACATACAGATAACTGAACATCAGATAAATGGAACGTCAGATAAATGAAAAGTCGATTTTTGCTGGAATCTAGGTGTTAATTGTAGGTAGGGTTTCCTAGAGGTTATAAGTATGCAAGTATGTAAGAGAGGATATGTGTTCTATGGAAAATAATGAACGACGTGGAAGGTGTGTTCCATGCAGAGTGGAACTGACCTTCCACAGAGTTGTTTAATTTTCTACAGAACGCATAGAGCAGAGTTGACTATCCCGATTATACCATGGCTATAATTTAACATATTTGTCGCTAGAAATGTGTTAATTTGCTGGTAGAAATGTGTTCAACATCCACTGAAGTAGCTAGCAAGTTTCCTATAGTTGCCGTGGTAGCCAATCAAACAGACTTGCTAGTTTAGCTAACCAAATCATCAGTCCTAGCTTGCCATTATGAATACAACAAAATCAATATTTTCAAATCGACTTTTGCCATAGAATGAACTATGGCCATTGAATTCTACCATGCAAATATGCCGTGAGTTATAGGTAAATAATGCCCTTCAAGCCAATCATATGTAAACATGAGGCTGTCAGTAGGAGAGAAAGTGAGTCTGATTTCAGTATCACCTCTAACAACAACAATACAGAGCTGGTTTTAGCAATGACAACAGAATAAATAATGCAAATGTAGGGGAGAGACAGAGAGACATGGCTGACAAATATTTCTGGGTGAATTGATGACGGAAAGGTGGGTCTCTTGAACGTTATGTTCAAAGACGCTATGAGGAATGGTTTGGCTCCAGTTCGGCTAGTTTTACTCTGGTCATCATTGGAATAATGGAAAGCTGATTTTAACACCATGTAAAGTACAACGTACATGTGTCAAAGGCAGACAATAGAAACAGATTATACAGCTGAATGTACAGTGCAGATACCCATCCGTAGGTTTTAATGCCATACACTGAGTGTACAAAACATTAGGAACACCTGCTCTTTCCATGTCATAGACTGACCAGGTCAATTCAGCTGAAAGCTAAGATCCCTTATGGACGTCACCTGTTAAATCCACTTCAAATCAGTGTAGATGAAGGGAAGGAGACCGGTTAAAGAAGGATTTTTAAGCCTTGAGACATGGGTTGTGCATGTTTGCCATTCAGAGGGTGAATGGGCAAGACAAAAGATTTAAGTGGCTTTGAACGGGGTATGGTAATTAATAATTGATTGGAATTATATAGCGCTTTTCCACACCGGAGTTACTCAAAGCTCTTCACATAGTATGGGGAAACTCACCTCATCCACCACCAACGTGTAGAACCCACCTGTATGATGCACGGCGGACATTTTTGTGGCAGAACGCTCACCACACCTCAGCTGGAGAGGTGAGGAGTGATATCTGCCAATTAGGAATGAGTGGGATGATTAGGAATTTAGTCATGACAACAGGGTTAACACCCCTACTCTTACGATAAGTGCATGGGATTTTTAATGACCACAAAGAGTCAGGACACCCATTTAAAGTCCCATCCGAAAGACGGCACCCTACACAGGGCAATGTCCCCAATCACTGCCCTGTGGCATTGGGATAGATAGACCAGAGGGAAGAGTGCCCCCTTCTGGCCCTCCAACATCACTTCCAGCAGCATCTGATCTCCCATCCAGGGACAGACCAGGACCGACCCTGCTTAGCTTCAGAGGCAAGGCAGCAGTGGGATGCAGGGTGGTATGCTGCTGGGCAGTATGCTGCTGGGCAGTATGCTGCTGGTAGTAGGTGCCAGGCACACCGGTTTGAGTGTGTCAATAACTGCAACGCAGATGGGTTTTCACACTTAACAGTTTCCCGTGTGTATCAAGAATGGTCCACCACCCAAAGAACATTCAGCCAACTTGACACAACTGTGGGTTGGAGTCAACATGAGCCAGCATCCCTGTGAAACGCTTTCGACACCTTGTAGAGGTGCCCCGACAAACTGAGGCTGTTCTGAGGGCAAAAGGGGGTGCAACTGAATATTAGGAAGGTATTCCTAATGTTTTGTACACACAGTGTAGATTTCCATTTTGTATATTAAATAAAAGATAAATCAGATATCACAACAGAGATTCAAAGTCTGTTAAGGTTCATTCTCCAACTCCACAGTAGTTGTTAAACTGCATTTGTATTTTTTTTTTAAGTCTACAGATGCAACATGAGATTCCTAAAGCTAGCACCATGATGAGATTCCTGAAGCTAGCACCATGATGAGATTCCTGAAGCTGGCACCATGATGAGATTCCTGAAGCTATGTCCGATGGAGTAGGGCTGTACAGTTGTGTTTATGCATCAGTCCTCATCACTGCTCCATGCGTCTTCAAAAGCAGGGTTCACCGTAGCCTGGCTCCCACCCTGGGATGGAGAAATACATTCAGTAAAATACTCTCAACTCACTCTACTCTCTCGCTGTCGTGTTATTTTGAGTTAAAGCGATTAAGTAAATCAGGAAAGCATTACAAACATTTCCCAAGTGCAAGCAAGCAATTATTATTCTGTTTCCCAAACTAAATAGAACTGGTGAAGCTGCTTTTGGAGCTGGCTGAAGATGCCTCTAGACATAATTTCATCAGCACCTGGGGAATGTAGCCAAGCTGAGCCAGCCTGCCTGTGTGTGTGTACCGAGTTACCCTAGTAAGGTGCAACACAAGCCACAACCCCTATGATCTCATTTCTGTGTGCACAAAAGCGAAGTCTGTCTGCCATTCCTCTCAAAAAAAATTGAAAAAGCTGTTGCGCAGCAACTCACTGCCTTCCTAAAGACTAATAATGTATACGAAACGCTTCAGCCTGGTTTTAGACCCCATCATAGCACTGAGACTGCAATCGTGAAGGTGGTGAATTACCTTTTAATGGCGTCAGACATAGGCTCTGTATCTGTTCTTGTGCTCCTAGACCTTAGTGCTGCTTTTGATATCATTGATCACCACATTCTTTTGGAGAGATTGGAAACCCAAATTGGTCTACACGGACAATTTCTGGCCTGGTTTAGATCTCATCTGTCGGAAAGATCTCAGTTTGTCTCTGTGGATGGTTTGTCCTCTGACAAATCAACTGTAAATTTCGGTGTTCCTCAAGGTTCCGTTTTAGGACCACTATTGTTTTCACTATATATTTTACCTCTTGGTGATGTCATTCAGAAACAATGTTAACTTTCACTGCTATGCGGACGATACACAGCTGTACATTTCGATGAAACATGGTGAAGCCCCAAAATTGCCCTCCCTGGAAGCCTGTGTTTCAGACATAAGGAAGTGGATGGCGGCAAATGTTTTACTTTTAAACTTGGACAAAACAGAGATGCTAGTTCTAGTTCCCAAGAAACAAAGAGATCTTTTGTTGGATCTGACAATTAATCTTGATGGTTGTACAGTTGTCTCAAATAAAACTGAAGGACCTTGGCATTACTCTGGACCCTGATCTCTCTTTTGACAAACATATCAAGACTGTTTCAAGGACAGCTTTTTTCCATCTATGTAACATTGCAAAAATCAGAAACTTTCTGTCCAAAAATGATGCAGAAAAATGAATCCATGCTTTTGTCACTTCTAGATTAGACTACTGCAATGCTCTACTTTCCGACTACCCGGATAAAGCACTAAATAAACTTCAGTTAGTGCTAAACACGGCTGCTAGAATCTTGACTAGAACCAAAAAATGTGATCATATTACTCTAGTGCTAGCCTCTCTACACTGGCTTCCTGTTAAGGCTAGGGCTGATTTCAAGGTTTTACTGCTAACCTACACAGCATTACATGGGCTTGCTCCTACCTACATTTCCGATTTGGTCCTGCCGTACATACCTACACGTACGCTACGGTCACAAGACGCAGGCCTCCTTATTGTCCCTAGAATGTCTAAGCAAACAGCTGGAGGCAGGGCTTTCTCTTATTGAGCTCCATTTTTATGGAATGGTCTGCCTATCCATGTGAGAGACGCAGACTCGGTCTCGACCTTTAAGTCTTTATTGAAGACATCTCTTCAGTAGGTCCTATGATTGAGTGTAGTTTGGCCCAGGGGTGTGAAGGTGAACGGAAAGGCACTGGAGCGACGAACCATCTGTCTCTGCCTGGCTGATTCACCTCTCTCCACTGGGATTCTCTGCCTCTAACCCTATTACGGGGGCTGAGTCACTGGCTTACTGGGGCTCTTCCATGCCGTCCCTAGGAGGGGCACGTCACTTGAGTGGGTTGAGTCTCTGATGTGATCTTCCTGTCCGGGTTGGCGCCCCCCTCGGATTCGTGCCGTGGGGGAGATCTTCGAGGGCTATACTCGGCCTCGTCTCAGGGTAGAAAGTTGGTGGTTGAAGATATCCCTCTAGTGGTGTGCAGGCTGTGCTTTGGCAAAACTGATGGGGTTATATCCTGACTGTTTGGCCCTGTTCGGGGGTATAGCCGGACGGGGCCACAGTGTCTCCTGACCCCTCCTGTCTCAGCCTCTAGTAATTATGCTGCAATAGTTTGTGTGTCGGGGGGCTAGGGTCAGTCTGTTATATCTGGAGTATTTCTCCTGTCTTATCCGGTGTCCTGTGTGAATTTAAGTATGCTCCCTCTAATTCTCTCTTCTCTCAGAGGACATGAGCCCTAGGACCATGCCTCAGGACTACCTGGCCTGTTGACCCCTTGCTGTCCCCAGTCCACCTGGTCGTGCTGCTGCTCCAGTTTCAACTGTTCTGCCTGCGGCTATGGAACCCTGACCTGTTCACCGGACGTGCTACCTTGTCCCGGAGCTGCTGTTTTCGACCCTCGCTCTCTACCGCACCTGCTGTCTCTAACTCTGAATGATTGGCTATGGAAAGCCAACTGACATTTACTCCTGAGGTGCTGACCTGTTGCACCCTCTACAACCACTGTGATTATTGTTATCTGACCCTGCTGGTCATCTATGAGCATTGGAACATCTTGGCCATGTACCGTTATAATCTCCACCCGGCACAGCCAGAAGAGGACTGGCAACCCCTCATAGCCTGGTTTCTTCCTAGGTACCTGCCCTTCTTGGGAGTTTTTCCTAGCCACCGTGCTTCTACACCTGCATTCCTTGCTGTTTGGGGTTTTAGGCTGGGTTTCTGTATTGCACTTTGTGACATCGGCTGATGTAAAAAGGGCTTTATAAATACATTTGATTGATTGATCCCTCCAGATAAGAGCGTCTGCTAAATGTCTAAAATGTAAATGTACTGGTATGAAATAAAAAGGGCCTACTAGATGCCTGTCTATTAGTCTGGCTAATGTGACAGCATTTTACAACAAGAACAGGGACCTGCGTATAATTACTACCCCCCAAACGTGCTTTAAATTGTTCCTGCTGTGCAGCCTCCTACCTTGGCGGCTGTCCCTTCTTCTTCCACGTCTGGTGGTCGTACAACAGGAACCCAGGCTAGGATGTTACAGTCTTTACCACCGCTGTATAGCTCCTGGAAACACAGAAGAGAGGAGTGATTTAGCCTGGGTCTCAATAATCTGTGCTCTTTACATCCTGGCCAGAGCCATATATTTATCTATATATATACACACTACCATTCAACAGTTTGTGGTCACTTAGAAATGTCTTTGTTTTTGAAAGAAAAGCAATTTTTTTTGTCCATTAAAATAACACCAAATTGATCAGAAATACAGTAAATGACTATTGTAGCTGGAAACGGCAGATTTTTAATGGAATATCTACATAGGCGTACAGAGGCCCATTATCAGCAACCATCACTCCTGTGTTCCAATGGCACGTTGTGTTAGGTTTATAATTTTAAGAAGGCT
The DNA here is from genome assembly GCF_965601325.2 of Salmo salar. Classification (NCBI taxonomy): domain Eukaryota; kingdom Metazoa; phylum Chordata; class Actinopteri; order Salmoniformes; family Salmonidae; genus Salmo; species Salmo salar. Next base: position 38,000,472 of record NC_138310.1, on the reverse strand, counting down.
AATCATTAGAAAACCCTTTTGCAATTATGTTAGCACAGCTGAAAACTGTTGTTCTGATTAAAGAAGCAATAAAAATGTCCTTTAGACTGGTGTTTTGCGGGTACTATTTAATGAAGCTGCCAGTTGAGGACTTGTGAGGCGTCTGTTTCTCAAAGTAGACTCTAACGTACTTGTCCTCTTGCTCAGTTGTGCACCGGGCCTCCCACTCATCTTTCTATTTTGGTTAGAGCCAGTTTGCGCTGTTCTGTGAAGGGAGTAGTACACAGCGTTGTACGAGATCTTCAGTTTCTTGTCAATTTCTCGCATGGAATAGCCTTCATTTCGCAGAACAAGAATAGACTGATGAGTTTCAGAAGAAAGGTATTGTTTCTGGCCATTTTGAGCCTGTAATCCAACCCACAAATGCTGATGCTCCAGATATTCAACTAGTCTAAAGAAGGCCAGTTTTATTGCCTCTTTAATCAGAACAACAGTTTTCAGCTGTGCTAGCATAATTGCAAAAGGGTTTTCTAATGATCAATTAGCCTTTTAAAGTGATAAACTTGGATTAGCTAACACAACGTGCCACTGGAACACAGGAGCGATGGTTGCTGATAATGGGCCTCTGTACGCCTATGTAGATATTCCATAAAAAATCTGCCGTTTACAGCTACAATAGTCATTTAAAACATGAACAATGTCTACACTGTATTTCTGATCAATTTGATGTTATTTTGATGGACATTTTTTTTTGCTTTTCTTTCAAAATCAAGGACATTTCTAAGTGACCCCAAACTTTTGAACGGTAGTGTTTTGCTCTGGTCCTGGCTGCTGTTTACCCATTTCAGCTGCACCTCAAAATCCATTTGGTTTAATCTCTGTGTCCCATATACACGTTAGCATTCGGTCCTAAATTAGCAAAGTTTGTCAAGTGGAAAGAAACATGTTGGGGAAGTGTCAGTGTTGATGGCGGGAGGAAGTACAGAGTTATTACAGCAGTGTCCACCTTATGAAACACTAGACTCAAAACAATGACAATCATCATCCAGAAAAACAACCAATAGAAGTTCATAAAGTCCAAAACGTGCCAATCATTTGAAGAGGTGTATTTTTGGGTGGCAGGTAGCCTAGCGGTTAAGAGTGTTGGGCCAATAACCAAAAGGTCGCTGGCTCGAATCCCTAAGCCGACTAGGTGAAGAAGAAACAAATATATAATAATAAATAAAATAGGTCGATGTGCCCTTGAGCAAGGCACTCAACCCTAATTACTCCTGTAAGTCGCTCTGGATAAACGTGTCTGCTAAATGACTAACATGTAAAATGTGGCATTAGCCTACTTCAAAAGACAAGAAGCAAAAAGACATTCCAAAACTATGTGTTCTTTCCAATAAACAAACACTCAAAGTTGCTCTGCCACATTCTTACAGGTTTAATAAGTAGGACATTAGGTGGATATACTCTAACAGCAGAACTAATGTCTAACACAAATACTACTGTGATATGAAATGTGATGTGGATGAGTAAGATATGCATTAAAATGAGATACTAAGGAAACTGTATAATCATGTATTAGGGAATTTATTAGCCTGTATAGCAGTTGGAGTGAAGAAAGACACGCCTTCGTAAAAGATTATCAGATTATATGTCATAGTACTACCCCGTTCTTCAACAAAACTCTCATTGCAGTACTTTGACAAGTAAACAAAACTCTCCATAAAAGAGAACAAACTCATTTCTGGCCTTCACCTTTATAATCATTAAGGCCCAATTGTTTTTCATACCCCTGTGACTAGGCCATGGCTAATGGCTTTACATGAGGATGTTGACTTTAATATGTCATCTATTCAAGGGTAAATTACCTTCTGTAGCCTACCTCAAATACACCCCCACTGCAACTCACAGATCTCGTCCTGCGCTCCACAGATGGAAAGATCCAATCATTCTTCACAAATGCTAACCTTAACCATTAACAGGAAGATGCAAAAGAGGGGATGCCGTCTCAATTTAGTATTTTCTCCTTTCACTTCTTTAACATTAGTGAAAGGCCACAGTGTTCCGTACCTCCCAAGGCAGGTTGTCATATCTGTGCCAACTGTACCATAAACTGACAATGCGTCAGCTATCTATGTGCAGTACGCTGGTAATGTGGGTAGAATAGGAATTTGTTATGATTCTCTGTGAGGTACAGAAGGCCTTCAAGGCCTCTGGTCTGCTAGGGTCATATTCATTGGGAACCAAACAGAATCAAATGGGTCAAAACAGGGAGGGACATACCGGGTTTTCCGATGCAAAACATTTTGCTATGGTTTGCTACAGTGTGCACTAATGAGTAGGACCCACGTCTCAGAGACCTTGGTTCAACTTAGGAACAATATGACGTCACATGAGCTGATTTACATGAACATACGTAAGGTATTGATAATGAACAAACATAATGATGTTAATAAACCTGTCATTTGTTATTAGTCTATAGCCATAAAGGATGGACGCACCTACAGACAGACAGACAGTCAGTCAGTCAGTCAGTCACCTGGTAGTCGGGGTGGAACTGGCAGCAGTCCACGTTGTTGTAGTGTCCCCTCAGCATGGTTACAAGTTCCCCCGTGTGTAGAGTGTACACCGCCACCGAGCTGCCACAAGGTACAAACACAAACTCCGGGCTGCAGCTACGAGAAACCGTGATCTTTAACCCCTTACGGCTTTCGTTACTCACCTTCCCATAATTCACCTGAGAGACAGAGAGGAGTTGGGAGGGTCAGTTGGACGGATGACCAAGCTAACAGTAGAACAGCACTTCAACTATCAAACTGCTACAGAACATTATGTAGAGTGGTGAAAAGCATGGAGAAATTCAGAAAGCAGGTTAAATATGTGTTGTACTGATACGGACCACGCTAGCTAAAGTGGGCTGTTTAAAGACGTACTGTATAACTCATTTCAGCCAGAAGATGTGGTATGTTACTTGTAAAATATAATGCAATGTTTATATGACCCCCCTTTCATACCACTTATTTTCAGGTATACCCTTTTAGAAATATCAGTGGGTAACAGGCATATTGGGAGGTGTGGGGGGTGTTGTTAAACCATGGGGCCTGTTTGCAGTTCAAATTAGAGCGGTATTAAACAATGGAAGTGTTCATGAATTTACCTGCAAAAAGGCAGAGCACCATTCACCATTCATTCCTGTATTTTGCTTACAGGGTCTGAAAACGCAGGAATCATGACTTGGTCTTCAGCTGGCTTTTATTTGTCCATGTTTTTACTCCTTACCCCTTTCAGACATACCAACATGTGGGATTTTAGTCTGTGTATAAAAGGGATATATGTCTTCAAGTCATCAAGCAGGCAAAGTGTTTCTCCTAACCCAAAGCAGCACAGGACCTTTATGTGAAGGCTTGAGGCCTTCACCTGCAGACCCAGCTAGTGAGGGGAAGTTTATGTATGGAAGGTAATGGGGCTAGAGGCACAGTGATGTCCCTTAGTGCTTGAGGCTGCTGTCACAGAGAGGGATGGCTACTGATCATTTAGGGTAAGGCATGGAAGAGTCACACACGCTATGTAATGTGTTCCAGACAAGGCCTCCAGGGATGGGCAGGAAATGTGCACACACACACAAACATGCACCCTCGGACAGGGCCTCGGGGTAGAGGCCTAGTCCTCACCCATTGGATCCCCGCCAGACACATTTTTGAACCTCTCTCACTCTCTGCATCTCTCTCGCTCGCTGTATCTCTCTTACACACACACACACACACAACCTACCAGTGTGTTTTTTCCATTGGCACTGTTCCACAGCCTCATGCGGTCGTCTGTTCCCGTGGTGAGAAGGTAGAGGCCGTCGACCGTGAAGCAGAGGCCATTTACCCTTCCATTATGGGCTGTGTTCACTGGCAAACACACACACACGTCATTAAATGCCAATGAGATAATATAACTATTATTTAAGGGGAAAGGACACTGGGAAGAGCATTTGATAATCATATCACTCAACCCTTTGTCTCTTCTCTTTACCCCGTTATCACGATGCTTTCACTATCATGTAGACATCTTCTCTTTACCCCGTTATCAGGTGTGGGGGGAGTCAGAGAGAAGGGGAGGTGTGACAGTGTGTTCCTACCTGCCTCTGACGAGGCCTTGGACTTGTCCCCGTTGTGTTGGTCCAGAGAGAACAGGCTCCCTGAGGCCCGACGCACATCCCACACCAACACCCTGCTGTCAGTACTGAGAGAGAGAGAGAGAGAGAGAGAGAGAGAGAGAGATCGAGAGATCGAGAGATCGAGAAACAGAGTGAGCGCATGAGAAGCCGAAATCAACAGCCTTCCATCCTTCAGGGGACATGTGTCAGTGCCCTGGGGCCTTATAGGGATATATAAATGACCCTTACATAAACGCCACCTAACTGGTCTGCATACGACGGTTCACAACACTGGGCATCAACAACGTAACACTACAACAATGCAACACAATACCTTAAATTATCCAGCTACAGAATAGTGCCTCAAATTTCCTCAAAACAGTCCTCCATATAAAAAAAACTATTTCAGTCCATACAAAATGTTCAAAGACAGTGTGTTTCACTGTCCAATTGCCCATGTTATCGGTAGCAGTTGAAATGCTGCTCAGTTGTTTTTCAAAATCACTTACAGCCCAAAGGGACAGTGATTTGATCCCAATGGTTTAATTAGCAGATCTAATTTGGCGTAAACCAGCTGAGTACTCTCTCCCTGCCATATGCTGCATTGTTATTCCCAGGGAATAGAGGCTGGTTCAGTCTCTCTGTGTGCCAATGAGTTCAGGTGACATACTGATACAGTCTAGTTATGGTAATAGAAAGTGGAATCACTTTCACTAGCTAGATTGGAATTTCTATGATGCTTGGGCGTGAAATGAGGGAGGGACATTTATCTAAAGGCCCTTCAAGGTTTGGTGTAGGTCGGCCTACCTGGCTGTAGCTAAAATGTGCTCATATCTTGGCGACCACCGAACAGATAGGACCTCACCTCTGTGACCTGAGGGATAGAAAGGACATTCAGTGGAAGTGTGTGTTAGTGTAGACACGTTTTACTATACTTGTGAGTACCAGAAGTCCTCACAAGAAAAGTAAACCAAATAAAACTCAGAAGTGAGGACATTTTTCCGGGCCTCACTTATAAAAAGGCTATTTTAGGTTTAGGGGTTAGGTTTAGGCTCCCGAGTGGCACAGCGGTCTAAGGCACTGCATCTCAGTGCAAGAGGCGTCACTGGTTCAAATCCAGGCTGTATCACATCCGGCCATGATAGGGAGTCCCATAGGGCGGCGCACAATTGGCCCAGCATCGACCGGGTTTGGCGTCATTGTAAATAAGAATTTGTTCTTAACTGACTTGCCTAGTTAAATAAAGGTTCAATTAGGTTTAGGGAAAATAGGATTTTGAAGTCCTCACAAGTATAGTAAGACATAGGGGTGGGTGTGTGTGTGTGTGTGGCTCTCACCCTGCAGAACCTGGATGCGTGAGCCAGACTTCAGGTCACAGAGCTGTACTTTCTGGTCTTTGGTACCCACTGAGAACACACAGATCAACAGATTACTTGAAAGGTTACATACAGTATGACTAACACAAAGAAAAACATCTCTACTTTCACTGTGTGTGTTAATGCTTTGTGACAGAGGAGAAACTGGAGGCCCTGGTTCTCTCAGATAAGATAGGAATGTATAAGAGAGCAGTTCTACTCTTGGATAAACATGAGCTAATAACACACATCATTCACTTAGGGGATGAGAGCTGACAGGGAGCTATAGGCTGACAGGGAGCTACAGGCTGACAGGGAGCTACAGGCTGACAGGGAGCTACAGGCTGACAGGGAGCTACAGGCTGACAGGGAGCTAGAGGTGACAGGGAGCTAGAGGTGACAGGGAGCTAGAGGTGACAGGGAGCTAGAGGTGACAGGGAGCTAGAGGTGACAGGGAGCTAGAGGTGACAGGGAGCTAGAGGTGACAGGGAGCTAGAGGTGACAGGGAGCTACAGGCTGACAGGGAGCTAGAGGTGACAGGGAGCTAGAGGTGACAGGGAGCTACAGGCTGACAGGGAGCTAGAGGTGACAGGGAGCTAGAGGTGACAGGGAGCTACAGGCTGACAGGGAGCTACAGGCTGACAGGGAGCTAGAGGTGACAGGGAGCTAGAGGTGACAGGGAGCTAGAGGTGACAGGGAGCTAGAGGTGACAGGGAGCTACAGGCTGACAGGGAGCTAGAGGTGACAGGGAGCTAGAGGTGACAGGGAGCTAGAGGTGACAGGGAGCTACAGGCTGACAGGGAGCTAGAGGTGACAGGGAGCTAGAGGTGACAGGGAGCTACAGGCTGACAGGGAGCTAGAGGTGACAGGGAGCTAGAGGTGACAGGGAGCTAGAGGTGACAGGGAGCTAGAGGTGACAGGGAGCTAGAGGCTGACAGGGAGCTAGAGGTGACAGGGAGCTAGAGGTGACAGGGAGCTAGAGGTGACAGGGAGCTAGAGGTGACAGGGAGCTAGAGGTGACAGGGAGCTAGAGGTGACAGGGAGCTAGAGGTGACAGGGAGCTAGAGGTGACAGGGAGCGGGTACAGGCTGACAGGGAGCTACAGGCTGACAGGGAGCTACAGGCTGACAGGGAGCTACGAGGTGACAGGGAGCTAGAGGTGACAGGGAGCTAGAGGTGACAGGGAGCTACAGGCTGACAGGGAGCTAGAGGTGACAGGGAGCTAGAGGTGACAGGGAGCTAGAGGTGACAGGGAGCTAGAGGTGACAGGGAGCTAGAGGTGACAGGGAGCTAGAGGTGACAGGGAGCTACAGGCTGACAGGGAGCTACAGGCTGACAGGGAGCTAGAGGTGACAGGGAGCTAGAGGTGACAGGGAGCTAGAGGTGACAGGGAGCTACAGGCTGACAGGGAGCTAGAGGTGACAGGGAGCTAGAGGTGACAGGGAGCTAGAGGTGACAGGGAGCTAGAGGTGACAGGGAGCTACAGGCTGACAGGGAGCTAGAGGTGACAGGGAGCTAGAGGTGACAGGGAGCTAGAGGTGACAGGGAGCTACAGGCTGACAGGGAGCTAGAGGTGACAGGGAGCTAGAGGTGACAGGGAGCTACAGGCTGACAGGGAGCTACAGGCTGACAGGGAGCTAGAGGTGACAGGGAGCTAGAGGTGACAGGGAGCTAGAGGTGACAGGGAGCTACAGGCTGACAGGGAGCTACAGGCTGACAGGGAGCTAGAGGTGACAGGGAGCTAGAGGTGACAGGGAGCTAGAGGTGACAGGGAGCTAGAGGTGACAGGGAGCTACAGGCTGACAGGGAGCTAGAGGTGACAGGGAGCTAGAGGTGACAGGGAGCTACAGGCTGACAGGGAGCTAGAGGTGACAGGGAGCTAGAGGTGACAGGGAGCTAGAGGTGACAGGGAGCTACAGGCTGACAGGGAGCTAGAGGTGACAGGGAGCTAGAGGTGACAGGGAGCTAGAGGTGACAGGGAGCTAGAGGTGACAGGGAGCTAGAGGTGACAGGGAGCTAGAGGTGACAGGGAGCTAGAGGTGACAGGGAGCTAGAGGTGACAGGGAGCTAGAGGTGACAGGGAGCTAGAGGTGACAGGGAGCTAGAGGTGACAGGGAGCTAGAGGTGACAGGGAGCTAGAGGTGACAGGGAGCTACAGGCTGACAGGGAGCTACAGGCTGACAGGGAGCTAGAGGTGACAGGGAGCTAGAGGTGACAGGGAGCTACAGGCTGACAGGGAGCTAGAGGTGACAGGGAGCTAGAGGTGACAGGGAGCTAGAGGTGACAGGGAGCTAGAGGTGACAGGGAGCTAGAGGTGACAGGGAGCTAGAGGTGACAGGGAGCTAGAGGTGACAGGGAGCTACAGGCTGACAGGGAGCTAGAGGTGACAGGGAGCTAGAGGTGACAGGGAGCTAGAGGTGACAGGGAGCTAGAGGTGACAGGGAGCTAGAGGTGACAGGGAGCTAGAGGTGACAGGGAGCTAGAGGTGACAGGGAGCTAGAGGTGACAGGGAGCTAGAGGTGACAGGGAGCTAGAGGTGACAGGGAGCTACAGGCTGACAGGGAGCTAGAGGTGACAGGGAGCTAGAGGTGACAGGGAGCTAGAGGTGACAGGGAGCTAGAGGTGACAGGGAGCTAGAGGTGACAGGGAGCTACAGGCTGACAGGGAGCTAGAGGTGACAGGGAGCTAGAGGTGACAGGGAGCTAGAGGTGACAGGGAGCTAGAGGTGACAGGGAGCTAGAGGTGACAGGGAGCTAGAGGTGACAGGGAGCTAGAGGTGACAGGGAGCTAGAGGTGACAGGGATGGACACAAAATAACCAGGGTTGAGTCCATCTGGTAGAAACCAGACACAAATAAAATGATAATTCTGGTCCGCCTGACAAATTCTGATCATTCTAGCACCACCAGAACATTCCAGAAAAAGGTTGATTGCGCCATTAGTAAAATGTGTAATTGAAAGACTTCATGACATTTTGTTTTGAGTTTGGGAAGAATCTCAGAGAAACAAAAACCAACAGAGCGAGAGAGAGCGAGAGCAGTGTGGGTGATTGGGAAGGTATGTGTAACCAGTCTGTCCTGCTCTGTCAGCAGGGGGGGCAGAGCCTGGATTCCTGTCATGTCTCCAGAACAGCACGTCTCTCTAAACTCTTCCTGAGTCAGTTCCAACCCTTGACACCCCTAGGGGCATACACTCTGTACTACACCGCTGTTTCACAATCAACATTTACATTTTATTCTGTTTGATTTACTGAGGCCTCATATGTTCATTCTTAGATTATATCAATAAGACATAGACAGTAAATCATATTTTAAGAGCATGACACGCATACAATTTCACCCACAGCCAGGTCACCCACGATACAAGTCAGAATTCGACGTCAATCCATTGTCTAAGGACGTCGGGAGATGACGTGGAAACCAGCCACTAGGCTTCAAGTAGGTTTAGTTTTGCTAGAGCATTGTGGACAGGGATGAGGGATCTGGATAGGCGTAAACATCTGCCTCTGGTGCCAAAGGTTGCATGCTCAAATCCAGCGACAGAAAGTTGTTTTTGAGATTTTGGTTTTTAAAAAATCTTAACCCTTACCTTAGGCATTAACTCAAAATGGTTAACCATAAAACTTAACCTTAAAAACACTTCAAAATGTGACTTTTACAACAACTTCGAAATGTGATGTTTAAGAAACATAGATGATTCTGACGTGAGACTGCGAGAGCTTGTTACACACACACACACACACACACACCTGCGATGAGGCTGTGTTTCCTGGCAATGGGGGACATGTGGTGACAGTAGACGTTTCCTTCAAACTGGAACACTTCAGCGGGCTACAGACACACAAGAAGGAGAAGGAAGTATCAGCTTTAGTTCAACATAAACTTGATATCTCTGAGACAGAGACAACACTACTACATGGGAAGAGCAAACATGTATAGAAAACCACTGTTCAGTCAGTCGGTCAGCACGATAGGAAAGAACACTGTCGTGACTGACTGACACAATGGGACCAGGAGACAGAAATGAGGGATGAGGCTGAGACTGGGAGAGGAATGGAGGGGAGTGGAGAAGAACAGAGCAGGGGACTAGGAAGCTGGAGGAGGAGAGGAATGGAGGGGAGTGGAGGAGAACAGAGCAGGGGACTAGGAAGCTGGAGGAGGAGAGGAATGGAATGGAGGGGAGTGGAGAAGAACAGAGCAGGGGACTAGGAAGCTGGAGGAGGAGAGGAATGAAGGGGAGTGGAGAAGAACAGAGCAGGGGACTAGGAGAGGAATGGAGGGGAGTGGAGAAGAACAGAGCAGGGGACTAGGAAGCTGGAGGAGAGGAATGGAGGGGAGTGGAAGAGAACAGAGCAGGGGACTAGGAAGCTGGAGGAGGAGAGGAATGGAGGGGAGTGGAGAAGAACAGAGCAGGGGACTAGGAAGCTGGAGGAGGAGAGGAATGGAGGGGAGTGGAGAAGAACAGAGCAGGGGACTAGGAAGCTGGAGGAGGAGAGGAATGGAGGGGAGTGGAGGAGAACAGAGCAGGGGACTAGGAAGCTGGAGGAGGAAAGGAGGGGAGTGGAGGAGAACAGAGCAGGGGACTAGGAAGCTGGAGGAGGAGGGGAATGGAGGGGAGTGGAGGAGAACATAGCAGGGGACTAGGAAGCTGGAGGAGGAGAGTAGAGTGACAGTTACAATGCAAATCCCTCTGCAAACAAGTTTTGCTGTCCCCTAGCTGACTCTGAGGTAACCATGGCACAGCGTGATTCTAGCTCATCACAGAGAGCACCATATGGCCATAAGAGGCAAAGAGTGCGAGAGAGAGACAAAGAGTTAGAGAGTATGTAAGGTGTACCTTTAGTGTCTCAGTGTCCCAGACCTTCATGGTTTTGTCAAAGGAGCTGGAGACAAACATGCCTGTGTCGTGTGGGTACCATTGCACTGTCTCTACACTGAACCTGTGAACATACGGACTGGACCTGCAACACAAACACATTAACAGTGACCACCACAGCCTCACACACACACACACACACACACACACACACACACACACACACACACACACACACACACACACACACACACACACACACACACACACACACACACACACACACACACACACACACACACACACACACACACACACACACACACACACACACACACACACACACACACACACACACACACACACACAATCAGTGATGCTGCCATCTAGTGGATGCCATCAGGTATGTGAGCCACACACCTGCCTACAGTGCAGACTGCTTTACAGGTGTATTGGGGTTTCCTGCTGTTGTTCTCCAGGTCATACACCACAATCACCCCATCTGCCCCTCCAGATAGCATGCTATAGAACAGACAAGAGGAGAGGGTTATCTCCCAATGAAATAGCACCAGAAGGATTCTAAAAAAGTGCTATACAGGCAACACATGTCTATGTTGAATTGTAGGAGGTTGCTTATGTATCAAGTTATGTTGAAATCAGGTGATGACGGAACTCTGCATTAGGTTACATGTTATAGGCCTAGGCTATATGGTAATCATAACAAATTATGTCCTCAATTGACATATTGTCAGACCTACTACTAATGATACTTACTATCTGCCCTCAATGACTTCGATGTCTATGGTGTTTATGCCGTTGCTATGGATTCGATCCACATCTCTGTCATGATTCAGCTCTAAATTGAGGACCCTTAAGAGAAAACAAAGGAGACAGAGTCATGACGTCAGTGATCTTCAGGTCGGAAAGTAGGAGATGCCCGAGTTCCCAAAATGGAAATATTTTTCCCTGTCGGAGCTCGTTTTTGACCGAGTTCCTAGTTGTGATGAACGCACTGAAGTCGGAGATTTCCGAGTTCCCAGTTGTTTTGAATGCGTCATAACACCCACACACCAACATAGAAGCCTAGTTAATTACCACAACCAGTCATAAACCCCGCCTATGTCTACAATTTAGCTTCATAAAATGTTATTTTACACCTAGCCACACTGTTGACCTTATGTCTAACCTTAAATTAAGACCCCAAAGCAAATAGTTGTTTTCATGAATTTTTACGATCGACAATTTGACACAACTAGTGATACCGACAAACACTGGTAACAGTAACGTTCCCAGGAATGATATGGCCAACTTTCCCCTCACCTCACTCACCTCCGTGTTGACTCTGCCCGTCTCAGACGAAGTGGGTCGTCAAGTCCAGCCTGTCTTGCTGTTAGAAAACCCAACATCTTCCCACAATAAATTAATCTTTAAATTTCGTAGCTAGCTAGCCTTACAAGAATGTTTATGTTTGTTCTCAAGCTAGCATAGCTAGCTCGAGGGTTGGTTACCCATCTACACGTTCAATACCATTAGCTACTAAACTAGTTTTTCAAACGCTTTGTGTGTACAATACATTTTTGTGATCTGGGATTGATAAAAAATCCGATCGAATCATTGTATGCCATCTGTCTTACTTAACATCATTTAGCAAGCTAACTCCCAGTCAACAAGGGACGAGTGGGTGGCCATGTTGTTACGTCAGGACGATTGAACACCGCTCTGGTATAACAAGCGCACTCATTGGTTACTCTGATTCAGTCATCCAATCAAAACATATCTTACTGTTATCTGTTAGATTGCGTAAACAACAAATCCAATTGAATATGCGTTGATAGGATCATTGTGTAGGTCAAAGTTTTAGCTATATTTCTAATATTGAAATTAATATTAGCGAGCTACTGTTACATATGATACTGTAGCCTATACCAAATATTGCTCTGTTACAGTCTGCACACATTTACTTTAACGTTAGCTAGGTAGCGAAAATGCATAACTTCTCGTTACAGTAATAAAATCGGACAGTTCTAGAAGATAACTGAGTAGCTATTAGACTAGTTAGAAGTAACGTTATCTATGTAGGACAAAACAGAGGCATTCGTCTAGGTCAAAGTTTATACAGGGGATGAGGTAACGTTAGCCAATTAAGTATTTTCCTCTGGCTGCCAGTAGTATTTACTTCCTAAATGGTCGGTGCCCACATGTTCTTTTATCACCCCAAAGGTCCGGCGTAATAGACCTCCGATCCTGCTCGTATTGAGAAAATATGATATATGCAGCTATCGTTCTCGTATACTTCACCATACAACCAGTCCTATTAAATAAAGATGATCATATTGTCTGTTTGTTACAATGTTGTTGAGATCTTGGCTGTCACTTTTTGCTTTGTAATATTTGACCACTAGATGGAGTGTATGAACCTGTTTTGATATAATATACACTACATTCTCAAAATTATGTGGACACCCCTTCAAATTAGTGGATTCTGCTATTTCAGCCACACCCATTGCTGAAATCGAGGACACAGCCATGCAGTCTCCATAGACAAACACTGGCAGTAGAATAGCCTGTACTGAAGAGCTCAGTGACTTTCAATGTTGGACCGTCATAGGATGCCACCATAACAACAAATCAGTTCGTCAAATTTATGCCGTTAGAGCTGCCCCGGTCCACTGTCAGTGCTGTTATTGTGAAGTGGAAACGTCTAGGAACAACAACGGCTGAGCAGCGAAGTGGTAGGTCGCACAAGCTCACAGAACGGGACCGGCGAATGCTGAAGCACATAGCGTGAAAAGATAGTCTGTCCTCGGTTGCAATACTCACTACCGAGTTCCAAACTACCTCTGGAAGCAACATTAGGCACAAGATCTGTTAGTCAGGAGCTTCGTGAAATGGGTTTCCATGGCCAAGCAGCCGCACACAAGCCTGAGATCACCATGCGCAATGCCAAGCGTCGGCTGGAGTGGAACTACCTGCCAGTATGTATAGTGCCAACTGTAAGTTTGGTGAAGGAGGAATAATGGTCTGGGGCTGATTTTCATGGTTCAGGCTCCTTAGTTCCAGTGAAGGGAAATCTTAACAATACAGCATACATTCTAGACGATTCTGTACTTCCAACTTTGTGGCAACAGTTTGGGGAAGGCCCTTTCCTGTTTCAGAATGACAATTCTATCTCTATCCTCTGCAAAAAGTAAGGTCCATACCGAAATGGTTTGTCGATCGGTGTGGAAAAACTTGACTGGCTTGCACAGAGCCCTGACCTCAACCCCATTGAACACCTTTGGGATGAATTGGAACACAGACTGAGAGCCAAGCCTAATCACCCAACATCAGTGCCCAACCTCGCTAATGCTTTTGTGGCTGAATGGAAGCAAGTCCTTGTAGCAATGTTCCAACATCTAGTTGAAAGCCTTCCCAGAAGAGTGGAGGCTGTTATAGCAGCAAAAGGAGGACCAACTCCATATTAATGCCCATCATTTTGGAATGAGATGTTCGACGAGCAGCTGTCCTCATACTTTTGTACACATACAAATTACATAAGCTTCTTCAACAAATGTCTCCCTCTCCACTTGCTCGTCTGTTAATTGCAGCTCATTTGACATGTCAAAGCTCACTGAAGCCCATCTTTGTTTAAACATCCCATTCAAGCCATTATATAATATGACACTGCAACCGTGTCACATAATTACTATCAGTTAATCTCCCTCTACTCTTCAGACAAACACATTCCATCCTGTGTATGAGGATGTAGAACGAGGTCAGATCTCCCAGTTGAGACATGGGGAAGATCTCAATTGTATCCTCTCGCCTCTCTCCTCATCTCCTTTTCAAAACCCATTGGATGAGAAAGCCAGAGGTCCCTCCCCCCTGACCTTCTCCTCCAATGGGTTTTGAGGAGGGAAGAGGATGCGAGGAGTATGCAATTGAGATCTTCCCATGGAAGCAGTATGTAGCATAACGTATAAGCCAGGCCTCCGATATGAGTCAGCAGACTAATCCGTAGTGACTAGGCACTGTTGTCATTTAACAAGGCAGAGGACATACATGCTGTTCTCCTGTAGACTGAAACAGTTTCTTTACCTCGTCTCCTCTCCTTCACATGACCAATGACTTGACATGGCTCCTTGTCAGGGGTTATATGCCAAAGTGTGAGGAGGACTCTGCCTTCGGACATAACGCTGTTAGTTAACCTTCCATATCCTGTTGGATAGCACAAGGACACAAAGAAATAGGCCTACATGAATGGATGAATTTCGACCAGATTCAAGTGATTTGACTAGGACTGCATTCTCAGTCTATAAAACCATATTAGCTGTATTCATTTACCAGATGATCTCCTTCTTGGGGTGTAGGATTTAGAAAGGAGATACTGCCCTAATACCCATTCGCTTACTAACTGTACTGAGACTGTTGTCGTTGTCATCTGTTTGTTTCTTTGGGAGACCTCTGCCCACCTCATACTCATTACTACTGTCAGGTTACGTTAAGCTGTTTCTAAGCATGTAGGTGGCTGAGTATTCAAACATCGCAGAGCGCAATCTACTGTAGGCCTAGGCTACTGGCAGTGTTGCTGCTGCTGGCAGTGTTGCAGCCGGCAGTGTTGCTTCTGCGCAGTGTTGCTGCTGCTGATGTTGCTACCAGTATTGGGACCTCTTTTGTTGTTCAGTCACTAGGCCTATGTTGATTTTGCAATAGGACCTTTCGTGCATTAATAGGCTAGGCATCAAGTTCCAGTCAATCAATCTTACATGCACACTTATGCCATCACATATTGGCTGTGTAATTTCACTGGTCATAATGGTCCTTTTTCCCACTCACTCTTCCTCAGGAAGGCCAGAACTGTGCGCTATCATCAGCTACACACACATGCACACTATCTTCTCTTTCTTTCTCACGCCAACCTAGTGAAAATAAAAGGTATGTATTATTCAGTCCATAAGTCTTGTTAAAGTGAGCTCTTTTTCATCTTAAACTGTGTCTCTCTCTCGTAGATGCATAGGTAGCTCTCTCTTTCTCAACTATCTATCTCCTCAATCTATTCATCTGTCTCAATCTGTCTGTCCCCTATATTAGGCTATATATAGGTTATTGTTTTTACCATCAAGGACCACTTTGGAAACAAGCGTTTTAATTAATTATTTCAAGTGATGTCATCTGGGTCCACATTGTACATTTGGTTGTATATGTCTGTTACACAAAATAAATTCAATTCAATACCTTTGTTGTGCTTTACTGCTCTTATTTTCTATCCCTCTCCAATCTGTTGCGCTGCAGAAAACTGGGGCGTAAGTAATGATGTGTGTTGTGTTCGTTTGCCCAGGACAGAATTGGTCGCTAAGCTCTAATGGACAAAAGCTGAGGGAAAAATATTCCAATGTTGTTATTTTGTTCAAGCTATCTCTATCCTCTCCCTTCTCTCTCTATCCTCTCCCTTCTCTCCTTATCCTCTCCCTTCTCTCTCTATCCTCTCCCTTCTATCTCTATCCTCTCCCTTCTCTCTCTATCCTCTCCCTTCTCTCCTTATCCTCTCCCTTCTCTCTCTATCCTCTCCCTTCTCTCCTTATCCTCTCCCTTCTCTCTCTATCCTCTCCCTTCTATCTCTATCCTCTCCCTTCTCTCTCTATCCTCTCCCTTCTCTCCTTATCCTCTCCCTTCTATCTCTATCCTTTCCCTTCTTTCTCTATCCTCTCCCTTCTCTCCCTATCCTCTCCCTTCTCTCTCTATCGTCTCCCTTCTATCTCTATCCTCTCCCTTCTCTCTCTATCCTCTCCCTTCTATCTCTATCCTCTTCCTTCTATTTCTATCCTCTCCCTTCTCTCCCTATCCTCTCCCTTCTCTTTCTATCCTCTCCCTTCTATCTCTATTCTCTCCCTTCTATCTCTATCCTCTCCCTTCTCTCTCTATCCTCTCCCTTCTCTCTCTATCCTCTCCCTTCTCTCTCTATCCTCTCCCTTCTCTCTCTATCCTCTCCCTTCTCTCTCTATCCTCTCCCTTCTCTCTTTATCCTCTCCCTTCTCTCTCTATCCTCTCCCTTCTCTCTCTATCCTCTCCCTTCTATCTCTATCCTCTCCATCACTTACTTTTTATCTCCCTTCCTCAGCTGCACTGTCGGGTTCCCATAATGCAACACACTTTGAAAGGCGGTGACCATCAACTTGACAAAAGTGAACCGCTCAAACATGCCCAATGGTCCATGTTCGAGAGCATCAAATCCATGACCCATTATGAGTAAATGGTGGCTGACTGACTAACTCACTAATCTACAAATAATAATGAGTAGTTATTAATGATGCAAGGTGATTTGTAGATCAGCAAGCAGTGATGGAGAAAGTACCCAATTGTTATACTTGAGTAAAAGTAAACATATTTTAATAGAAAATGACTCAAGTAAAAGTGAAAGTCACCCAGTAAAATACTACTTGAGTAAAAGTCTAAAAGTATTTGGTTTTAAATATACTTAAGTATCAAAATTAAAGTATAAATAATTTCAAATCCCTTATATTAATAAAACCATACAGCACAATTTTTTATTTTTATTTACCGATAGCAAGGGGCATGTCACGACTCCCACCGAAGGTGGCTCCCCCTCCTGCTCGGGTGGCACTCGGCGGTCGTCGTCACCAGCCTACTAGCTGCCACTGATTCCCTTTTGTTTCCCCCCTTTCCGTTATTGTTTGCACCTGTTCTGTGTTGGGGTGATTAGCGGGGCTATATTAGCCAGTAAGCCCGTCTGCCCTTTGTGCGGGATTGTTTCTCTGTATGCTGTGCTTGGTGACACGCTGATTTTGGATTTTGCATTAGTGCGTGTGTTTGCGCCAACAGTGTTTTGTCCCCTGTGTTTGGGGCACTTTGTTTTGTGTGAGCTCTGATCGCTGTTTGGGGTGGCTTGTATTTTAGCCGTTGTGCTCATTAAAGCCACTACCCTGTATCGCTGCTTCCTGCATTTGATTCCTTGCCAGCACGACACCCAAGCCTTATAGAATCCTGCACCACTATGGAGTCCGCAGGAGCAGCTGCCAACCCCCTTCCCTCGATGGAGGAACGCGTGCTCCATCACACCTCAGTCCTCCATCGGATTGGATCCGCGATGGACCAAATGATGGAGAGGATGGACCGATGGGAGAGGAGTGGTCTCCTCTCTCCACCTCCGACTCCTCCTGCACCAGCTGTGGTCGGAGAGGACACACGGCCGACCGGTGCTGGAGGAGTCAGTCTGGGAGTTGAGAGGGCAGGCAGAACACTTCTCGGTCACCCCAGGTGAGTCAGCACCAAACTCACCCAGAACCCCCTGTTGGTCACATGTTCGTATTAATTTAGTTTTCAGATTTTTCTCCTACTTCCCAGCATAAGGCGCTAGTCAATTCAGGCGCAGCTGGGAACTTTATGGATCGCGGACTCGCCATCAAGCTGAGCATTCCGCTAGTGCCGATAGATCCCCCCTTCCCCGAGCACTCCCTAGATAGCCGGCCATTAGGGTCAGGGCTGGTCAGGGAGGCCACGGTTCCACTGGACATGGTGATGCAGGGGAATCATAAGGAACGGATTAGTCTCTTCCTTATCGATTCGCCTGCGTTTCCGGTGGTGCTGGGGGTTCCCTGGCTGGCTGAGCACAATCCCCGGATTTCGTGGAAACAGGGGGTTCTCCAGGGGGTGGTCAGAGGAGTGTTCAGGGAGGTGTATAGGAGTTTCCATAGGTGCCACGTCGGTGGAGAGTCCAGACCAGGTTTCCACCGTGCGCATTCCCCCTGAATACGCCGATTTGGTGATCGCTTTTTGTAAAAAGAGGGCGACCAAATTACCACTTCATCGACAGGGGGATTGTGCGATAGATCCCCAGGTTAACGCTGCGCTTCCCAAGAGTCACGTGTACCCATTGTCACAGGAGAAGACGGTGGCTATGGAGACATATGTCACGGAATCTCTGGGACAGGGGTACATTCGGCCCTCCATTTCACCCGTCTCCTCGAGTTTCTTTTTTGTGAAGAAAAAGGAGGGAGGTCTGCGTCCGTGCATTGATTACAGAGGTCTAAATGCTATCACGGTGGGGTTTAGTTACCCGCTACCTCTCATTGCCACAGCGGTGGAATCATTTCACGGAGCAAGATTCTTCACAAAACTGGACCTCAGGAGCGCGTATAACCTGGTGCGTATTAAGGATAGAGATGAGTGGAAAACCGCATTTAGTACCACATCGGGCCATTATGAGTACCTCGTCATGCCGTATGGGTTAAAGAATGCTCCAGCCGTCTTTCAATCCTTTGTAGACGAGATTCTCAGGGACCTGCACAGGCAAGGCGTGGTTGTCTATATCGATGATATTCTGATATATTCCGCCACCCGCGCCGTGCATGTGTCCCTGGTGCGCAAGGTGCTTGGGAGACTGCTGGAGCATGACCTATACGTCAAGGCTGAGAAGTGTGTGTTCTCCAAACGAGCCGTCTCCTTCCTGGGTTATTTCATTTCCACCATGGGGGTGGTGATGGAGTGTGACCGCGTCAAGGCCATGCATAATTGGCCGACTCCAACCACGGTGAAGGAGGTGCAGCGGTTCTTAGGGTTTGCCAATTACTACCGGAGGTTTATCCGGGGTTTTGGCCAGGTAGTGGCTCCCATTACCTCACTGCTGAAGGGGGGGCCGGTGCGTTTGCGATGGTCGACTGAGGCGGACGGAGCCTTCAAAAGGTTGAAGGTGTTGTTCACCGAGGCACCCGTGTTGGCGCACCCGGACCCCTCTCTAGCATTCATAGTGGAGGTGGACGCATCCGAGGCTGGGGTGGGTGCCATGCTATCACAGCGTTCGGGTACGCCACCAAAACTCCGCCCCTGCGCTTTCTTTTCGAAGAAGCTCAGTTTGGCGGAGCGCAACTATGATGTGGGGGAGAGGGAGTTGCTAGCGGTGGTAAAAGCCCTGAGGGTGTGGAGACACTGGCTTGAGGGGGCTAAGCACCCCTTTCTCATCTGGACCGACCATCAGAATCTGGAGTATATCCGGGCAGCTAGGAGACTGAATCCGCGTCAGGCAAGGTGGGCCATGTTCTTCACCCATTTCAGGTTTACTATTTCCTATAGACCAGGCTCCCTGAACACGAGGGCTGATGCGCTGTCCCGTCTCTATGACACTGAGGTCTGGCCCATCGATCCTACTCCCATCATTCCAGCTTCTAGGCTGGTGGCACCGGTGGTATGGGAGGTGGACTCGGACATCGAGCGGGCATTAAGGGTGGAACCTGCGCCTTCACAGTGTCCCGTGGGTCGCATTTACGTGCCACTCGGTGTCCGTGATCAATTGATTCGGTGGGCCCACACACTACCCTCTTCGGGTCATCCTGGTGTGGCGAGGACAGTGCGGGGTCTCAGGCGGAAGTACTGGTGGCCCAACTTGGCTAAGGACGTGAGGTTCTACGTCTCTTCCTGTTCGGTGTGCGCCCAGAGTAAGGCTCCTAGGCATCTCCCGAGAGGGAAGTTACAGCCCCTCCCCGTTCCACAACGGCCATGGTCACACCTGTCAGTAGACTTCCTGACAGATCTCCCCCCGTCTCAGGGGAGCACTACGGTCCTGGTTGTTGTGGATCGGTTTTCAAATTCCTGCCGTCTCCTCCCGTTGCCCGGTCTCCCTACGGCCCTGCAGACTGCGGAGGCCCTATTTACCCACGTCTTCCGGCACTACGGGGTGCCGGAGGACATTGTCTCTGATTGAGGTTCCCAGTTCACTTCCAGGATATGGAAGGCGTTTATGGAGCGTCTGGGGGTCTCGGTCAGCTTGACCTCCGGTTATCACCCTGAGAGTAATGGGCAGGCGGAGAGGGTGAACCAGGAGGTGGGCAGGTTTCTGCGGTCGTATTGCCAGGACCGGCCAGGGGAGTGGGCGAGGTACATTCCATGGGCGGAGTTGGCCCAGAACTCACTTCGTCACTCCTCCACTAACCTGTCACCCTTTCAGTGTGTTTTGGGTTACCAGCCGGTCCTGGCACCATGGCACCAGAGCCAGACCGAGGCTCCTGTGGTGGAGGAATGGGTGCAGCGCTCCAAGGAGACCTGGAGAGCCGTCCAGGAATCCCTTAAGCAAGCCAGTGGATGGCAGAAGAGGAGTGCTGACCGCCACCGCAGTGAGGCCCCCGTGTTCGTACCGGGGGACAGGGTCTGGCTCTCGACCCGGAACCTGCCCCTCCGTTTGCCCTGCCGGAAGCTGGGGCCACAGTGTGTGGGGCCCTTCAAAATCCTGAGGAGGATAAATGAGGTGTGTTATAGGTTACAACTCCCTTCCTATTACCGTATTAACCCCTCGTTTCATGTGTCTCTCCTCAGGCCGGTGGTAGCTGGTCCCCTGCAGGAAGGTGAGGTGCTGGAGGTCCTTCCGTCCCCTCTGGACATCGGGGGGTCCCTGGCGTACAGCATACGGGCCATTCTGGACTCGAGACGCCGGGTGAGGGGCCTGCAGTCCCTCGTGGACTGGGAGGGGTACGGCCCGGAGGAGAGGTGCTGGGTACCGGTGGAGGACGTCTTGGACCCGTCCCTGTCGAGGGATTTCCATCGCCTCCACCCGGATCGCCCTGCGCCTCGCCCTCCAGGTCGCCCTCGAGGCCGGTGTCGGCGCGCTGCGGGAGCCGTGCGTCGGGGGGGAGTACTGTCACGACTCCCACCGAAGGTGGCTCCCCCTCCTGCTCGGGTTGCGCTCGGCGGTCATCGTCACCGGCCTACTAGCTGCCACTGATTCCCTTTTGTTTCCCCCCTTTCCGTTATTGTTTGCACCTGTTCTGTGTTGGGGTGATTAGCGGGGCTATATTAGCCAGTAGACCCGCCTGCTCTTTGTGCGGGATTGTTTCTCTGTATGCTGTGCTTGGTGACACGCTGATTTTGGATTTTGCATTAGTGCGTGTGTTTGCGCCAACAGTGTTTTGTCCCCTGTGTTTGGGGCACTTTGTTTTGTGTGCGCTCTGATCGCTGTTTGGGGTGGCTTGTGTTTTAGCTGTTGTGCTCATTAAAGCCACTACCCTGTATCGCTGCTTCCTGCATTTGATTCCTCGCCAGCACGACACCCAAGCCTTACAGGGCAACACATAATACAAACTAAGCGTCTGTGTTTAGTGAGTCCACCAGATCAGAGGCAGTAGAGATGACCAGGGATGTTTTATTGATAAGTGTGTGAATTTGACAATTTTCCTGTCCTGCTAAGCATTGAAAATGTAACGAGTACATTTGGGTGTCGGGAAAGACTTTAAAGTACTTTAAAGTATCTTTACTTAAGTACTTTACACCACTGCCTATCATCCATCTCTTTCATTTCTCTGTACTCTTTTTGATGCCTGTCCAGAGCTGTGTAGAATATCAGAGTGGTTGTGTTACTGTGTGAAAGGTTGGGTCCAGCAGCATACTACAGTACTCTGCTCTGCCCAGCTCTGCTCTGCTTTGCTGCTGGGGCTTCTGCCTCTGCCTGTACACTACAGAAAGCCACTCTTGCTTTAACTAACTCATTTGCCATATTCATGCTAAAGGAGAAACATACTGGCTATCTGAGAAATGTAATGAGTACACAGAACCTCTTTCTATGCCTTAGTAATTAATAGTAGGCCTACTTCCATGCCCCTAGCCTGAACTGCCTGGTAGTTACTGGTTAGCCAGTTCTGTTTCCAAACGTGACAATGAGAAAGGAGTTGGCTGAAGGCAAACTTAGCCTAGATCTGTCTACCAGGCTACAATATGAACACAGAGTCTGTAAGCCTATGCCTCCTTGTGCCTCCTTGTGCCTCCTTGTGCCTCCTTGTGCCTCTCTGTGCCTCTCTGTGTCTCTCTGTGTCTCTCTGTGTCTCTCTGTGCCTCTCTGTGTCTCTCTGTGTCTCTCTGTGTCTCTCTGTGCCTCTCTGTGCACCTCTGTGCACCTCTATGTGCCCCTCTATGTGTCCCTGTGTCCCCAGACTGGTTCAGTCTCACACCGCAGGGGCGCCCTATCACAGTGCCTGGATGAAATCAAGGCATTCTGGGGATTGGGCCATTTGTCTTAATGGCAGGGCTGCAGCACTGACGCCTTCCCCTCCTTTTATTTAGGGAGAGGAGAGCTGACATTATCGCCCGCTGCAGGCAGATTGTAAAATAATTGCCTGTATGATTGCTATTTTTTTCTTGCCTCTTTGAGGAGGTGTAGCCTTTGTCTTGGAATCAATGGCTGCTCAATAGTGGACAGGGGAAAGGCAGCCTCCTTTCATGTGCAGGTGAAAAGGATGTATTTTTAGTGCTATTCACTTAGCGCTGTATGTTATTCGGGTGTAATCTATTGGTCCGTGTGCTGTGTGAGGAGGAATCCGATCTGGAATACCTTACCATCAACTGCCGCATTACCTCTTGAGAGAATTTTCTTTGGTTATGGTCACTGCCGTGTACATCCCTCCACAAGCCGACACTCCGACGGCTTTCAAGGAACTACACTGGACTTTGTGGAAACTGCAGATCCTGAGGTTGCATTTATTATAGCTGGGGACTTAAATAAAGGGCATCTGAGGAAAACGCCCCCGAAATTCTATCAGCACATCTCCTTTGCTACTCACTGCGAAAGTTTGCTGACGACACGACAGTGGTAGGCCTGATTACCAACAATGACGAGACGGCCTACAGGGAAGAGGTGAGTGCCTTGGCGGAGTGGTGCCAGGAAAATAACCTCTGCCACAAAATCAACAAAACGAAAGAGCTGATCGTGGACTACAGGAGACAGCAGAGAGAGCACGCTCCCATCCACATAGACGCACACAGAGGGTCAAAAGCTTGAAATTCCTCAGCGTGCACATAACATACAACCTGAAATGGTCCCTTCACACAGACAGTTTGGTGAAGAAGGCGCAACAGCGCCTATTCAACCTCAGGAGGCTAAAGAAATTTGGCTTGGCCCCTAAGACCCTCACAAACTTTTACAGATGCACCATTGATAGCATCGTGTCGGGTTGTATCACTACCTGGTACGGCAACTGCACCATCCGCAACCACAGGGCTCCGCAGAGGGTGGGGAGGTCAGCCCAATGCATCATCGGGGGTCAGGGTTGGGGAGTAACAGATTACAAGTAATCCGATACATGTAAGGGATTACAAAAATCGGTAACTGTAATCCGTTACGTTACTAGCTAAAATATTGTAATCAGATTACAGATACTTTTGAAAAACTAGATGAGTACTTTGAGGATTACTTTTAAATTTAGAAAGGGTGTTTGCGAATTTTTAGTTGTTGACACTTCTCTGTTTTCTCAATGACATTGAAATCAGCATTGAAAAAAGACGCAAGTTTAAGTTTGTTCCACCTGAGTGAGTCTGACCACAAGTCAGAGACCACTATGATGACACACCAAATGTGTTTGATGGATCGCGGGAAAAGAGCAGGAATGGGCTTTTGTAGGCTACAGTCCAAGCTATGTCTTCCAATTGTGCAACAGCTTTCGGCATCCAAAGATTATCCAATTTAAATAAATGCTTGGAGGTAAGGATGACAGCAGTGGTGTAGTCTACAGCGATACGGATATCACCTATTATTGATATCTACATAGCGCATTGATGTGAATCACACTGCTGCTCTCTCATTTAGCTATTTGCACCTTACGGATTGTGGTTGTTGTGGATGGCTGTTCACAAATCTAAATGTGTATTTGAACCCAATAATGCTGCCTATCAATCATTGTTTTTGAAACCAGTGGACAGCCAGTGAAAAATGTGCTATTGCAACAGCTGCATAGAGCGGATTCCAGTCTATGGAATAAAAGTGGGGCTTTTATTGCTCATTCTAATTCATGCTGATAAAAAAATAATAATAATCCGTAGGCCTAATGGTCACTTTTTTAATTGTAAATGTATATATATACATATCCATTGATTCTTGAAGAATAAAAAATATTAGCTTGTTTTTTCCCCAATGTTGTAAATGTAAACAAACACTGTATAGCCTCAACATGGTTAAAACATCCATAACTATGTTTATTAATCTGAGAGTGGTTACATTTCTCCAGGCCCATCCCTCAGCTTTTAAACAGCTGCATATTATCAAGATATCAAAGTGTCACAAACAAAAAGGTAAACAGGCCTATAGCAAATGCAGCATATGGCATTCATTTTCACATGTAAATAGCACTTTTCAGTAGTGCTCAAAGCATGCCATTCCATGAGCGCAGCATTAATGAGCCCAATCAGTCCTCCATGACAAGCAAATCATAAATAACAGAGTAGGGCTGGCTAATAAGTCCTTAGATTTGGGGTAATGCTCAGGTAAAACAATTTGGCTAATCTACTGTATACGTCCATATTTCCAAGTCCTATTCTTGAAGATCAAGGGGTATAACATTTATTGGAATGATTAAAATTCAGATAGACTTTGGATTTGAATGTAAAGATATAATTTAATCGTATTGTTATATGTAGTAGAAAGTGATGGGTTAGAAGAAGCCTACATAACCAACCCATAAAGTAAAATGTAACATCCATATATGGCCAGCTATGTAAACTTTAACATTGATTTATCCTGCAATAGAAGTCATTCAATTGTTAACATACATTTTTGTCTTCTTCTAATGCCTCTTAAGGGGAAAGTAATCTAAAAGTAACAATGTAATCAGATTACGTTACTGAGTTTGGGTAATCCAAAAGTTACGTTACTGATATGTATGTATATGTACTACATATGTATATACTGTACTCTACACCATCTACTGCATTTTGCCTATGCCGCACGGCCATCGCTCATCCATATATCATCCTTGTTCCGGAACTCCAATTTGAGCAGCAGCAGCTGAAAAAATGAGCTCCTACAAATATTGAAATTTACATGGTTTTTAGAGTGAAGTACATCGGAAAAAAGCAAAAGAAAACTGCAAGACTGAATAGGAGAAAAAACAAGCAACAAACAAAGAAGATAGGCTTTTGAAAAATAACTATTTTTCATAAAATTGTAGTTATCTTAGCTAGCTGAATTGTTTACCAGTTGCTAAGCAGTTGCTAGGGACTCTTTTGGAAGAAGCTAGCTAGCTAACGAAGAACAACAAAGAATATCTAGTTAACAGAAGAAAAGAAAGAGAAAATCAGGACAGAAGAAAAAGGATATCAAAGTGAAACAGTTCTCTAAAGACACAAGAGACAATAATACAAGAAACAACACTTCTGTAGCTTGTCAACTATGTGTCTGTCTATCCCTGTTCTCTCCTCTCTGCACAGGCCATACAAACGCTTCACACCGCGTGGCCGCTGCCACTCTAACCTGGTGGTCCCAGCGCGCATGACCCACGTGGAGTTCCAGGTCTCCGGCAGCCTCTGGAACTGCCGGTCTGCAGCCAACAAGGCTGAGTTCATCTCAGCCTATGCTACCCTCCAGTCCCTAGACTTCCTGGCGCTGACGGAAACATGGATTACCACAGATAACACTGCTACTCCTACTGCTCTCTCTTCGTCTGCCCACGTGTTCTCGCATACCCCTAGAGCATCGAGCCAGCGGGGTGGTGGCACTGGAATCCTCATCTCTCCCAAGTGGACATTCTCTCTTTCTCCCCTGACCCATCTGTCTATCTCCTCATTTGAATTCCATGCTGTCACAGTTACCAGCCCTTTCAAGCTTAACATCCTTATCATTTATCGCCCTCCAGGTTCCCTTGGAGAGTTCATCAATGAGCTTGACGCCTTGATAAGTTCCTTTCCTGAGGATGGCTCACCTCTCACAGTTCTGGGTGACTTTAATCTCCCCACGTCTACCTTTGACTCATTCCTCTCTGCCTCCTTCTTTCCACTCCTCTCCTCTTTTGACCTCACCCTCTCACCTTCCCCCCCTACTCACAAGGCAGGCAATACGCTTGACCTCATCTTTACTAGATGCTGTTCTTCCACTAATCTCATTGCAACTCCCCTCCAAATCTCCGACCACTACCTTGTATCCTTTTCCCTCTTGCTCTCATCCAACACTTCTCACTCTGCCCCTACTCGGATGGTATTGCGCCGTCCCAACCTTCACTCTCTCTCTCCCGCTACTCTCTCCTCTTCCATCCTATCATCTCTTCCCTCTGCTCAAACCTTCTCCAACCTATCTCCTGATTCTGCCTCCTCAACCCTCCTCTCCTCCCTTTCTGCATCCTTTGATTTTCTCTGTCCCCTATCCTCCAGGCCGGCTCGGTCCTCCCCTCCTGCTCCGTGGCTCGACGACTCACTACAAGCTCACAGAACAGGGCTCCGGGCAGCCGAGCGGAAATGGAGGAAAACTCGCCTCCCTGCGGACCTGGCATCCTTTCACTCCCTCCTCTCTACATTCTCCTCTTCTGTCTCTGCTGCTAAAGCCACTTTCTACCACTCTAAATTCCAAGCATCTGCCTCTAACCCTAGGAAGCTCTTTGCTACCTTCTCCTCCCTCCTGAATCCTCCTCCCCCTCCCCCCCCTCCTCCCTCTCTGCGGATGACTTCGTCAACCATTTTGAAAAGAAGGTTGACGATATCCGATCCTCGTTTGCTAAGTCAAACGACACCGCTGGTCCTGCTCACACTGCCCTACCCTGTGCTTTGACCTCTTTCTCCCCTCTCTCTCCAGATGAAATCTCGCGTCTTGTGACGGCCGGCCGCCCAACAACCTGCCCACTTGACCCTATCCCCTCCTCTCTTCTCCAGACCATTTCCGGAGACTTTCTCCCCTTCCTCACCTCGCTCATCAACTCATCCTTGACCGCTGGCTACGTCCCTTCCGTCTTCAAGAGAGCGAGAGTTGCACCCCTTCTGAAAAAACCTACACTCGATCCCTCCGATGTCAACAACTACAGACCAGTATCCCTTCTTTCTTTTCTCTCCAAAACTCTTGAACGTGCCGTCCTTGGCCAGCTCTCCTGCTATCTCTCTCAGAATGACCTTCTTGATCCTAATCAGTCAGGTTTCAAGACTGGGCATTCAACTGAGACTGCTCTTCTCTGTGTCACGGAGGCTCTCCGCACTGCTAAAGCTAACTCTCTCTCCTCTGCTCTCATCCTTCTAGACCTATCTGCTGCCTTTGATACTGTGAACCATCAGATCCTCCTCTCCACCCTCTCCGAGTTGGGCATCTCCGGCGCGGCCCACGCTTGGATTGCGTCCTACCTGACAGGTCGCTCCTACCAGGTGGCGTGGCGAGAATCTGTCTCCGCACCATGCACTCTCACCACTGGTGTCCCCCAGGGCTCTGTTCTAGGCCCTCTCCTATTCTCGCTATACACCAAGTCACTTGGCTCTGTCATATCTTCACATGGTCTCTCCTATCATTGCTATGCAGACGACACACAATTAATCTTCTCCTTTCCCCCTTCTGATAACCAGGCGGCGAATCGCATCTCTGCATGTCTGTCAGACATATCAGTGTGGATGACAGATCACCAGCTCAAGCTAAACCTCGGCAAGACGGAGCTGCTCTTCCTCCCGGGGAAGGACTGCCCGTTCCATGATCTCGCCATCACGGTTGACAACTCCCTTGTGTCCTCCTCCCAGAGTGCTAAGAACCTTGGCGTGATCCTGGACAACACCCTGTCATTGTCCACTAACATCAAGGCGGTGACCCGATCCTCTAGGTTCATGCTCTACAACATTCGCAGAGTACGACCCTGCCTCACACAGGAAGCGGCGCAGGTCCTAATCCAGGCACTTGTCATCTCCCGTCTGGATTACTGCAACTCGCTGTTGGCTGGGCTCCCTGCCTGTGCCATTAAACCCCTACAACTCATCCAGAACGCCGCAGCCCGTCTGGTGTTCAACCTTCCCAAGTTCTCTCACGTCACCCCGCTCCTCCGCTTTCTCCACTGGCTTCCAGTTGAAGCTCGCATCCGCTACAAGACCATGGTGATTGCCTACGGAGCTGTGAAGGGAACGGCACCTCCATACCTTCAGGCTCTGATCAGGCCCTACACCCAAACAAGGGCACTGCGTTCATCCACCTCTGGCCTGCTGGCCCCCCTACCTCTGAGGAAGCACAGTTCCCGCTCAGCCCAGTCAAAACTGTTCGCTGCTCTGGCACCCCAATGGTGGAACAAGCTCCCTCACGACGCCAGGACAGCGGAGTCAGTCACCACCTTCCGGAGACACCTGAAACCCCACCTCTTTAAGGAATACCTAGGATAGGATAAAGTAATCCTTCTAACCCCCCCCCCCCCCCCCTTAAAAGATTTGATGCACTATTGTAAAGTGGTTGTTCCACTGGATATCATAAGGTGAATGCACCAATTTGTAAGTCGCTCTGGATAAGAGCGTCTGCTAAATGACTTAAATGTAATGTAAATGTAATATACTTATATGTGCATATTCTTATTCATTCCTTTACACTTGTGTGTATAAGGTAGTTGTTGTGAAATTGTTAGATTACTTGTTAGATACTACTGCACGGTCGGAACTAGAAGCACAAGCATTTCGCTACACTCGCATTAGCATCTGCTAACCTTGTGTATGTGACCAATAAATTTGATTTGATTACAATTTTGGACAGGTAACTAGTAACTGTAAAGGATTACATTTAGAAAGTAACCTACCCAACCCTTTCGGGGGTACACTGCCTGCCCTCCAGGACATCTACAGCACCCAGTGTCACAGGAAGGCCCAGAAGATCATTAAGGACCTCAGCCACCCGAGCCACGGCCTGTTCACCCCGTTACCATCTGGAAGGCGGAGACAGTACAGGTGCATCAAAGCTGGGATCGAGAAACTGATAAAGAGCTTCCATCTCCAGGCCATCAGTCACCACTAGTCGGCCTCCGCCCAGTACCCTGCCCTGAACCTCAAACGCTGTCACTAGCTGGCTACCACCCGGTACTCAACCCTGCACCTAGAGACCGCTGCCCTATGTACATAGTCATTGAGCACTGGTCACTTTAATAATGTTTACATACAGTTTCACCCACTTCAGATTTTTTTTACTGTATTCTAGTCAAGACTCATCCTATATAACTACTGCTATACAGACCTTTTCTATTCACATACTGTCTATACACACCACAGACATATTATTGATATTCTCAGGTCCGGAAGCTAATTTAATGAAAATCTATAAATTTTTCTAAGGGGTTTTGTATTGTGTATTTATCTGCTGGATTCTTGACATAGCTCACTCTAATATATCTATTGCTGTACATATCATTCCTAGTATATCTTGTGTACATTCATCTGGTGTAGATACGAATACATTTCTTGATTTCTTGTTGTTCTTTCAGTTTTTTTAAATGGATTATCTGTGTACCTGTTTGCCATTTTACTGCATTGTTAGGAGCTAGTAACAGAAGCACTATAACATCTGCTACTCTGTGTATGCGACCAATAAACTTTGATTTGGATCCGAGGGCTTCAGAGGTGCACCACGATGTGTGAGAGAAAAGAGGTATTGACTTGTCGTCCTATCACTATCCTCCTCTCCCTTTGTCACTCTCTTATTTACTTACTTACTGAATTTTTTGTCCCCATGGGGAAATTTTGTTGCAGTGTCACGTACACATTTAAAGTGGCATTTAAATACAAAACAAAATTGACAATACAACTTTCATAACAGTTACATACCAATAAAACATAAAAAAAAAAAAAATAATAATAATAATAAAAACTAGCCTGCTGACCTTACTGAGTCGATAGGAACATTAGCCCGAGCTATTTAGGAGTGTCACATCCTGACCATAGTAAGATGTTATTTTCTATGGTAGAGTAGGTCAGGGCGTGACAGGGGTGTTTTGTGTTTTCTATGTTGGTTTGTTTGGGATGATCTCCAATTAGAGGCAGCTGGTCCTCGTTGTCTCTAATTGGAGATCATACTTAAGTAGGGGTTTTTCTTTCCTGGGTTTTGTGGGTGATTATTTTTGAGTAGTGTTTGTTTCTCCTCTGCATCACGGTTTGTTGTTTTGTCTATTCAGTTAATTCATGTATTGCATAGTTTCACAGAGTAAATAAAATGTGGAACTACACACATGCTGCACCTTGGTCCTCTCCTTTTGACAGCCGTGACAAGGAGGGATATCGCACCTGGCACAAATGATTGTCTGGTTCTGTTTTTCCTGCTGAGGGGTGCCCTATACCTGTGCCCAGAGGGGAGTATTTCAAAGTCCGGGTACAGGGGGTGGCTTGGGTCAAAAATTATTTTGTGAGCCTTGCGGAGGGCCCTGACCTTAAAGTTCTCATCCAGGCCTGATTAAAAACATAAAAGAACACCACACCAAACGTCACACACACTGCAGGATGCAACAGAGGAGTGATTAGGTGATTCTGAGGCCCTGTTCCAGGAAGTAAGTGTGCGTTTTATGCTTCCAGTTGTGATATTCTTTGGTTGTTGTTGTGCGACTGTGTGTGCGTGCAAACGAGAGAGAGAGCTAGTGAATTCTCAACACTACATGCCTCAGCACACTTAACACAACAACAGATGGCTGTGTGTCATCAGAGCATTCATTCAGGCTGCACATACAGTATGCATGGAAGAAGTAACAGCAGAGAGAGGCTGTTTACTCCACCACAAGCTGTCCCTAGGGGTAGATGAAGGAAGATGTAGGCCTCTTTTCAGTACTGAGTTTATCATGGAGGGCTATGGCCAGAGCTGCTTGGGACATTAAATCATCTTCATTGATTAGCAACGTTGCCATGCATGGGCTTTCAATTAAGTTTGTTTACCCAATACCCATCATCATGCCAAGTTCAATTGAGTACAGGCTTAACTGAATGAACAACAAAGATTGAATATGACTTTTTATTAAATAGTTTTGGGAATGGCCTCGTCTCCAAGGGAAGATCCTCAGAGCCAGATGATGTGATGGCAGGTAGCTCTATGCAGGGCTGCTGGCATCAAAACCCCCCCGCTGGGGAAAAGGAGTTCCAATGACGAGTCTTAAGGTTATTATAGCTGGTGATGGTGGGGAGGTGGATGGTTGTCAAAAACTGCTGCTGAAAAACAGCAAGTGAGAGAACGAGGGTAAGTTGTCATATAAAGTGCCTTCGGAAAGTATTCAGACCCCTTGACTTTTTCCACATTTTGTTACTTTACAGGCTTATTCTAAAATTGATAAAAAATATAAAGATCCTAAGCAATCTACTCAATACCCTATAATGACAATGCAAAAACAGGTTTTCTTAGAATTTTTTGCACATTCATTAAAAATAAAAAAGAGATCTTATTTACATAGGTATTCAGACCGTTTGCTATGAAACTTGAAATTGAGCTCAGGTGCATCCTGTTTCCATTGATCATCCTTGAGATGTTTCTACAACTTGATTGGAGCCACCTGTGGTAAATTCAATTGATTGGACATGATTTAGAAAGGCACACACCTGTCTATATAAAGTCCCACAGTTGACAGTGCATGTCAGAGCAAAAACCAAGCCATGAGGTTGAAGGAATTGTCTGTAGAGCGCCAAGACAGGATTGTGTCAAGGCACAGATCTGGTCAAGGGTACCAAAACATTTCTGCAGCATTGAAGGTCCCCAAGAACACAGTGGCCTAGATCATTGTTAAATGGAAGAAGTTTGGAACCACCAAGACTCTTCCTAGAGCTGGCCACCTGGCCAAACAGCAATCGGGGAGAAGGGCGTTAATCAGGGAGGTGATCAAGAACCCGATAGTCACTCTGACAGAGCTCCAGAGTTCCTCTGTGGTGATGGGAGAACCTTCCAGAAGGACAACCATCTCTGTAGTACTCTACCAATCAGGCCTTTATGGTAGAGTGGCCAGACAAAAGCCTCTCCTCAGTAAAAGGCACATGACAGCCCGCTTGGAATTTGCCAAACGGCACTTAAAGACTATCAGACCATGAGAACAAGATGCTCTGGTCTGATGAAACCAAGATTGAACTCTGAATGCCAAGCATCACATCTGGAGGGCAACCTGGCACCATCCCTACGGTGAAGCATGGTGGTGGCAGAATCATGCTGTGTGGATGTTTTTCAGCGGCAGGGACTGAGAGACTAGTCAGGATCGAGGCAAAGATGAACGGAGTAAAGTACAGAGAGATCCTTGATGAAAACCTGCTCCAGAGCGCTCAGGACCTTAGTCTGGGGAAAAGGTTCACCTTCTAACAGGACAATGACCCTAAGCACACAGCCAAGACAACACAGGAGTGGCTTTGGGATAAGAATCTGAATGTCCTTGAGTGGCCCAGCCAGAGCCTGGACTTAAACCTGATCAAACATCTCTGGAGAGACCTGAAAATAGCTGTGCAGCAACACTCCCCATCCAACCTGACAGCTTGAGAGGATCTGCAGAGAAGAATGGAAGAAACTCCCCAAATACAGGTGTGCCAAGCCTAGCGTCATACCCAAGAAGACTCGAGGCTGTAAAGGTGCTTGAACAAAGTACTGAGTAGAGAGTCTGAATACTTAAGTAAATGTAATATATATATATTTTTTTTTAGTTAGCAAACATTTCTAAAAAACAGTTTTTGCTTTGTCGATATGCGGTACTGTGTGTAGATTGATGAAAGAATAAGATTGAATTAGAATAAGGCTGTAACCTAACAAAATGTGGAAAAAGTCAAGGGGTCTGAAAACGTTCTGAAGGCACTGTAAATACATCCCAAAATATACATAAAAAATGATGTATTATTAGCTAGCTAACTCAAATGAGCTGCTAATATAATGTTTGCTACTGTTAGAGAATAGGTTAACTCACACATTGTTTGCATTGTTCAGCTATATGTTCTCATTTTAAAAACGATACCAGTAGACAATGTATGAGGCTAATGATTATACTGGATTTTGTACATGCCTTGTGCTGACATGGAATTGTTTAGTGCAAATCCAACCCTTGTAATCTCGGCGGTGTCTTGATGTCTTGAAGCAGGAGATGATGGGGTCCTTAGCTCAAAACATACAACTACAACCAAGTTCAATGCCAGATACTTTTTTTCCCAGAAGGTCTGAGTGGCTCTTGGAGGTGCCGCTGTGATAATGAAGATGGTTTGCCTAAAACTACCACAACAATTACATTGTCTATGCTAAATGTGTTTAAATTGTAAAAGAAAGACAATAGTTGGGCTATAATAAATATTTTTATTAAATGGGGCTAGGTAAAACAGAGATTACAAAATACCTTTCATTTCACCTATACAACAATAGTCTATTATTAAAGTACAGTATGTTTACAATCTCAACAATTGTCTTTTACACGTCCCAAATTACATTACATATATTAATAGTTTAAGGCAGCACTTTTGTCATGATGACAAGGTGAAGGTGCTCTCTACGTAAATGACACAACAGAATCATTCAGATTGTCCGAAGCCCAGCCTATGACAACCATCTCGTATAACTGAGGGATGTCTCCTTTCATATCTGAAAAAGGACTGATGCTGCTGCAGCATTGTTCATTTTCACAGTGGGAATGCAGTCTACATGGGTGTCTTCTTCAGGTCACCTAAACTATCAGGCCTCTTATGTGTTAGGTTGTTTAAAATTCATTCAAGGTGTTTTAGTGTTAAATAAAGATTACATCTATTGTTGGGCTTGGACAACCAATAGTTAGGACAACCTGATGTGTTATCTCATCGAGGCCTTTGTCCTATGCTGTAATGTCCATACATCTTCCCTCATCAATGAAGTCATCAAATTATCATTGTGTTGGAGTTGTATTGGATAATAATGTCCTTCAGGCTATATGGACGTCTTATTGTACAATTTGCTTCTCCCCTTTTCACAGTCATGGCTAGAAGGTTTCCAGCTTTTGTCAAATTAAAGTAATATTTGACATTTCATAGTAGATTAGGATAATTTAGCAGGTTTGGAAAAAAAGTTATGTTTAGCTAAAATGCAAAAATATAACTTTCTACGTTAATTTGACAAAAGCTATATATATCCCTTTTAGCTATGACCCTTTTTCCTAGAATACTTGGTTTCTTTCAAGACGAGGTCGTTTTGGTTGATCTGTTGTCAGTGTCAGAGTAGGCCTAGACTACCATCGGATTAAAAAAGATTCTGCTAATGTCTCCAGTCATATAAAGTGTAGTAGAATTGCATGAAATGTTTATCAAAGGCCACATTTCTTCTGTGCAAAGGAAAGAAATGTATCTGACAGCCTATAAACCTATGCTACTGCACACTTATTAATAACCTAAATTATCACTATCCAATCTACTCATCATATTAGGAATAGTAGGCTTACATTAATCTGCAAATGCAATGATAGAGGCATACAATCCTTTGTTATAAAGGGGAATTTCAATGGTGAAAAAACTCACGCGACACATGCTAATAGCTAGACTACAAGTTATTGAGCGAGCTAATTTTGGCTAATTTAGTGTTGTTGTTAACACCTGTTTAGCATAACTGCAAAACTAAACTCGAAATCGATCAGACTTTATTTCCCAGTGATTAAATTATAATAGCAAACCCTGTTTTGACAGCTGCCTGGGTTCAGGTCTTGACAGGCAAAAAAATGTATTCGCTTTTCTGACAGTTCTTGAGTCTTGCTGTCACCAATGGTGTTTCATGATTGCAGGGAATCTGTAAACATGTTTTTTTCCCTGTTGTCTTTCCTGCCTTGTTAGAGCAGCCAAATACTCCAAAGAGACGACTCCAGGATGCTGGCCTTTTAGGCAGAGTTGCAAAGAAAAAGCCATATCTCAGACTGGCCAATAAAAATAAAAGATTAAGATGGGCAAAAGAACACAGACACTGGACAAAGGAACTCTGCCTAGAAGGCCAGCATCCCGGAGTCGCCTCTTCACTGTTGATGTTGAGACTGGTGTTTTGCTGGTACTATTTAATGAAGCTGCAAGT
Organism: Salmo salar; assembly: GCF_965601325.2. Taxonomy (NCBI): domain Eukaryota; kingdom Metazoa; phylum Chordata; class Actinopteri; order Salmoniformes; family Salmonidae; genus Salmo; species Salmo salar. Next base: position 37,965,501 of record NC_138310.1, on the reverse strand, counting down.
TGAGGACTTGTGAGGCGTCTGTTTCTCAAACTAGACACTAATGTACTTGTCCTCTTGCTCAGTTGGGCACCCCAGTTGGGCCTCCCACTCCTCTTTATATTTTGGTTAGAGACAGTTTGCGCTGTTCTGTGAAGGGAGTAGTACACAGCATTGTACGAGATCTTCAGTTTCTTGGCTATTTCTCACATGGAATAGCCTTCATTTCTCAGAACAAAAATAGACTGATGAGTTTCAGAAGAAAGTTCTTTGTTTCTGGCCATTTTGAGCCTGTAATCGAACCCACAAATGCTGATGCTCCAGATATTCAACTAGTCTAAAGAAGGCCAACATTTTTCAGCTGTGCTAACATAATTGCAAAAGGGTTTTCTAATGATCAATTAGCCTTTTAAAATGATAAACTTGGATTAGCTAACACAACGTGCCACTGGAACACAGGAGTGATGGTTGCTGATAATGGGCCTCTGTACGTCTATGTAGATATTCCATTACAAATCACCAATTTCCAGCTACAATAGTCCTTCACAACATTAACAATATCTACAAAGTATTTCTTATCAATTTGATGTTATTTTAATGGACCAAAAATTTGCTTTTCTTTAAAAAACAAGAACATTTCTAAGTGACCCGAAACTTTTGAACGGTAGTGTAGGTAATGAGGTAAATAGTGAATGACATTCCACACAGGTCTAACAGGAAAGAGGAGAAGGAACAGGAGGCTATGCTGACAGTGATAAGTTTCTAGTCACACCCATTATGCCCTTAGAATAGGAAACAAAAGTGTTATGTTATCCTGACTGGATGAAGTTAAATGAGCATTCAGACCAACCTTCCTTATTGATCTTTCATAAACTACATTTCATCTAGCAGCTAGCTATGTTATCCTGATATGGCCGTAAGTGTTCTTTTATAGGAACTGGCTCAGAGTTAATAACTTGGCTGTATTACAAATGCATTAGGAGTAGGCCTACATTATGACCACAGAAGTAAATTGAAGTTCATATATTTGACTGAACCTTGTGTATTTCCTGTGAAGCCAGTTCTGACAAGCTTCTCTCATTGGTTTGCCCTCTCCTTTGGTCCTGCCCCAAAAGAACATGATTGACAGAAAAGAGCTATATTAGACAGGCCTGTATGAGTGTGGCTCAGTAGATGTGGTAGCATGTAGGCTACGTAGGCTATGCTGTAGGCTGGCCTTAATGGTTATTTCTTCACCAATAGAGACGACCTAGTCTAATCCAGGAGTCCACTATTTCAACAGGGGATTGAAGATGGAGAGACTTTTTGTGTGGAGAGAGAGAAAACAAATAAGGCTATTTAGATGATGTTTTCCAGTTGAGCTATGTGCTGCACGGAGCTGGCTGGCTTCACTCTGTTGTCAGTTAGATTAGTTCTGGACTGATAGGGCTTTACACTTCTGTCTGTCAGAATAGGTCAGACAGAAAAGACAGGCAGCCTCCTCCCCTTCTCAAACCTTCTCTGCTTATTGAATTCACAGTATTCTCATAAAACAGACAGGCTGAGAGATACAGGGAGAGAGATAGAGGGAGAGAGATACACAGGGAATTCTAACAGAGAGGGTGAAATGAGACGGTAGGGGGAGAGAGGGAGGATTACTGACAGAAAGGATGAAATGATGATGTGGCGGAAGAGAGGGAGAAATAGAGAGAAGGGGGGATACTGACAGATAGAGGATGAAATGAGAGGTTGGAGGACACGGATGAGTACAGAGAGAGGGGGGGCATGCTGAGAGATAGAGGATGAAATGAGAGGTTGGAGGACACGGATGAGTACAGAGAGAGGGGGGGGGCATGCTGACAGATAGAGGATGAAATGAGAGGATGGAGGACACGGATGAGTACAGAGGGGGGGGGGCATGCTGACAGATAGAGGATGAAATGAGAGGCTGGAGGACACGGATGAGTACAGAGAGGGGGGGCATGCTGACAGATAGAGGATGAAATGAGAGGTTGGAGGACACGGATGAGTACAGAGAGAGGGGGGGCATGCTGAGAGATAGAGGATGAAATGAGAGGTTGGAGGACACGGATGAGTACAGAGAGAGGGGGGGGGCATGCTGACAGATAGAGGATGAAATGAGAGGATGGAGGACACGGATGAGTACAGAGGGGGGGGGCATGCTGACAGATAGAGGATGAAATGAGAGGCTGGAGGACACGGATGAGTACAGAGAGGGGGGGCATGCTGACAGATAGAGGATGAAATGAGAGGTTGGAGGACACGGATGAGTACAGAGGGGGGGGGGGCATGCTGACAGATAGAGGATGAAATGAGAGGCTGGAGGACACGGATGAGTACAGAGAGGGGGGGGGGGCATGCTGACAGATAGAGGATGAAATGAGAGGCTGGAGGACACGGATGAGTACAGAGAGGGGGGGGCATGCTGACAGATAGAGGATGAAATGAGAGGCTGGAGGACACGGATGAGTACAGAGAGAGAGAGTGAGGGGGCATGCTGACAGATAGAGGATGAAATGAGAGGCTGGAGGACACGGATGAGTATAGAGAGAGGGGGGGGCATGCTGACAGATAGAGGATGAAATGAGAGGCTGGAGGACACGGATGAGTACAGAGGGGGGGGGGCATGCTGACAGATAGAGGATGAAATGAGAGGCTGGAGGACACGGATGAGTACAGAGAGAGAGAGTGAGGGGGCAAGCTGACAGATAGAGGATGAAATGAGAGGCTGGAGGACACGGATGAGTACAGAGAGGGGGGGCATGCTGACAGATAGAGGATGAAATGAGAGGCTGGAGGACACGGATGAGTACAGAGAGAGAGAGTGAGGGGGCAAGCTGACAGATAGAGGGAAGGTAAAGGAAGCAGAAAGAGAGGGGTTAGTTGAATGGTGTGATGGTTGTAGGAGAATAGAAAGGGGTGGGCAGCTCTCTTCATGGACATCATGTGCTGGGAGGGAGAAGCAACATACAGCTCAGAGTGAGAAAGAGGTCAGTAACCATACAAGACTGGCTTCACTACCTGCTGTATAGTCCATGTTCCACAACAACATAACAGTAAGACGCAGTGGTTGGAGGGGTGAATGATACCGACTGCCTTTAGAGAGTGTTATTAGGTGAACAATGACACTACAGGCTGCTTCGGAGCGGAGCTCACCACTACAGATTACATGTGAAGGTTGCATCATAATCTAGGCTATTTATCTGACTGAAAAGTATGTGTGTACTTCCTTGTAAACCATGTCTTAAGCACTTATACACCAATGTTGAGTGTGCAAGCCTTAGTGTCTGTGTGTTTGTGCTTTTCTGACATTTTCTAGGCTTGTGAAACCAGCCTGAGGTCACAATATATATACTACATTTTAGTCATTTAGCAGACGCTCTCATCCAGAGCGACTTAAAGTAGTGAATGTGTACATTTCATTGCATGCATTTTTTTTTCTTCGTACTGGCCCCCCATGGGAATCGAACCCAGAACCCTGGCGTTGCACACACCATGCTGGCGTTGCAAACACCATGCTCTACCAACTGAGCCACATATTTGAACTCACAGACATGAAACTGACCTACCTCTAAAACCAATGTCTTCTTTTCCCTGCTTTTCTTTGTTTTCCTGATCACTCACTGTTAGTTACAACCATCAAACCTCATCCTGTCAGGGCAAAGCAGTCACCATGGCAACTGCCCCTTGTAGCAACTTTTTCCAGGGAGGATATTGAGGGGAAGGTGTGGGTAACGTAGGGTACTAGGGGGTAGGGTAGGGTACTAGGGGGTAGGGTAACCTATACTACACTAGCTGGCAGACTGGGTGGGTGAGGTGGGGCGGCACCTGTATTTCTTCTCCTTATCAGATCACTCTGTCTTCATGAAGCTGTCCATTGCCATACAGAGGGTTTAGACAGGACAGGACTCTCTCTCGACAGCCAGCACACAGCTAAGGCAGGAGAAAGGTCCTGGTCAGGATTTCTGAAAAAAAATGAACAATAAAATATATAACATTTGGTGACAACTTTTTTTTCTCTTTTAAATTCAAGATTTGGAGTGCTGCCTGGATGGATGGATAGATGTTAATAATAAAAAAATAAAAAAAATGGTGAACTCAGTTGAGTTCTCAAATAACTGTTAAGAGTTAGAATAGTAGAATACACAAGGTGCAATTCAGATATTTGGTTTTGCATCAGCAGTTTTTCACAGTCATTCAATTAGCCATGTCAGCTAACAATTTTTAGATTGCTAAGTTAGTCTAGCCAGCTATCTATCAGGGCACATGCCCAGGAAAGAATGGCACTGGAATGGATAGCTACCGCTTTACGGCTCATAAACAATTATGCAATTTTGTTTTTTTTACACTGATCTTAGCTATTTTTTTGTACATAACATTTCCTCCATCGTTTCCTTTGACCGAAAATTTGGATGAAGATTTCTACTTCGAGTCTGCGGCGCAGGACATACTACTTACCCGGGATCAGGCCCTAATCTTAGAGACTTGGAAGAGAAAGAGACAGTGCAAGAGAGGCCGACATGCGGGCACCCTGACATAACTACGTCGGCGAGTAGATAAATGATCACTGGAGAACAAACTGGACAAGCTCCGTTCGAGACTATCCTATCAACGGGACCTGAAGAACTGAAATATCCTGTTCCTCAGAGTCGTGGCTGGGACATGGATAATATACATCTAGCTATTTTTCTATGCATCGGCAGAACAGAACGGCAGCATTGGGTAAGAAACTCTAGATCAACTTTACTCCCACACAGAATCGCATACAAAGCTCTCTCTCGTCCTCCTTTTGGAAAATCTGACCATGACTCTATCCTCCTGATTCCTGCTTACAAGCAAAAACTCAAACAGGAAGTACCAGTGACGCACCCAATAAGGAAGTGGTCCAATGAAGCGGATGCTAAGCCACAGGACTGTTTCGCTAGCACAGACTGGAATATGTTCCGGGATTCATTCTATGGCATTGAGGAGTACACCACATCAGTCACCAGCTTCATTAATAAGTGCATCGACGATGTCGTCCCAACAATGACCATACGTACATATCCCATACAGAAGCCATTGATTACAGCAACATCCGCACTGAGCTAAAGGCTAGAGTTGCCACTTTCAAGGAACGGGAAATGAATAGGGATACTTATAAGAAATCCCGCTACGACCTCTGAACAGCCATCAAACAGGCAAAGCGTCAATACAGGACTAAGATCGTATCCTACTATGCCGGCTCTGACGCTCGTCAGCTATGTCAGGGCTTGCAAACTATTACGGATTACAAAGGGAAATCCAGCCGCGAGCTGCCCAGTGATGCAATCATACCAGACAAGCTAAATGCCTTCTATGCTCGCTTCAAGGCAAGCAACACTGAACCATGCATGAGAGCACCAGCTGTTCCAGACAACTGTGTGATCACGCTCTCTATAGTCGATGTGAGTAAGACCTTTAAACAGGTTAACATTCACAAAGCCGCAGGGCCAGACGGATTACCAGGATACGTACTCAGAGCATGCGCTGACCAGCTGGCAAGTGTCTTCACTGACATTTTCAACCTGTCCCTGGCTGAGTCTGTAATACCTACATGTTTCAAGCAGACCACCATAATCCCTGTGGCCAAGAACGCCAAGGTAAATGAATATCGCCCCATAGCACTCACATCTGTAGTCATGAAATGCTTTGAAAGGTTGGGTCACGGCTCACATCAACACCGTCATCCCAGACACCCTGGACCCACTCCAATTTGCATACCTCCCCAACAGATCCACAGATGAGGCAATCTCTATTGCACTCCGCACTGCACTCTCCCACCTGGACAAGAGGAACACCTGTGAGAATGCTATTCATTGACTACATCTCAGCGTTCAACACCATAGTGCCCTCCAAGCTTATCACTAAGCTAAGGACCATGGGACTGAACACCTACCTCTGCCCCTGGATCCTGGACTTCCTAATGGGCCGCTCCTAGGTGGTAGGCAACAACACAGCCACCATGCTGACCCTCAAAACGGGTGCGTGCTCAGTCCCCTCCTTTACTCCCTGTTCCCCCACGACTGCGTGAAGACACAACAGTGGTAGGCCTGATCACCGAAAACGATGAGACAGCCTGAAGAGAGGAGGTCAGAGACAACAACCTCTCCAACGTCAGCAAGACCAAGGAGCTGATAGTTGACTACAGGAAACGGAAGGCCGAGCATGCCCCCATTCACATCAAAGGGGCTGTAGTGAAATGGGTCGAGAATTCCTCTGTGTCCACATCACTAAGGATCTATCATGGTCCACACACACCAACACAGTCGTAAAGAGGGCACGACAAAGGCCTCTTCCCATTCAGGAGGCTGAAATGATTTGGCATGAGCCTGCAAGATCCTCAAAAAGTTATACTGCTGCACCACTGAGAGTATCTTGACTGGCTCCAACACCGCTTGGTAATAGTTCGTCCGGGTAGATATCCGGTTAACTATTTAGCTATCTGCATTGACCCTTTTGCAGGAAATTAACTTTAAAAATAAAAAATGTCTCTCCGCCGTCGAGGGTGGCCACTAAAATATTTTGCCCCAAAAGGCTTGAGCCGGCCCTGTAGAGTACTGTCCCAGTTTTGTGCCGTGGCTGGCATTACTAAGGGGCAAGGTCCCCGCCAGTAGAACCTCTCTGGGACTGTGGGTGGTGTGTGTGTGTGCGTGTGTGTGCGTGTGCGTGCACGCGGAGGCATAGGGGTGTGTTAAAGCAGGTGATGGAGTTTAACAGGGTCTGTTCAGGGTTCAACGAGCACACACAGCTCATCCCTCGTAACAGAGGAGAATCACTGACTGGCTGCTGTTCCTACTGCCACAGCAAGCATCCGTTCCCCTCCTCCCTCCTCCCTTCTGCTCCTCCCTCCTCCCCCTGGTCTCATCGCAGCCTGGCAGATGAATCGCTCAGACAGGTGAGATGGCTCATCAATATTCATGAGGAGGGATTTCATCTGACTGTACGTGGCCCCTTCCCCTCTCCACTCTTCTCCACTGCGCTGCATTCGTCCTTCATGGTGAGCAGCACTGTGTCCTCCCTCCCATCCTGCAGGTTAATCTGGACCTTCTGTGTGTGTGTGTGTGTGTGTGTGTGTGTGTGTGTGTGTGTGTGTGTGTGTGTGTGTGTGTGTGTGTGTGTGTGTGTGTGTGTGTGTGTGTGTGTGTGTGTGTGTGTGTGTGTGTGTGTGTGTGTGTGATGGGTGACTGTGTGCCCCCCTGGTGAGGGTGGGTGAGGCAGGCCTGTCATATGGTCCCGCTGAGAGAAAGAGCACCTCACACCCCCTCCCCCACTCACCAGGTCGGTTAAATCAAAAATATGAAGTGCCTGCAGCACTCCAGGACCAGGGTTGCCTAGCCCATGGGCTAAGGTATATAGTCTATTCACTAAAGGTAGGCATAGTCAGTGTGTAGCCTGCCTGCATGCTTTGTTGAGACTGAGAGCTCCGCTCTGAGGTGGTTGTGATGAAAACGGCTGACAGAAATACTGTGGGGGATTTTTCATGTTATTTTCTCAGAATGCTCCTTTCTTAAAACTGGCGTAGATCCATTTTTCATGTGATGATGGGTTCTCTGGTGAAGCACAAGAACATGTAACAGTGTGTGTAGCCTATACTGTTCCTCCTCTGTGAGCCTGTTTGGGTAGTATTGTTGTGCATTATTATATTATAGCCTGTATTATGTATTATCAGAAGGAGTATTTGTATTTCAACAAGGTAAATGTTCAGAAGGGATGACCCTATTAAATCAAATCAAACCATAGTTATTTAGGATGATCTGTTTTGATTGTGGGTTCTGTTGCAGCTGTAATTGGATGGAGTTTATAATAAAATATGTTTATACGATTATCTTACCCTGAAACAGACAGTGGAGAGAGGTTTACCCTGAAACAGACAGTGGAGAGAGGTTTACCCTGAAACAGACAGTGGAGAGAGGTTTACCCTGAAACAGACAGTGGAGAGAGGTTTACCCCTGACAGATGGACAGACGGACCTCCCGTGTGTGTGTGTGCGCGCGTGTGTGCGTGTGTGTGTGTGTGTGTGTGTGTGTGTGTGTGTGTGTGTGTGTGTGTGTGTGTGTGTGTGTGTGTGTGTGTGTGTGCATGTAGGCATGGGTTTCAGTGTGGTGGGAGGAATGGGCTTGTTTCATAAATATATATGTACATATTTGTTATTCAAATCCAAGGATAAAAGCCATGGTGGAAGGATTTAGTCATGCCTGCAATGCAAGGCAAGACGAGGGGAGCCTGGGGGGGCCTATGGTGGCAGGTAGCCTAGCGGTTAAGACCGTTGGCCCGGTAACTGAATCTCCGAGCCAACTGGGTGAAAACTCTGTCTATGTGCCTTTGAGCAAGGTACTTAACCCTAATTGCTCCTGTAAATCACTCTGGATAAGAGAATCTGCTAAATTAGTAAAATGTCAAATGTACATGTAAACCATGTTAGAGGGAGAGAGAGAGGGAGGGAGTTGGAGAGAGAGAGAGGTAGATGTGTTAGAGAAAGAGGGAGTGATTGCTTCTATTCATTCTCACTAGCTAAGCACTAGCTAAATAGAACGCTTGTAGGGACTGTAGGATAATTCCACCATATATTTATCCTCCACCACACACACCCAATGCAAATGTGGATAAGACCTGTTTATAATTAGCTTACTACCTGTTTTAATATATTTGTTGGTATTGCCTAGAGATGCCAGGCTTATGTTTGAATTGTAGGCCCTGGCGGTTTTTCTATGAAGCTGCTCTAAGCTGAATGATAAAGACATGCATGTAAACAAATAGAACGATTATACAATCTCTTTTCTCATAGGCTGAACTAATTGATAGGCCCAGCTACTATGTAGGCTACCCTGCAGTGGGTCTATATAGCTTAGTAACTACTGTAGACCAGGGGTCTAGACCAGGGGTCTCAACTCTTACCCTACGAGGTTTTCTGCTTTCCTCGTCTTCTTCCTTTCCTCATCTCCTTTTCTTCATCTGCACTGATGTGATGGAAAATGTGACAGGTGAAACAAATAGACCTACTTGGCCTGAATCGTATTGCTTTCACCTGTCCTGTGTCTTACGATCCGTGCAAACGAAGGAAAGGAGATGAAGAGAAGAGGCCATGTATGTTGGACATAGTCCTCTACTGCCTCACCCATCCACATGTCACATCTATCTGTTATCCTTGGACCAACAGCAGGCTCATCAGTCTGATCGCTCTCTCTCTCTGTGTGTGTGTGTGTGTGTGTGTGTGTGTGTGTGTGTGTGTGTGTGTGTGTGTGTGTGTGTGTGTGTGTGTGTGTGTGTGTGTGTGTGTGTGTGTGTGTGTGTGTGTGTGTGTGTGTGTGTGTGTGTGTGTGTGTGTGTGTAGTGGTGCCATTTGTCAATGTCCACTGTCTTCAGCTCTGTGAAGACTAATGGATTTGGCTGGAGTGGAACGGTGATAGAATGTTGACAGATTAATGTTGCTTGAAGCTTGTCCATTCATTCATCCTTCACAACAGCAAATGTGCATTGCATTCGCCACAGATCATCTCTCTCTAGCCGCTACATTCATAATGTAGAGCCCAAACCGTCTCTCTCGCTCACTCTCACTCTCACTCTCACTCTCACTCTAACTCTCACTCTCACACTCACACTGACACTCTCACTCTCATTCGCACACTCTCACACTCTCTCTCTCTCACTCTCACACACACATGTGAAACAGGAATGTGAAACAGACATCATTAAGGAATGTTGTGAGAACCTTTACTGCTCAATCATTTTCTCTCCATCCCTTCATCCCTCTCTTCATCTGGATGTCACTGTGCCTGCTCGACTTGTTTAATCAGCAGTTCCCCCCAAAATAATTGGTGTTGGTCCTGCTAGTAGCGCTGTAGAATACAGAATGGGACAGAGGGTTTTAGTATTCCTCTCAGCTCATCTCTCTTCTGTTGCCTGTGATATCTAACCTCTCTTGTCTCCTATACGGCTTGACGTTGATTTGGAGGGCATTGTTAGCGGAGGGCTGCAATTAGATGAGGGTGTCAGTGAGGGTGGGGGGTGGGGGGTGGGGGGGGGCTGTGGTTGGTGGGTTAGGGGGGCTGATTTACATAAGGCTTAGCCCAGATTTGGACACACTCTGAGAGATCTGAGGAGCAGGCCTGAGGGCCACGAGCTAATCATCCATGGCCTGTCAGAACACTGTCACCCCTCGTGTGTGTGTGTGTGTGTGTGTGTGTGTGTGTGTGTGTGTGTGTGTGTGTGTGTGTGTGTGTGTGTGTGTTTGTGTGTGTGTGTGTGTGTGTGTGTGTGTGTGTGTGTGTGTGTGTGTGTGTGTGTGTGTGTGTGTGTGTGTGTGTGTGTGTGTGTGTGTGTGCGAGATATCTCAATTGTGTTTGTCTGTTTGTGTGGGTTGTTTTTTATGCACTTGATTACATGTCTATTTTCCTGCATTGATGTTTTAAAAATGATCTCTCTTTCTCTCTCTCATTGTTTTCTCAGGGTGGATCATCTGGGCCAAGTGGATGGTGGTGGGGGTTAATACTACAGAGTTTGAGTACCTGGAAGGCAGCATATCCTCAGAGTGGGATGGTAATGTGGGGACATCTCTGGGTGGGGTACTGACACTTTAGCTGTATGCTATATGGATGCCTGCTAGTCTCCATGGTACAGTCTAAGTCAAGGAACCTGTGAATCTGGGGCTCGGAATACCACTGTAGTACAGATTACACAATAGTGCTAGGCAACAACAAACTGTACTAGAGCAAACATGAATCACCTATTTATTCAGAAATGGGCACCCTATCTGACAATCTCAAAAACTGTTTACATTTTCCATACAACTAGATAGGAGAAGGTCTCTGTCTCTGACTTGCTTTAGAGAAGGAGGGAGCGATAGAGATGGAGAGAGAGAGGTTAATCCAAGGATCAGAGTAGAAGAGATTTACTGTCTCTTTCTTTATGCTGTATAGTAGTTTAAATGTGTACATTACTACAGTATCCTCTCTGCTTAGACTGGTAAATCACAGAGATACCATATTCTAGCTGTTATCATGTCATGTATCACACTGGAATTCTAAAGAAAGGAAACAGGCAAAATTCTGTTCAGATCACTTACTATTTAGTTAGATATTGTGTTACTTTAACTACACAGTTAAACAAGTGATTCCATGCCGTTACATTGGATGTCAAGTGTAACGGACCGTTTACACTATGAAGCGGCATCGCGCGGTGAAACATCGGAAGCTGTTCCCTTTCAATGGAAGGAAAGCGAGAGAAGCGGAGTGGGCGGGGGACCGTTGAGCGATGCGAGCATGGGCAAGGGAGCTGAACAGGGCCGGACCAAAATTAGGGAATGCTGAACTTTATTCAAATCCTCTGCGATGCGACTGACCATAGCTTTCAACCCCTGCTGGATTGACTGACAATGGCTGTTGATACGTAGCACCCACATGAGGGCGAGGCTAGCGTGGCCAAGCGAGTGCTGCTTGTATAGTGTAAATGGCCGGTAACTGTTCATTTTGTTTGTGCAGTGGGGTGTGTGTTCTAACTCTCGTCTGTCTGTTCCCTTCTCCAGGAAGCAAGGAAGCAGCCTCCCTCCACTGAAGTACGTACCCCTGCTGTGTTTGTGGGAGCTCTTGGGGACTTGGTATGGGGAGGGAAGAGTCTAGGAGAAACACTTTGTTTAGGTTTTTCTCAATTTTCAACAGAGCCAGGAAATATTGGAGGACGGGTGTTGAGTAAATAGCTCTGTCTTTCTGTTTCCGTCTGTCTGTTTGGCAGAAGATGGGACAGGTTGTGGGTGGTGGGAGTAAATCATAGAGAATGATAGAGGCCTCTAGTGGCCAAAAGGCTGTGTTAGCATGGGTAGCACCATTGAGGACTTCCACCATTTTAATGTAGTCAACTGGGTGGGACTTTCAACTTCATTGTCTGATCCCTCCTGGTGACCCTGTTGGAGTCATGTCCAACAGGGTCATCAGGAAGGATCAGCCAATCGTGAAGAAGATAATTGACTACTTCAAAAGGGAGATTGCCTCAATGGCGCTGCCCATGCTGTCACAGACACTATAATGGCACAGATACAATGATGAGCCCTCTATCTATCTCTATGGGCTCAACCGTCACACTTCTCATTTTGGTGGTGTCCCAAATTGCACCCTATTCCCTATGTGGTGCATTACTTTAGACCAGGACCCATAGCTAGACGTCAAGGGCTAGGCCTACGTCACAGAACAGGATCAAAGAGTTAGCCTGCTAACTTTCCTATTCTCAAACATGGAGGTTATGGGAAAGCCTCTACAAGGCTAATACCCAGGCAGCCCCTCTCTGTATACTCCATGCCAATGGCCAATGCCGTTCCTACCTCAGTGTTGCCAGAACATTCTATTCCAATTTTCTGCGTACTGTCTGCCCAGCGCAGTCATCCACAGCTGGACAGTGGTGTAGCCAAAACCGCTCCCCTGGCACTTTATGCCCCCCCTTCCTTAACGCTTAATTTTGTCCCTGTCCAAGTTGACATAAATTGATTGGATTAAATCCTGTCATTAACAGGCTGGAAAAGCGATTCAATATGCTCGCCTCGCTCCCCAAAGCAGGGCTGTTTGGCCCTGGTCTCCCCTCTCCCTTCACAGCCTGCTAGTTCTGCTGCCAACACACAACAGCAACAAGTCCAGGCATCCCTCCCTGGCCATGGCTCTCTGGCTCTGCCAAGGCAAAACTAACACCATGGACTGGACAGTAGCTTTAGGGTTGAGCTCTTATGGATGAGTTGTTAGAGGACTAACTATCCCCTCAAAAAGAGTCTGTTCAAAAACCTTGGTTTTACCTCTGATATTAAATCTGTGTGTGTGTATACCCTTCACAGTAGCTGGTGAGGAACCAGAACTACAGAGAGCACACAAAAGGCAAGGCGAGGGAGGTGGAGGAGAGAGAGAGCTGCTTCCTAAGGAGTACGAGGAAGGGCTGGTGGCCTGGCCTGCTCAGACCATAGCCGAGGGCCACGCCGCCTTCAGCTGGGGCCATCAGACCATAGCCGAGGGCCACGCCGCCTTCAGCTGGGGCCATCAGACCATAGCCGAGGGCCACGCCGCCTTCAGCTGGGGCCATCAGACCATAGCCGAGGGCCACGCCGCCTTCAGCTTCGGCCAGCCAGAGACCAGCGAGGAGCATGTCAGTACAGCTAACACATTCCAGCCTGGCTCCTGGACATCCGCAGCCAAGAAATACACACACACTAACTGGGTCACCACACCAGTATTGCGACACCACGATACTGGATTTTCCAGGGTAAAACATAAAACCCGAAGCAGTCTGAACTCTATGGTCTTTTAAAACCTGTTGTTGTGTGAACCTGAAACTTAAGAAATGTCTGCTTATGTTTGGTTCCTTATTTCCTTGGCATGATACTTCTGAGTATAGTGATACTGGTACCTAACGCACACTGGTACACACACAATACAGTAATAGACCTTCACAGGCTTCCTTCCATCCTTGGCACCATTGTTCAGTGACCCACCTGAAAAGACTGGTCAATTGAAAGCAGCAAGGTAGAGGAAGGATGATGGGAAGGAAGCTTCATAATCCCTCTCCTTTAGTACAGGGAACTTGGGGCTGGAAGGTGGACTGGATCGTATTCATTAGTGCACACTTTAACAAAATGCTTGGCAATGGAAACCGGTCATTTCAAACAAATTTGACATATGCGGTTTCCACTGCAACGCGTGTTATTACGGTTTGCAGTAATGAATACAACAATAGACATGTAAACTAATGGGAGCTCTCAGCTCCTACATGGAAAAACCTTTTATTGCATTGAATCAGGGAATACTTGATATAGTGTGTGGCATTCATGGGGTGTGGAAGACACATTTTCTGATCTCTCCAACTAAACTGTAAAGGCTTTGTATACGAGTTGTGTTGTAATCAAGGTATATTAGATTTTTTGTGGATTGTAAATTAAACTACCAGGCTTGAGCAAACTGGGATGTGATGTAAGTGCTGGCAAGTAGGTGGTACGGTGTTTCTCAGTTGGTAGATCATGGTGATCGCAATGTCATAATGGTGGGTTTGATTCCCGCTGGGGCCACCCATACAAAAAGGCATGCACACACTATTGTAAGTTGATTTGGATCTAGTGTTTGCCAAAATGGCATACATATATTAAATATTTTCAGTGTGACAAGGTTTTTTTTCATGGCTTTACATATGTGGTATGATATACACCCCATCAGACAGCACAAACCTTTTAACCAAATATTATTTTTAACTAAATGAAGCCCATGCATGAAAACAACCTGGAGCACATCTTGGTCGAGTTCCTGCCCGAGTCCATACCAGACTCCTGCCAGTTCTCAAAATGATTGGATAGGTGTTTAATTAGCAGCTATGATATAGCAGTCTACGCCCGACTGAACAGTTGACGACATACAACCATTGGTTGATGCAGTGCAATGCCTGCGCATCAAGTCGGGTTGGAACTCAACCGTTTTCAATGAAGTGTCATACAGGCAGGGTTATGGGGAATTATGTTTTGCAAGAAATACAAGCGTATTTTATTTAGAACTTCATTTAATAAAAACAAGCAAGTGATTCAGAAATGTAATAAGTCATTTAAAATGGAGAAAAACAAAGTAGTTAATGAAATCATTGGAGTGGAGTTGTTCCAAATGGAATGCTAAGTACTGCAACACCACCATAATCAGACAATCCCAGTTTACATGCTGATAGCCCAATCAAATGAGCCTCCTCTGTCTATACAGTTCCCTCTCAGCTCTGTACAGCCACCATGTCGGGCCTACAATCCTTCCTACACTGGACAGGAGTGATGGTCTGTGGTCCTGCACCGGACTGGGTTGAGGAGGCGAGGGGGAGCAGTGTTGCAAGTGAAGAGTGTTGAGCATAGCCGTGTACTGTAGCTATTCTTTCTCCCTCCACAGCTCAGTCTTTCTTGGTCCTCTTGGCCTTGGCAATATTCTCCTGACGTTTCTGCTTCTTCTTCTGTTCGCGGTCGCGCACCTCAATCATCTTGGCCAGTTTCCACGACAACAGGGCACTGGCGATGAAGAGGGGTGTCAGCGCCAGGATGACAGTGGTCAGAAAGCCGTACGGGTCCTTGGCCGCCCATTCCACCAGGTACTCCGCCCACGCCCGCACGTCAATCATCCTGATCGCCAACAGCAACTCCAATCCCAAACCTGGAACGAGAAGGTTTATTATTTAAACATAAGAAGCTTGCAACAAAACATTGCCACTGCCTACACACTGTTGCCCTGCTTAACATTAAACTGCTGACTGGGTACAATTTACTCCCCACCAACAGGTGCTGCTACTCCCCCCAAAATAAACACACTTGTCTTTTCCTACTAGCACTGACTTTGATAAATTGTTATGGGGAAATGTACTTTATACGAATGATGTGGTCTCACCTAGGTAGCTTAAGATTAATGCACTAATTGTAAGTTGCTCTGGATAAGAGCCTCTACTAAATGACTTAATGTCAAATGGAAGTAGCCTAGGTTCTGTTGCTACAGCCACACACAGCTTCAGAATCTGGTGACATCTTCTCAAATCTAACCAAATGTTATGTTTACATTGGATGTCTTGTATGCTGGACTTTAGACCTACCGTGTACTGGTATACAAGTGAAAAACAGTCAAATTGTCTCTGTAATTTTAAAGTCTCAACCATAGATAGTTCCACGCCCAAAAGAGCTATTCCATGAGCATGAAATAGCCTATGCACAACGCACTGAATAGACATTACTTTAGTACTGGAAAAGCAAAAGACAGATTGCCTCTTTACAACTAACATTAACTTAGCCACTAACCGTTAGCTACATAAAGTCAGTTAGCGTCTGTAATCAATTAGGCTAGCGTTAGGTATTTAGCTAGCTTATTTGCATTATAAAACAGCCTCATCGCCCTAGCAACTTTGATCTAGTTTCGCAGTAGACACAGCGACAACTATTTAAATCAAGGCTATATAACAGTGGTATAATTAAGTTAACATACTCACTTAACGGAGATTTTTATTTTTATCCCACGCTGATCCTGCACTCTACCACCAGGAAGTTGGTTCTTGCAATTGGTTATGACGTCTACAGCCTGGCATGTATGGAATTGTAGTTTTATTGTGATAGAAGGATACCAGTGACCTCAGACTCAAGACAAATTCAAGAATGTTAATGGGTGCGTTTGAGCGGATCCCTTTTGTCAAGCCGCTTTTTATTGTGTTGCATTATTGGACCAAAATTGGGCTTGTTCGACATTGCAGCCGACTGACTATTTGTAGATCAGTCAATCACCATTTACCCACAATGCATCATGGATTTGATGCTTTTGAGCTGATCACTTCTGTCAAGACTTTCAAAGTGTGTTGCATTGTGGTAATAAAATATTTCTGACTTGCACCTAAATGTCGACTGCATGAACTTTACAAAAATCCTGTGATCAAAGGTGTCCACATCACCAACGATCTATCATGGTCCAAACACACCAAGACAGTCGTGAAGAGGGCACGACAAAACCTTTTCCCCTCAGGAGACTGAAAAGATTTGGCATGGGTCCCCAGATCCTCAAAAAGTTCTACAACTGCACCATCAAGAGCATCCTGACCGGTTGCATCACCGCCTTGTATGGCAACTGCTCGGCAGGGTAGTCCGTACGGCCCTGTACATCACTGGGGCCAAGCTTCCTGCAGTCCAAGACCTATATAATAGGCAGTGTCAGAGGAAAGCCCATAAAATTGTCAGAGACTCCAGTCACCCAAGTCATAGATTGTTTTCTCTGCTACCGCACGGCAAGCGGTACTGGAGCGCCAAGTCTAGGACCAAAAGGCTCCTTAACAGCTTCTACCCCCAACCATAAGACTGCTGAACAACTAATCAAATGGCCACCAGAATATTACATTGACCCCCCCCCCTCCATTTGTTTTGTACTATTACATTGACCCCGCATGTGACAAATAAAGTTTGATTTGAAGTTTTGACTGCAGTCGACTGCAAGTTTCTGCAATTGCTCTTCACCAACTTCATGCTGCAGTCATCGCCTGCATTGTGGGAGGCTCTATTGTCAACAATAGAGTGGATATACACATTTGATGTGATATTTGAGGCTCTCTCTCACTAATTGATTATACAATGTACACACACCACAGGAGGTTGGTGGCACCTTAACTTGGGAGAACGGGCTTGTGGTAACGGCTGGAGTGGAATTAGTGGAATGGTAACTAATACACCAAACACATGGCTTCCATGTGTTCGATGCCATTTCATTCTCGCAGTTCCAGACATTATTATGAGTCGTCCTCCCCTGACACACATATATTTCAGTTTGTGAGTGTGTGATATGGGGGTTGGAGACATGTTTATTTCGACATTATAAGGAAAAACTTTTATAAACAATGGCAACACTACCATGCTAAGGCTGTCTGTTGGAAAACCATATTAGTGTCCGACTTCCGATGGTCACAGATGCACCTCCCCTGACTTCACTCCTCAACTTTAGTCTACAGTCGGTTGCTTTAGCCTTACCACTCAAACTCGGCCATTTCCTAGTGTGACATGGTAGGAACTATAGTTTTGGTACATGTTTTCCAGGAGACCCTAATTAGTGGTGAACAGGTAGAAATGTATAAAACAACCCCTAGAGCTTTTCAGGTGGGTTTTGTGGCTTTATTCTGAATGTCTTGTTTTACAAGCAGTGTTGAGGAAGCTACGGTAGTTTACCACACTAATAATTACTTTACACTGAATGAAGTTAAGCTACACAAAAGCTACCCTTAAGGTAAATATAATTTACTTAAGTAAAGTTACTTTGAAAAAGTAGTGCACTGTCTCCAAATGACTTTCTGAAAAATGATCATACGTAAATCTGAAATGTCAATGACTACAAATTGCATGAACATATCATTTTGCGGTTATATATTAACATAATGTGTAAATTAGCATATTAAACACAACTAAATTTCAAATGAGAATTAGGCAGATGTAATGCGAAAGGAAATGATTGCCAACTTCACCCATATTTTATTTTTGGGAAAAAAGTAGTTTGTAGTTCCAGTAGTTAGGTACACCGTTAAATGGCAAAAACATTTATTAACTACTGAAAACACTACCTAGATTTGAATTTAGTTAAACTACCACCAAGATACTGGAAAATGTAGTTAACTTACTGGTGGAACTACATGTAGTTCATTACTCCCCAACACTGGTTACAAGTGTGTTTCTTTGAAGGCAACCATTTTGGGACCATGCTGTTTTGACAAGTGTTTGGGGTAGGCCAATGGTGGAAAGTGCTCAAAATGCAGGCCTATGTAACTTAATCTGCAACAGTGTTTGTTTATTTGAGTTTAAACCATAGAAGGCAGTGTTAAATGTAATCCGAATCGATGGTCTAAAGTTTGTCACCAGTTTTCTGATTTAATGAGAAAATAAAAAAGTTGAATAACACAACAAAGGAGAATCAGGCTGTCTGAACTTCCTGTGTGGAAGTACTGAAACCAAATCGGGGTTGGTCACACCTGCAGTTCAAAGGCTTCTGCACACAGGGGGAGGAGAGGGGGTTAGCCTGAAACGCATGCGGGACAACCAGACAGGCAAATGTACATACCAAGCAGAGGGCTTGCTTTTAGTTGGGATTAATAATGCTCATTATTAGACGGCAAGGTTTTTCTTTCCTGTTCAGTGACTGAGTCCATGAGTTTCCATGTCTTTTTGTGATGGAAAATGTGTAAAATAGAAAATAAAATAAAAATCACAGCATGCAAGAGACCATAGGTTTGTACTAGATCAAATTATGATTTGCCTACTTGGAATGTGAACCTTTCTGGGCCTAAGCTTTATTGCCTTTACAAATGATATGAAATGGTTCTGTAAGAGGAAGACATTAACAGAATATTCCTTATTTAATCAGTAATATAACATTTAGTTTATTCAGTCATGTTGGTGCTTGAGCTGTGAGATGGATGAGAAGGCTGCTATGAACTGGATAAATGTGTATTGTTCCATTTCTAAACCAGCCTATTGTTTCTACATAGAATAACATGCTATCAGCCTATACCAAAGTCTAGGCCTATAGGCTAGTTATAACGTTATTCTATTCACAAACCCTTTATGAATATGGGCATACATAAAAAGGTACCCCAGTTAACTTACAACACAGGAAAAGAAAATGAAGGCACTTTTGTCAAACGTGTGTGAGTCCTTGATGAGCTAGAATGCAATGTTGGAATTTATTCTTGGTATTCATTCGACAGAAAGAGGGAGAGAGAGGCCATTGTTAATTGAATAAGGCCCGTATTGATAAAATGATTAGAGAATGGACGAGCCGTCCATATCCTTACGTTCCTCCCACGCCCTCTCCCTCACTGACAGTTGAGCCCTCTGAACTTGCTAAGAAAGCAACCCAGTCACTCGTGATGTTATTGAGAGGAGAGAGCCTACGGTTGTAGATGTCTTCTTCAATACTAAAAATGCGGCTTCAACTCTTGCCCCTTTTACCCCTGTGGGTAACGATAAGACCCGCCTTTAAACTCAAACACTAACAAACTTCACAGTATTTGAGTATTTTCGCCCCCCCCCCCCCACCCCCCCCACCCCACCCACCACCACACACAGGGGCCCCGCCTTCTCGCTCCGGAATGGCTTCACAAAGGATTTGCCGACGTTTGGGAATTCCGCCTATAGCTCCTTTTTTTTACCACCACTTGTGCGCTGGAATCGGCCCAGGATGACCAAGGATCCCACCCATCTCGGTTAATTTGACAACACAAAGGACTTCGCCGAACCCAAAAGAAACCGCCTACTATTCCAAATAAGGGTCGTCTCTCCATGTACGGCAAACAATCGGCCGGAGTGTCCTTTTCTCTTCCGTATCTCGTTTATATGATCGGGGAGACTGTGCTGCAAGTTACAGCGGTGCAATCATGGCGGAGCGAGTCCAGCAGCCCCCGGCTAAGCGGCTCTGCTGCAGGCCCGGCTTCAACCCGGCATGCAGGCAGGGGCAGCGGGCTGGAGGAGTACTGTGTGGCGGTCCGGGGTCCGCTCCAGGGGGATCGGGAAAAACACACAACCCCGAATCGCTACTAGACATAGCGGCGCGGAGAGTCGCTGAGAAGTGGCCCTTCCAAAGGGTGGAGGAACGGTTCGAACGTATTCCAGAACCCGTCCAGAGAAGGATCGTGTACTGGTCCTTTCCGAGGAGCGAAAAGGAGATCTGCATGTATTCGTCGTTCAACGCCGGAGGAGAGGAGAGTGGAACTAGCGGGGAAAACAATGAAGAGACCCAGCTGCCTTTCCTACGGGGTGTCACTCTGCTGGAGGGCGGCTGGGTGGACAACGTACTGCAAGTCGGTGAGTATCTATCGCTCGGCTACTGGGAAATATGATGCTGGCCGGGGAATAACAGTTAGCTAACCCACGTTGGTATGTCTGTCATATGGGAGAGAGAATTGACATTCTCTACCCGCATTCATTCCATGCTATTCTGTAATTTCCAGTGAAGGGGGGTGTAAGAGTAACAAACAGTTTCCCCCTTGTTTTTGCCCAGTGCGCATATAAAATTGCCCTGAACCGTTCCCATTTGAACGCTTAGCACTTTGTTCTTATTTTCCTGATCGTTTGTGTCTTTTCAGCTTTCTGTCCACCTCCAATGGGTAACCAAACAAAAGCCCCTGTATCTTTTCACCACTAGATAAATGGAACATATTTAGAAAGGTTGGGAGGGACAGCGATTTAAAGCCACAGCGCTTCTATTTTGTTTGCCAAACACCTTTTGTGAGATTTAAGTTTTTTTCCCTGCTGCTTTTCAGCATTCGTGGGAGATTTTTCCAAGCACGAGAAAATGAGTAGGCTATGAGATGGCACGAGCTAGTGTAGGCTATGCCATTGCCAATATCGCACAGTCATGCGTCCTATTCCATAATGCATTATTTGTGGGATATCGAGTCTAAATAGACACAGGCATTTAGCCTGCTGTGGCCTCCCTTTACCAGAGCCATAATATTCCTGCATTCATCAGTGCGATAGGCTCAGCTGTCACTCTGCCTCCCCACCCTTGGAAACGCTTCAGCATTTTAATTTCATTATCCTCCCCAGTTCATCTGAATTCTAATGCAATCTACAAACATGATTATATATGCAGGATCTTTCCCCGTCCCTCCTCCCCTGGTTCTCTCCCTTCAGAAGGATCTGTAGTTCTCCAGCTCTTTGGGTCTTGGATCATGTGTTGTGCACAACAGTATCCCTCCACCAGCTCCTAGCTGTTTACCAGATTCCTCAGCATTAGTGCTTATTTGTGTGCTGCCTGCCATGTTGCCATGTTAGCAAATGAGTGTTGGTTCAGATTTGGTGAGGTGTGTGTAAAAGAGGGAGATGGATGGAAAGAGGAGTTTGTGTGTTGTCTGTCTCATTCTGCATGCTAGCAGGGAGAGGGAGGATGACAGGTGAACCCACAGCAGGAGGAGGGCCTGTTGTGCTGATTGCAATTTTCGCCCCAGAATTTCTGCTGGTAAAATAAAGTGATAAATAAAAGATGCAATCTTCTCCCAGGGGATAGGCTGCCACAGGAGGAACGGCTTAAAAGCAGGGCGACATGGGAGGGAGGGGGCTGTGCACCGCTTGAGGATTTGTCCAAAATATATATATATATATGTGTGTGTGTGTGTGTGTGTGTGTGTGTGTGTGTGTGTGTGTGTGTGTGTGTGTGTGTGTGTGTGTGTGTGTGTGTGTGTATACTATTGGGGTGTCGATGAAAGACAGTACATGAACAGAGCGAGAAGGCAGAGGTTGTTGTGTGTAAAAGCTAATATAGTTGAATGAGTCTGTACTCTCCCCCTCTCCCTGGTGAACAGCTATAAAACGCTCCATATTTACTCCCCTAAGGCCAACTACCAGCCCCCTGATCTCCTGATTATTTATCTGTTTCTCAAAGACATTAATCACCTCCCTGTACATCAATGCTGAGTTTGAAGAATAGACCAGGGGGAGGGATGGGGGATGCAGTATAAGGAGAGAATGGGTAGAAGAGATGGAAAGATAGTGGGGAGAGATGCAAAAGATGGAGAGAGAGAGTGAGCCCCAGGACAGCAACACAATTAGACCCAACCAAATCATGAGAAAACAAAAATGCTATATGGCAGAATACCATCATTTAAGGAAAGCTTTGACTATGTACAGACTCAGTAACTATTTGCACATCGTTACAACACTCTCTCTCTCTCTATATATATATCTATCTATCTATCCATAATATATCTATCTATCCATAATATGACATATTATTCCTGCATTCATCAGTGCAATAAGATCAGCTGTCACTCTGCCCAAACCCCCCCCCCAAACACACACAAACAACCATTGATTGATTGATTGGAGGCCACTTGTGTCAATTACAGAATATTTCCTAGGAATTCCTACCTGCAGCAACACTAGTGGACAATGCTGGAAAATCGGTAAAAGCACAGTGCCTCAAAGTGCCCCAAAACTCCTGGCCCTAATTATGAGCTATGGAGTGGATTATTTCATCATGTTGCAGTTATCTGAAAGTAGTTGACTCCATGCTTTTGCTGTGTGCACGTGTGTGCCTCCTAGTAAACCATGTCTTAAGCATTTATCTGCCGATAATGAGTGTGCAAGCAGTAGTGCCATCAGTTTGTATTTCATCCCACTTTAGGCCTTCATATCGACTTCATATCGCCTATAAATCACTTTTATTTATCAGCAGCAGTGAGCTGAACGTTGGGTACTATGTCATGGGCACAGCATGGTGTAAATCGCTCCAGAGAGAAAGATGGAGGAAGGGGGAAAAAGGAGAGGGAGAGGACTAGCCTCATTAGCAGGTGAAAAAACAACAATGACCTCTTAATAGTTGCTTAATAGTTCAGAAGAGTTTCTGCTTTAATTATGACGACATTTATGTGACATTTTTGTTAGGTTAGCAGAGTTCGGCTAGGTTTAGGGTTACTACTCACGTGCATGAGAGGACGAGAATTGGCGTACGTGTTCGTGGGTTTAAATGTCTCTGCCTGTGACTAAGACAGTGTCATTGAACGTGTGTATTGAGAACACATACAACCTCACTTCTCTGCTTCAGTTCTTCAGCAAAAGCCACCTTTTCAGGGGCCTGCTTTGACATTTCAGGCATTGTCAAATGAAAACCTTTTATCCATCACATGCTTAGTCTACATGTGTTGTTTACGAACAGTGAAAGGTTTACTTACTGGCCTTTCCCAGGAATGCAGAGAGAAAGAGAAATGGAGGAAATAATAGAAAAGTAACAACACATGATAGTAAAAGTAATTACATACACAATGAGTAACGATAACTTGGCTATATGGAAGACGTACCATGTTCAGGGGTAGGAAATTGAGGTAGATACCGTGCCTTCAGAAAGTATTCAGATCCCTTGACTTTTTCCACATTTTGTAAGGTTACAGCCTTATTCAAAAATTGATTAAATTGTTTTTGTTTTTCCTCACCCATCTACACACAATGCACATAATGGCAAAGTGAAAACATGTTTTAGAAAATAAATAAATAAAATACAAAATATCT
Organism: Salmo salar; assembly: GCF_965601325.2. Lineage (NCBI taxonomy): Eukaryota > Metazoa > Chordata > Actinopteri > Salmoniformes > Salmonidae > Salmo > Salmo salar. Next base: position 37,942,007 of record NC_138310.1, on the reverse strand, counting down.
AATTTTCGTAAGTATTCACACTCCTGAGTCGATACATGTTAGAATCACCTTTGGCAGCGATGACAGCTCTGAGTCTATCTGGGTAAGTCTCTTAAGATCTTTGCACAAATATTTAATTCAAAACTGTGACTCTGCCACGCTGGAACATTCACCATCTTCTTGGTAAGCAACTCCAGTGTAGATTTGGCCTTGTGTTTTAAGGTATTGTCCTGCTGAAAGGTGAATTAATCTCCCAGTGTCTGGTGAAAAGCAGACTGAACCAGATTTTCCTCTAGGATTTTGCTTGTGCTTAGTCCAGTTACTTTTTTTTATCCTGAAAAACTCCTGAATCCTTAACAAGTACAAGCATACCCACAACATGACGCTATTTTAACATAACACAGCTATTTTTAGGTCTCTCCAGAGATGTTTGATCAGGTTCAAGTCCAGGCTCTGGCTGGGCCACTCAAGGACATGGAGACTTGTCCCAAAGCCACTCCTGCATTGTCTTGGCTGTGTGCTTAGGGTCATTGTCCAGTTGGAAGGTGAACCTTCGCCCCAGTCTGAGGTCCTAACCTGCTCCAGAGCGCTTTTCATCAAGGATCTCTCTGTACTTTGCTCGGTTCATCTTTCCCTCGATCTTGACTTGTTACCCAGTCCCTGATGCTGAAAAACAGCCCCACAGCATGATGCTGCCACCACCATGCTTCACCGTAGGGATGGTGCCAGGTTTCCTCCACATGTGACGCTTGGCATTCAGGTCAAAGAGTTCAATCTTGGTTTCATCAGACCAGATAATCTTGTTTCTCATGGTCAGAGTCTTTTAGGTGCATTTTGGCAAACTCCAAGCGGGCTGTCATGTGGCTTTTACTGAGGAGTGGCTTCCATCTGGTTACTCCACCATAAAGGCCTGATTGGTGGAATGCTGCAGAGATGGTTGTCCTTCTGGAAGGTTCTCCCATCTCCACAGAGGAACTCTGGAGCTTGGTAAGAGTGACCATCGGGCTCTTGTTCACCTCCCTGACCAAGGCCATTCTCCCCGATTGCTCAGTTTAGCCAGGTGACCTGCTCTAGGAAGGGTCTTGGTGGTTCCAAACTTCTTCCAATTTAAGAATGATGGAGGCCACTGTGTTCTTGGGGACGGTCAATGTGGGGACTGTCGTCGATGCACTTATTAATGAAGCTGGTGACTGATGTGGTGTACTCCTCAATGCCATCGAATGAATCCCGGAACATATTCCAGTCTGTGTTAGCGAAACAGTCCTGTAGCTTATCATCTGCTTCATTGGACCAATTCCGTATTGGGTGCATCACTGGTACTTCCTGTTAGAGTTTCTGCTTGTAAGCAGGAATGAGGAGGACAGAGTTTTGGTCAGATTTGCCAAGTGGAGGGCAAGGGAAAGCTTTGTATGCATTTCTGGGTGTGGAGTGAAGGTGACCGAGAGTTAACTTAAAAAAAACAACACTGCCTCTTAATTTGCCAGGTGCTGGTATAAATGAGGTATGACATTTCAGTTTTCCTGCATTAAAATCACCGGCCGCTAGGAGTGCCGCCTCTGGATGAGCATATTCCTGTTTTCTTCTGGCCCTTTACAGCTCCTTCAGTGCGGTCTTAGTGTCAGCATGGGTTTGTGGTGATAAATAGACTGCTATGAAAAATCTAGATAAACTCTCTCTGTAAATTGTATGGTCTACAGATTATCATGAGGTATTCTAACTCAGGCGAGCAGAACCTCGAGACTTCCTAAATATTCGAGATTGCACACCAGCTGTTAACGAAGACACACACCTCCCCCCTTGAGCTTACCCAACGCCGCTGTTCTGTCCTGCCAATGCATAGAAAAAACAACTAGATGTAGGTTATATTGTCCTCGTCCTTGTTCAGCCACAACTCCGAGAAACATAGGATATTACAGTTCTTCAGGTCCTGTTGATAAGATAGAGCTCCTCCAGTTTATTCTCCATTGATTGAATGAAAGGTATTTAGTTCACAGAAGTGCATGATTTATGATCTGGAACTTAAATCTTGCATGACCATGTTGTCTTTGAGTCTCTCTGTGGCTCCATTTGGGCTCTAAGCAAGCAGAAAGCTCTAGGCCTCTACACTCTCCTGTTGTAGAGGAGCCTTTATTTCCTTATGGTTGACTCCATTATTTGATCAGGTTATCTGAGCACAGTTTCTTTTAAAACAACCACTGGACCTAAGGGTTGTTTAGATGCATCTCTTTCATGGCCACTTCTTAAAGTATGCTAACTGTTCAGTGAAATATTCTGTTAACTCATACCCAAATAATGTTGTTGACTCATCCTATACTCATATTTGTGGCCAAATCATAAATTGGAGACAACCCACAAACCCACAAACCCCCACCTCAAACTTGTATCTGATGCCATCTTGCTGAGGAGGACCAGGCCAGTCAGCGGTCTACTCGCATGAATATTTTTAATGACCGTTGTACGCCAACACCATTCTGTTAAGGTACGCCAACACCATTCCAACACAGAAAAGCTGCTTTTTAACGTATTTAATAAAAAAGAATTGGAAGGAAAATCATTTCACTCATATTGTAATTAGAGGTCATATTTCATTGACATCTGGAAATGCTGGACAGCAACTTTAAAGGACACTTGGAAGGCATTTAGACATTGCTGCTCTATTTTACTGTGTGAAAAAGAAAATAAAGTGAAGCACGTAACCTTTCAGACATACAGTAGTCCTACTCGGTGTTCTTTTTACCTTAACCCAGTAACCTGGTTAGCTTGTTGTGATTTAATTGGGCCCTGAGACTCCCTTTTCCCCTTGCCATGTGACCGACTCTGGGATCCTATCGTCATGGAAACATGGCCGGGCCTGGGCTAGTGTAAACAACTGTCTTTCCAAATGGAACCGGAGCACCAGAGACGGAAGAGGAAGCGAGACACCACACTCGTTACCCCCCCCCCCCCCCCCCCTTTTCTTTTTTCTGGTTCAATAATCGTAAGTGAACTAAGTAGACCAGACCCAGATGCTATAGCATTGTTGTCTATGGGATACACACACAGTTAAGTAGAGCTGAACGCACCATTTTTTTTCATTAGTTCACTCAGGCCGTTTACCATCTTCATTTATCCATCATCTTTAGGAGCACGATCAAAGGGTAAGGAGTGTTTTAGGGAAAACCGGTATCCTACCACTCACCTTCATTGGTATGGCTGACTGGATAGAAGATGGGCTTCGTTTCAGCTGCTTTGTCATGGAAACACATTAACCGAGGTGGGAGCTTAAAGATAGGCAGAGGATACACAAAGGGTGTAGCCTAGTTTTGAAGAAGCTCAGGGATACTTCAGCTGTATTCCAGCTTCCAGTTCCCAGCTCATATTCCCCTCCCCAACTTCCAGTAAAATGTATGCACACATGACTGTAAATCGCTATGGATAAAAGCGTCTGCTAAATGGCTATTATTATTTATTATTATTATTATTGTTATTATTTCTTTCCAGCCCTCAGCCCCTGTTCCCCTCCCCACCTTCCAGTCCTCAGCTGCTGTTCCCCTCTCCACCTTCCATGTTCCAGCCCTCAGCTCCTCACCCTATAGCCCCAGGCCCAACTATTATGCATCTTCCAGACCCAGCCTTAACCTCCAGTCTCCAGCCCCCTTCTCCTGTTCCCAGCCCCCTTCTCCAGTCCCCTTCTCCAGTCTCCAGCCCCCTTCTCCAGTTCCAGTTTCCAGCCCTTCTCCAGCCTCAGTCTTCAGCCCCAGCCTGTGGTGTTTTCCTGTCTCCAGTCCTGGCCCGTGGCTGGGTTGTGTCATGACTCTTTCCAAGAATCCTGTCTTTACCAGAATGGCACTCATATGCTCTCCTCTCAAACCAGAGGAGAGAGGGAGGGAACAAAGAGAAAGGAGAGATGGCTATTGCGCCAATGACAAGACCCCATTAAATGTTATCCATTTCATTACTTTTATTACCAGTCCTCTTTTCTTTCGATTTGGCAATAATAACAGCAGAGGAATGCCAAGCTCAGCATTCAGCGCTATCTTTTTCTTGATAATTAATTCCTCTTTGCACCAATGTGCTGCTGCTGAAATAAGCACTAAGCTCTCCAAGCCAATGCTGACTGGGAGGAAGGTTATCCAGTCGTGTGTGCGCGCGCAGCGTGTGTGATCATTATGACCATAGAACAGTGCTTCTCTGTTGTGTGGTCAACATCTGGTTCTTCCCTAACACACCCAGAAGCTGAAGAGCTTTGAATCAGCCCAAAGGCTGCATCTGAAAGGTGTGGATGTGTGTGTGTGCGCATGAGAGTCATCTGTATTTTCAGCTCCACAGCACCTGATAAACTGGTCTCTGTCCCCATACTGCCTGGATCCTGTTTGTGTGTGTGCGTGTTCGGGCCCCCACCCGTGCCTCAGTCTGTAAGCCTGGAGTGAAGTGGTTGATGGTTATCCTACCTGCTGTCGTTACTGATTTGAGAACAAACATCTCTATCTGCCCAAAAACAAACATGGTGAGCGACCACCGGGGCCACTGGAGGGCTGGGTGGTGTGAAGGTTGCTTCCTGTCCCTATCTTAACCACAACTGGTTTGGGTTGTTTACGGCTCAACAGTTACTGTTGTGTTTGGAAAATTAAATGCAAATCTGAAATAATTTGGTATGTTGTTAAAGGTAGGCAAAATTGTAGATATGGCCGTGTGTGTATGTGTGTGTGTGTGTTTCAGCCTGGGTACAGTCTAGGCATTCTAAAGATGAGGGTGGATGGCATTCCTGTAATCCTTTTGTACTCATCCTATCTTGTTTCCATTCACACACACACACTTCTCTCATAGCCTTGGGGCGCCAGGCAAGTTATTCTTATTTATTTTTTTTGGCACCTTTTTTTGTTTGGCCCCTCAGAATGAACAGTTTACCTGGCGATGACCCCTCACACACACTCCTCAAGGGGTGGAAGTATTCACTCACTCTCCTCCTCCACGGAGCTGGCCTCAGTCTGACCTCATTACTTGACCCCTCGTGGACTAGGTCAAAGGTCAGACTGTCCCCAGCTGTGTCATTCCACTCCAGGTACTGCCCACAGTCACATGACTGTTTTCTAATAAACACATCCTAACTGGCGGAAGAGCTGTTAATAGAAGCTCATGTCTTCCAGTTTCCTCCGGTAAGCATGTTAATAGAAGCTCATATTTTTATCCATTTACATTTGAGTCATTTAGGAGATGCACATATCATAGTTATAGTAAATACATTTTCCTCAAAGTAGAGATTGCAAAGTCAGAGCTAGATACCCTCCTGTAATGTTAATAGAAGCTCATATCTTATTTACGCTCATCCATCTAGAATGGAAATACACTGTAGGCCTTTCTACTTCCTGTGTCCGTGAGGCTCCCACAGGAAACTCTGCTCTAGTACCATGATCCAGACCTGACCTGGGGCTCTATGCTCTCTGAACCACACCATTCCTATCCAAAGCAACATTCAGTGGTGGGAAGTGGGGGACACCAATGGCCATATTAGTTACAGGCTACCATTTGGAGTGCTGGATTAGCATAATTGATGCATGTATCTAGATGTGGGCTGTCTCTCTGATGTGGCCCATTCTGGCCTGCATGTTCCCCTAAGCAGCAGAACCCAGTCAGGCCCTCCTCCCAGCCTCAGCAGGGCTCTGTACTGAGACACGTGTAATCCAGGGAGTGATGGGTAATGGCCTTCTCTCTGACTTACAGTCAGAGTCTATTGGACTGGATGGATGGCAGACACGCCTATAAAAAGAAAGCAAAGAGAGAGAGAGAGGGGAGGGAGGGAGGGAGGGAGCAGTCAATCGATAGAGTAGGGACATGTCTCCTAATAAAGATTTATTCCTTTTTTCATTCCCTCCATTCGCCCTGGCCGGGAGGGGGAGGAGAGAATGTGATTACCAGCTTGGTTTTCCCAGGGTGCCCCTGGTGTGTGCACTTTGTGGTTAACGTGTCTCTGTGTATTGTATGTGTCTGCCGGTGTGTGTTGCGTTTGCATGTGTGCGTCTCTCTCCAGTGAATATGGAGGATAAAAGCATTCTCCATAGTCCTACAGGAAGCAGCAGTAGCAGCAGCTGTGTCTGTCCCCTGTTTGTGTCAGCTAATATTTAGTTCATCTCTGGTCTGGGACCTGCGGGATCGAGCGGAGCTCTTCGTCCACCATCCATCTCCCAATGATCTATATTCCACACTCTCCCTCCACCATCAACCCCCACATAGAGAGAGGGGGAGAGAAGAGGACCAGGGGAGCGATGGGGAGAGGGGCTGGGAGACGAGGGGTTTATTTGTGGAGGAAGGGGGGTGGAAAGGAAAGGGGATAGAGAGAGAGAGGGATGCAGTGGGAGGAGAGTTGGAGAGGTGGAGGGGTAAGTTTGTGAAGGGGAGGAGGGGTTAGTTTGTGAAGGAGAAGGAAGAGGGTCTGTGTGCACCCTCTGCATATGCCAATCAAGGGGGGGGGGGATGTGCCCTTCCCTCATGCACTATTTCCCTCACTAAAGCCTCTTATCTCATTGTTATGCAGTGTGTAGTTATGACTGTCCACCTGCAGCAGCTCAAAACTGCTGACTCAATTGAACACATAGACAAATGCTTTTATCACAGAGTGACTTGCTCATCTGAATGGATATATAATAGCCTGGAAAGTGATTTTCTCCCAGCAGCAGCTTGTCCTGTGGCAACCTCACCCACTCTCCCTCGTCTTCAAATCTCATCTCAACACTTTTCTAGAAACAAGGCCGGTATACGTGCTGCTCTGCCTTAATTACACACCCTTTCAACTCTCTCTCTCCACCTGCTAGGGAGCTCAGTGTGCCATGACTACAGGCCTAATGAATAGCTTTACTGCTGCAGAGCCACAACTGGTAGGGAGGTAGAGAATACAGCAGGGAGGAAGGGTTGGATGGAGGGAGAGGCTTGTTGAGTGGGAGGGAAGGAAGAGGAGTGAAAGAGGAAGAGTTGTCGCAAACACAGTGAACCTTAACCACCCACTCTGTCAGTCAGTCTCTGTCTTTTCTCTCTCTCTCACAGGCCTCTAATGGGTTTTCCACTGTCCCGCTTCCAAACCTCTCTTTTTCTCTCTCTTTCTCTCTCCCCTCTGCCTATCACCTCTTTCCATCCTCTCTCCTTCCCCTCTCTCTCCATCCCCCCCCTCTCCTTCCAGCAGCTGGCCAGTAGAACAGCTGACTAAATCTGGAGCTTGGGGCCCCTGGCCCTGGTTCTGCCCCAGCCTCCTCTCGTTCCCAGCCTCCTCTCGTTCCCAGCCCCCTCCCTCCTCTCCTGGCCCCTTGCCTTGGCTCCAGCCCTATTCCTGCCTCAGCTGAGCGTTTGGCTCTTTAGCTCTGGTTCTCTCTGGCCCCCACTTTCACCCCTCAACCACACGCTAGCTCCCCCACACACACATGCATGGTGCACGTACTCATGCAGGTATATGATCATTTCCATGTAAAAGGACCAATGAGCACCAACGTGAGGTTCGTAGGTGCATGTCAAACTGGGTGTCAAATGAAAGATACAAATAAATAAAATAAGACATATTTAAAAAAAAATTTCCATCCTGAAAAATTGGAATGAACAAAGGCTTTCATTTCTTGTCAAACAGATGGAAAATGGGTCTTAGCTATTAGAAATACATCAGAACACAAAAAGGCAAGACCCCTGCCAACAAATATCAACACTTTTATTTCATTGTGGAGAAAATATTTGCCTTCTATACGTTTTTAGGAAACATTTCCCAAAACCCATATCTTGAAGATATTTTCAGAGTTCTCTCCTTCATGAGGACGGAGGTAATGAAAGTTCACAGAAGTAACAAGTAAAGGTAGACCTATTAATTATAGTAGGGGTCGCAAACAGGCGGTGTTTTTAGTAATGTGTTTTTAGTAATAATTTATATACACCACACACACACACACACACACACACACACACACCACACACACACACACACACACACACGTGTTTTTAGTAATAATTTATATACACACACACACGTTTTCACAACAGTTTTTTTTTTTCATCATATGTGATCGTGTCTCAATGTAATCAAGCTATGAAATGATTGTTATTTTCAAATACAATCTATTGTTGGCCTTTACTTCATTTTTAGGGGGTTCAATTTGCAGTGTACAAATGATTAGAATTATGTTCCACCATCTGCTCTGACATAAATCAGCCCTTGGCTGAATGTAGTTGCCTGCACCTGATTTTTAATTTTTTTTTTTTTATTAATTATTGATTAAAACTCAATATTCTGTTACCAAATTGGTAACAACATTTTTTTTAAATTGGTAACTGAATTTCTGCAATTGACTTCGCTACAATGGGAAATCATAGTATTCACTAACAGTTGGGTCTCCTGCTACTGTCCTCCCTTCCACTAACATACTGTTATGTTCAGTACTACTGTCCTCCCTTCTACTAACATACTGTTATGTTCAGTACTACTGTCCTCCCTTCTACTGACATACTGTTATGTTCAGTACTACTGTCCTCCCTTCCACTGACATACTGTTATGTTCAGTACTACTGTCCTCCCTTCTACTGACATACTGTTATGTTCAGTACTACTGTCCTCCCTTCTACTAACATACTGTTATGTTCAGTACTACTGTCCTCCCTTCTACTAACATACTGTTATGTTCAGTACTACTGTCCTCCCTTCTACTAACATACTGTTATGTTCAGTACTACTGTCCTCCCTTCTACTAACATACTGTTATGTTCAGTACTACTGTCCTCCCTTCTACTAACATACTGTTATGTTCAGTACTACTGTCCTCCCTTCTACTAACATACTGTTATGTTCAGTACTACTGTCCTCCCTTCTACTGACATACTGTTATGTTCAGTACTACTGTCCTCCCTTCTACTAACATACTGTTATGTTCAGTACTACTGTCCTCCCTTCTACTGACATACTGTTATGTTCAGTACTACTGTCCTCCCTTCTACTGACATACTGTTATGTTCAGTACTACTGTCCTCCCTTCTACTGACATACTGTTATGTTCAGTACTACTGTCCTCCCTTCTACTGACATACTGTTATGTTCAGTACTACTGTCCTCCCTTCTACTAACATACTGTTATGTTCAGTACTACTGTCCTCCCTTCTACTAACATACTGTTTACTTTCTCCTTCTGTCGTCTGGACAACCCCTCCCTTTCTTCTCTCTTTCCAATGAATGTCACCCAGCTCTTACTGACACCGGACGTCCATAAATGTTTGGTCAGTCTGCAGGCGTCGGGACCGGCCTTCATTTGGCCCAATGATTGGTTCAGAAGTTTGGATAGCACATTTCATTACAGTAGAGTCTAGTCAGCACAATTGTGTTATTGTGGAATTGCCCACACACACACAAACACACACACACACACTACCTCTCCCTGGCCCTTGCGTTGCCCCTGCCATAGCCCAGCCCGGTCTCTCTCTAGCTGGCTGCTATCTCTAGCCCTGGCTCAACTACAGCCTCCAGGTGCCTGGCTCCCAGACCCTGTCCTGCTCCAGCCCTATAGAGCAGGGGTTCCCAATCTTTTTCACTCAGGCCCACCTTCCAGCATTGGCGAACATCTCACACCCCACGTCTATTTCGATGGGCACAAGCACTGTTCATGACACAAGCTGTTCACAGCCCTCTTGTTGGTGGAGAGAATTTAGCAGGTTTAAAGCTTATTTCCCGCAATTCTACACATTTTGTCATGGGGCGCAGAGAACATTTTGCAGTTTTAAAGCTCATTTTCTTGCAATTCTGTACTTGACTCAAGTATTACAACAAAATGTATATGCTAAAAAACCTATCAAAATGTTTTTTGCTGGGCCAGTTGATCTGGACAATTCTGACAAGTTATAGATAGCTCTCTAGGGTATGCAATGGCTCACATGAGGAAAACTGATCATGCACTTCCTAATTTTGAAATTGCATGTTGTACATTCTACTATTCCAACTTTCAAGGTTAAGTGAAAGCTGGACTGAGTTCCTTAATAAAACTAAAAGGGCCCCTACAGAGGCCTATCTCCATAACACCATGTTGGTGTACTGTAGCGTACAGGTCCGAAATAACACCTCTCGCTCTAGTGTCTAGTGGGCTGTTTCTCTAGTCTAAACCCCTGACTGACTCATATGGGATGGTTTGGCGTTACTGATGGACAGTTAGCTTCACCCAAAGCCACTCTGGTCTTCCTACCTATTTTACAAGTCTCTTTTCCCCCTGTCTCAGTAAGAGCAGGTAGCAGTCACCTGTCTGCATGGTGGTAGTGTGTTTGGGCTTAGTCCCAGAGTGTGTTCTTTTTTCACCCACTGACTGTTGAGTTAACATTGAGGGAGGGAGGCTCAATTGGAAGGTTGGGGCCGGGATTCGATCCCGGTTCAAGTCATACCGAAGACTCAAAAAACGGGGGACGTGATGCCTCTGCTTGGCACTCAACATGAAGGAGATGGATTGGGGGTAAGACCCAGACTAGCATCCTGTCCAGGGTGTGCACTTGTACAAGCTGCCTCACACAGCCCTATGGGCTCTTGTGGCTGGGACTTACTAGAGAAGCAAGGTTGGACCCAGATTGATTGCGTTCTGTAATTGTCACTTAGCTGTATGAACAACATGGTAAATCATGCTTTATGGGCTCAGTTCTGCCTCTCAACACCATAACTAATATAGACAACCGTCCCCCCACCCTGACCCTACACACACAGCCTGTTCTGCCTGTCTCCCCCCACCCTGACCCTACACACACAGCCTGTTCTGCCTGTCTCCCCCCACCCTGACCCTACACACACAGCCTGTTCTGCCTGTCTCCCCCCACTCTGACCCTACACACACAGCCTGTTCTGCCTGTCTCCCCCCACCCTGACCCTACACACACACAGCCTGTTCTGCCTGTCTCCCCCCACCCTGACCCTACACACACACAGCCTGTTCTGCCTGTCTCCCCCCACCCTGACCCTACACACACACACACAGCCTGTTCTGCCTGTCTCCCCCCACCCTGACCCTACACACACACACAGCCTGTTCTGCCTGTCTCCCCCCACCCTGACCCTACACACACACACACAGCCTGTTCTGCCTGTCTCCCCCCACCCTGACCCTACACACACACACAGCCTGTTCTGCCTGTCTCCCCCCACCCTGACCCTACACACACACACACACAGCCTGTTCTGCCTGTCTCCCCCCACCCTGACCCTACACACACACACACACACACACACACAGCCTGTTCTGCCTGTCTCCCCCCACCCTGACCCTACACACACACACACACACAGCCTGTTCTGCCTGTCTCCCCCCACCCTGACCCTACACACACACACAGCCTGTTCTGCCTGTCTCCCCCCACCCTGACCCTACACACACACACACAGCCTGTTCTGCCTGTCTCCCCCCACCCTGACCCTACACACACACACACAGCCTGTTCTGCCTGTCTCCCCCCACCCTGACCCTACACACACACACACAGCCTGTTCTGCCTGTCTCCCCCCACCCTGACCCTACACACACACACACAGCCTGTTCTGCCTGTCTCCCCCCACCCTGACCCTACACACAGCCTGTTCTGCCTGTCTCCCACCACCCTGACCCTACACACAGCCTGTTCTGCCTGTCTCCCCCCACCCTGACCCTACACACACAGCCTGTTCTGCCTGTCTCCCCCCACCCTGACCCTACACACACAGCCTGTTCTGCCTGTCTCCCCCCACCCTGACCCTACACACACAGCCTGTTCTGCCTGTCTCCCCCCACCCTGACCCTACACACACAGCCTGTTCTGCCTGTCTCCCCCCCACCCTGACCCTACACACAGCCTGTTCTGCCTGTCTCCCACCACCCTGACCTTACACACAGCCAGGTGGGTGCTGCTATGGTGACCTAGCAAATACTTATAGATGACCTGGAGCCAGTGGGTTTGGTGACGAATATGAAGCGAGGGCCAGCCAACGAGAGCATACAGGTCGCAGTGGTGGGTAGTATATGGGGCTTTGGTGACAAAACGGATGGCACTGTGATAGGATGCAGTCTATTTGCTGAGTAGAGTGTTGGAGGCTATTTTGTAAATGACATCGCCGAAGTCAAGGATCGGTAGGATGGTCAGTTTTACGAGGGTATTTTTGGCAGCATGAGTGAAGGATGCTTTGTTGCGAAATAGGAAGCTGATTCTAGATTTAATGTTGGATTGGAGATGCTTAATATGAGTCTGGAAGGAGAGTTTACAGTCTAACCAGACACCTAGGTATTTGTAGTTGTCCACATATTCTAAGTCAGAACCATCTAGAGTAGTGATGGTAGACGGGCGGGCGTGGGCAGCGATCGGTTGAAGAGCATGCATTTAGTTTTACTTGCATTTAAGAGCAGTTGGAGGCCACGGAAGGAGAATTGTATGGCATTGAAGCTCGCCTGGAAGTTTGTAAACACAGTGTCTAAAGAAGGGCCAGAAGTATACAGAATGGTGTTGTCTGCGTAGAGGTGGATCAGAGAATCACCAGCAGCAAGAGCGACATCATTGAGAGAAGAGAGTCGGCCCGAGAATTGAACCCTGTGGCACCCCCATAGACTGCCAGAGGTCCGGACAACAGGCTTTGACACACTGAAATCTATCTGAGAAGTAGTTGGTGAACCAGGCGAAGTAATCATTTGAGAAACCAAGGCTGTTGAGTCTGCCGATAAGAATGCGGTGATTGACAGAGTCGAAAGCCTTGGCCAGGTCGATGAATACGGCTGCACAGTATTGTCTTTTATCGATGGTGGTTATGATATTGTTTAGGACCTTGCGCGTGGCTGAGGTGCCCCCATGACCAGCTCGGAAACCAGATTGCATAGCGGAGAAGGTACGGTGTGATTCAATGGTCGGTGATCTGTTTGTTAACTTGGCTTTTGAAGACTTTAGAAAGGCAGGGCAGGATGGATATAGCTCTGTAACAGTTTTGGTCTCGAGTGTCTCCCCCTTTGAAGAGGGAGATGACCGCAGCAGCTTTCCAATCTTTGGGGATGTCAGAAGATACGAAAGAGGTTGAACATGCTACTAATAGGGGTTGCAACAATTTCGGTGGATAATTTTAGAGAGGGTCCAGATTGTCTAGCCCATTGTGGGGTTGTGTAGCGTGGGGTTGTGTAGCGTGGGGTTGTGTAGCGTGGGGTTGTGTAGCGTGGGGTTGTGTAGCGTGGGGTTGTGTAGCGTGTGTAGTATATGGTTGTGTAACGTGGGGTTGTGTAGCGTGTGTAGTATATGGTTGTGTAGCGTGTGGTTGTGTAGCGTGTGTAGTATATGGTTGTGTGGTTGTGTAGCGTGGGGTTGTGTAGCGTGTGTAGTAGATGGTTGTTTAGTGTGTGGTTGTGTAGCGTGGGGTTGTGTAGCATATGGTTGTGTAGTGTGGGTTTGTGTAGTGTGTGGTTGTGTGGGGTTGTGTAGCGTGTGTAGCATGTGGTTGTGTAGCGTGGAGTTGGGTAGCATGGTGTTGTGTAGGGTGTTGTGTGGTGTTGTGTAGTATATGGTTGTGTGTTATATGGTTGTGTTGTGTAGCGTGTGGTTGTGTAGCGTGGGGTTGTGTAGCGTGTGTAGCGTGGGGTTGTGTAGCATATGGTTGTGTAGTGTGGGTTTGTGTAGTGTGTGGTTGTGTGGGGTTGTGTAGCGTGTGTAGCATGTGGTTGTGTAGCGTGGAGTTGGGTAGCATGGTGTTGTGTAGGGTGTTGTGTAGCGTGGGGTTGTGTGGTGTTGTGTAGTATATGGTTGTGTGTTATATGGTTGTGTTGTGTAGCGTGTGGTTGTGTAGCGTGGGGTTGTGTAGCGTGTGTAGTATATGGTTGTGTAGTGTGGGGTTGTGTAGTGTGTGGTTGTGTAGCGTGGGGTTGTGTAGCGTGTGTAGTATGTGGTTGTGTAGTATATGGTTGTGTAGTGTGGAGTTGGGTAGCATGGGGTTGTGTAGCGTGGAGTTGGGTAGCATGGCGTGGGGTTGTGTAGTGTGTGGTTGTGTAGCGTGTGTAGTATGTGGTTGTGTAGCATGGGGTTGTGTAGTATATGGTTGTGTAGTGTGGAGTTGGGTAGCATGGGGTTGTGTAGCGTGGAGTTGGGTAGCATGGGGTTGTGTAGGGTGTTGTGTAGCGTGGGGTTGTGTGGTGTTGTGTAGTATATGGTTGTGTGTTATATGGTTGTGTTGTGTAGCGTGTGGTTGTGTAGCGTGGGGTTGTGTAGCGTGTGTAGTATATGGTTGTGTAGTGTGTGGTTGTGTAGCGTGGGGTTGTGTAGTGTGTGTAGTATGTGGTTGTGTAGCGTGGGGTTGTGTAGTATATGGTTGTGTAGTGTGGAGTTGGGTAGCATGGGGTTGTGTAGCGTGGATTTCGGTGGCGTGGTGTTGTGTGGTTGTGTAGCGTGGGGTTGTGTAGCGTGTGTGTAGTATGTGGTTGTGTAGCGTATGGTTGTGTAGTGTGGAGTTGGGTAGCATGGGGTTGTGTAGCGTGGAGTTGGGTAGCATGGTGTGGGGTTGTGTAGTGTGGTTGTGTAGCGTGGGGTTGTGTAGCGTGTGTGGTATGTGGTTGTGTAGCGTGGGGTTGTGTAGTATATGGTTGTGTAGTGTGGAGTTGGGTAGCATGGGGTTGTGTAGCGTGGAGTTGGGTAGCATGGGGTTGTGTAGGGTGTTGTGTAGCGTGGGGTTGTGTGGTGTTGTGTAGTATATGGTTGTGTGTTATATGGTTGTGTTGTGTAGCGTGTGGTTGTGTAGCGTGGGGTTGTGTAGCGTGTGTAGTATATGGTTGTGTAGTGTGTGGTTGTGTAGCGTGGGGTTGTGTAGTGTGTGTAGTATGTGGTTGTGTAGCGTGGGGTTGTGTAGTATATGGTTGTGTAGTGTGGAGTTGGGTAGCATGGGGTTGTGTAGCGTGGAGTTGGGTGGCGTGGGGTTGTGTGGTTGTGTAGCGTGGGGTTGTGTAGCGTGTGTGTAGTATGTGGTTGTGTAGCGTATGGTTGTGTAGTGTGGAGTTGGGTAGCATGGGGTTGTGTAGCGTGGAGTTGGGTAGCATGGTGTGGGGTTGTGTAGTGTGTGGTTGTGTAGCGTGGGGTTGTGTAGCGTGTGTGGTATGTGGTTGTGTAGCGTGGGGTTGTGTAGTATATGGTTGTGTAGTGTGGAGTTGGGTAGCATGGGGTTGTGTAGCGTGGAGTTGGGTAGCATGGGGTTGTGTAGGGTGTTGTGTAGCGTGGGGTTGTGTGGTGTTGTGTAGTATATGGTTGTGTGTTATATGGTTGTGTTGTGTAGCGTGTGGTTGTGCAGTATATGGTTGTGTAGCGTGGGGTTGTGTAGCGTGGGGTTGTGTATAGTGTGTAGTATATGGTTGTGTAACGTGGGGTTGTGTTGTGTAGCGTGTGTAGTATATGGTTGTGTAGCGTGGGGATGTGTAGTATATGGTTGTGTAGTGTGGGGTTGGGTAGCATGGGGTTGTGTAGCGTGGAGTTGTGTAGTATATGGTTGTGTAGCGTGGAATTGGGTAGCATGGGGTTGTGTAGGGTGTTGTGTAGGGTGTTGTGTAGCGTGGGGTTGTGTGTTATATGGTTGTGTTGTTTAGCGTGTGGTTGTGTAGTATATGGTTGTGTAGCGTGTGTAGCATGTGGTTGTTCAGTAAATGGTTATGTAGCGTGTGGTTGTGTAGCGTGGGGTTGTGTAGCGTGTGTAGTATATTGATGTGTAGTATATGGTTGTGTAGCGTGGGGTTGTGTAGCGTGTGTAGTATATGGTTGTGTAGCGTGGGGTTGTGTGGAGTTGGGTAGCATGGGGTTGTAAGGGTGTTGTGTAGTGTGGGGTTGTGTAGGGTGTTGTGTAGCTTGGGGTTGTAGTGTGGTGTTGTGTAGTATATGGCTGTGTGTTATATGGTTGTGTTGTGTAGCGTGTGGTTGTGTAGCATATGGATGTGTAGCGTGTGTAGTATGTGGTTGTGTAGCATGTGGTTGTGCAGTAGTATATGGTTGTGTAGTGTGGGGTTGTGTAATGTGGGGTTGTGTAGCGTGTGTAGTATATGGTTGTGTAGCGTGGGGTTGTGTAGCGTGTGTAGTATATGGTTGTGTAGCGTGGGGATGTTTAGTATATGGTTGTGTAGCGTGGGGTTGTGTGGCATGGGGTTGTGTAGCGTGGGGTTGTGTAGCGTGGGGTTGTGTGGCATGGGGTTGTGTAGCGTGGGGATGTTTAGTATATGGTTGTGTAGCGTGGGGTTGTGTAGCGTGGGGTTGTGTAGCGTGTGTAGTATATGGTTGTGTAGCGTGGGGATGTTTAGTATATGGTTGTGTAGCGTGGGGTTGTGTGGCATGGGGTTGTGTAGCGTGGGGTTGTGTAGCGTGGGGTTGTGTGGCATGGGGTTGTGTAGCGTGGGGATGTTTAGTATATGGTTGTGTAGCGTGGGGTTGTGTAGCGTGGGGTTGTGTAGCGTGTGTAGTATATGGTTGTGTAGCGTGGGGATGTTTAGTATATGGTTGTGTAGCGTGGGGTTGTGTGGCATGGGGTTGTGTAGCGTGTGTAGCGTGGGGTTGTGTAGCGTGGGGTTGTGTGGCATGGGGTTGTGTAGCGTGGGGATGTTTAGTATATGGTTGTGTAGCGTGGGGTTGTGTAGCGTGGGGTTGTGTAGCGGGTGTAGTATATGGTTGTGTAGCGTGGGGTTGTGTAGCGTGGGGTGTGTAGTATATGGTTGTGTTAGCGTGGGGTTGTGTAGCGTGGGGTTGTGTAGCGTGGGGTTGTGTGGCATGGGGTTGTGTAGCGTGTGTAGCGTGGGGTTATGTAGGGTGTTGTGTAGTATATGGTTGTGTAGCATGGGGTTGTGTAGTATATAGCCTTCCTCTGTAGCTCAGTTGGTAGAGCATGGTGTTTGCAATGCCAGGGTTGTGGGTTCGACTCCCACGGGGGGCCAGTCCAAGTGCATGAAATGACATGTATGCATTCACTACTGTAAGTCACTCTGGATAAGAGCGTCTGCTAAATGACTAAAATGTAAATGTAAAAATGTATATGGTTGTGTAGCGTGTGGTTGTGTAGCATATGGTTGTGTAGCGTGTGTAGCATATGGTTGTGTAGCCTGTGGTTCTGTAGTATATGGTTGTGTAGCGTGTGGTTGTGCAGTATATGGTTGTGTAGCGTGGGGTTGTGTATTATATGGTTGTGTTGGGTTGTGTAGTATATGGTTGTGTTGGGTTGTGTAGCGTGGGGTAGTGTAGTATATGGTTGTGTAGTATATGGTGGGGTTGTGTAGTGTATGGTTGGGTTGGGTTGTGTAGTATATGGTTGTAGCGTGTGGTTGTGTAGCGTGGGGTTGTGTAGTATATGGTTGTGTAGCGTGGGGTTGTGTAGTATATGGTTGTGTAGCGCGGGGTTGTGTAGTATATGGTTGTGTAGCGCGGGGTTGTGTAGTGTGGGGTTGTGTTGTATATGGTTGTTTAGCGTCGGGTTGTGTAGTGTGGGGTTGTGTAGTATATGGTTGTGTAGTGTGGGGTTGTATAGTATATGGTTGTGTAGCGCGGGGTTGTGTAGCGTGTGGTTGTGTAGCGCGGGGTTGTGTAGTATATGGTTGTGTAGCGTGTGGTTGTGTAGCGCGGGGTTGTGTAGTATATGGTTGTGTGGGGTTGTATAGTATATGGTTGTGTAGTGTGGGGTTGTATAGTGTGTGGTTGTGTAGTATGTGGTTGTGTAGTATATGGTTGTGTAGTGTGGGGTTGTGTAGTATGTGCCAAACTTTGTAGTCTGTTGTTGTATTGGTTTTTTTAAACAGTAATTGTCCACCTCACGGTTGAGCTGTCAGAGATTTGAGTATGAAATGTATCAGGGTATTGCATGAGTAGGACTATAGGCTTAGTCCACTGTATGATATGAAGATTTCAAAATACATCTAAAGGAAGAGAAGCTGGGCCTAGTCCCAGACAGACAGAGATGCAGGTGGTATGCTATGACACAACATGCATTTTTTGTAAGTCCTTGTCAGATAGGCTACTGAGTCTGTTTTACCGATATAGGCGTGCAGAAGGAGGCTAATTCATTATAAAGATAAGCATTATATTGTCAGTTTATAGGAGTAACTCTGGTAGGCCTGACACATTCTTCCTGACCTCAAGGTCAACTGACAGTTGGAGCACCAGTGCTCGTGCCTTCATATCGTAGGCCTGCAGTTCACATGTTTTATGTGTCCATATTGTCCATGACTTTCTAGTAGATTGACAAAATAGCCTCATTATTGAAAATGGCATTATTTTCAATTACCTCTGCAACTCATCCAACTATTAACTTTTTTCACAACTGCCACCAGTTTTGTGCTAAAACATATTGACATAGTAAAAACTTTACAAAACAAATAGGAAGGATATTTCAAGCTGAAACCCTCATATTAAACACCAATGGTATTCATTAAGGTTATGGTTTATATTTAGGAGAATGTTTTACATCTTTGTCATTAAATTTTGTATTTTAAACTCATCTTATTTGATTGTTATATATTTACATGTGATGATGCCACACAGGGCCAGAGATAATTAGACACCTGTGATAATATAAAGAACCCAAAAAGGCCACTCGATTTCTTGTGATAAAATCCTTGAAAAGTACCAAAATTCTGGTAGTTTACTGGTAAACCTCGAAAGTTACCAGTAATATACACTACCGTTGTAACCCTAGTTCTTGTACAGTAACACTGATAATTAGATATTCATTCTCAGTACAATATTTGTTGTTTTTGGAAAACTTTTACAGTTTCCTTTTGGAGTCCCACTTTTCTTTGAACATTTCAAACCAGGCACTGACAGCGCTGATGATGAAAACCAATGAAACCTGTCGGACTTCGTAGCCTTCACTGCTCTGCCGTTTATTAACTACGACGCAGAACAACCTCCCACCTAATATATGGATTCTTCAAAATGCCTGTCCCCCCCTCCCCACAAAGTGATGAAGAAAACAACCAAACAGAAAGGGGGGAGGAGGAGAGGGAGGGAGGGAAGGAAGGAGAGGCAAATAATGTAGTTAGGCCTAAAACTATTGTAACTGAAGTTGATCAATCAAAATAAAGCTGTGATGCAGAGTGTTTGACATCAGAGTGTTTTGGGCAGAGAAAGTGTTTTGGCTGAAGGTTGATGTTAAGAACTTTCCTGCTTGTGTTGACTGTTGTGTGACTTGTCAGAACTTGGGGGTGTAGGAAGTGTTTGTGTATGCGTACATACAGTGAGGGGGAAAAAAGTATTTGATGCCCTGCTGATTTTGTACGTTTGCCCACTGATGAAGAAATGATCAGTCTATAATTTTAATGGTAGGTTTATTTGAACAGTGAGAGACAGAATAACAACAACAAAATCCAGAAAAACGCATGTCAAAAATGTTATAAACTGATTTGCATTTTAATGAGGGAAATAAGTATTTGACCCCCTCTCAATCAAAGATTTCTGGCTCCCAGGTGTCTTTTATACAGGTAACTGGCTGAGATTAGGAGCACACTCTTAAAGGGAGTGACACAAAAGAAGAAACACAACAGAACTGTCAATCTCCCTCGGCCTGGGGCTCCATGCAAGATCTCACCTCGTGGAGTTGCAATGATCATGAGAACGGTGAGGAATCAGCCCAGAACTACACGGGAGGATCTTGTCAATGATCTCAAGGCAGCTGGGACCATAGTCACCAAGAAAACAATTGGTAACACACTACGCCGTGAAGGACTGAAATCCTGCAGCGCCCGCAAGGTCCCCCTGCTCAAGAAAGCACATATACATGCCCGTCTGAAGTTTGCCAATGAACATCTGAATGACTCAGAGGACAACTGGGTGAAAGTGTTGTGGTCAGATGAGACCAAAATGGAGCTCTTTGGCATCAACTCAACTCGCCGTGTTTGGAGGAGGAGGAATGCTGCCTATGACCCCAAGAACACCATCCCCACCGTCAAACATGGAGGTGGAAACATTATGCTTTGGGGGTGTTTTTCTGCCAAGGGGACAGGACAACTTCACTGCATCAAAGGGACGATGGACGGGGCCATGTACCGTCAAATCTTGGGTGAGAACCTCCTTCCCTCAGCCAGGGCATTGGAAATGGGTTGTGGATGGGTATTCCAGCATGACAATGCCCCAAAACACACGGCCAAGGCAACAAAGGAGTGGCTCAAGAAGAAACACATTAAGGTCCTGGAGTGGCCTAGCCAGTCTCCAGACCTTAATCCCATAGAAAATCTGTGGAGGGAGATGAAGGTTCGAGTTGCCAAACGTCAGCCTTGAAACCTTAATGACTTGGAGAAGATCTGCAAAGAGGAGTGGGACAAAATCCCTCCTGAGATGTGTGCAAACCTGGTGGCCAACTACAAGAAACGTCTGACCTCTGTGATTGCCAACAAGGGTTTTGCCACCAAGTACTAAGTCATGTTTTGCAGAGGGGTCAAATACTTATTTCTCTCATTAAAATGCAAATCAATTTATAACATTTTTGACATGTGTTTTTCTGGATTCTTTTGTTGTTATTCTGTCTCTCACTGTTCAAATAAACCTACCATTAAAATTATAGACTGATCATTTCTTCATCAGTGGGCAAACGTACAAAATCAGCAGGGGATCAAATACTTTTTTCCCTCACTGTATGTACGTGTGTGCGTTAGGGCTGGGTGATATATCGAATGTATTTTTTTGTGCAATATTCCAAATGTCTATCACAGAATCAAGTTTTTGTAAAAAAAATGTTTTTTTGCATTTATCTGCTTGTTCTAATGTTGTCTTTTTGGTCTCGTCTCCTGTGCTCTGTGCACCTTCCCATTTCCACTACAGATCTATAAAAATGACGAGATGCTCATGCCTCCACCCTAACAATGGGAGTTGTTGTGCCTCTCGGACAAGTGGATTCAACTCGCTATTTGAGGTTTGGTCCAACAGAATGGGTTGTATGGAGGCAGAAATACAGAGACATTATTTTACTGTAGACGACAAGTTAACCTTTCTAATGATACTCCTCAAACTGCACACAGAGCAGACATTACTAAAACAGGAGTATCAATGAATCAGCTTGGGTGGTATACCATATATAGCGTTTACTGGGGTATTTGGAAATAGCCACGGGATGGTTTTTCAATACCGTCAAAATTTATTTGCCGTTTTTCAATAAATGTAAATATTTGTTGGTACCTTTTTAAGTTATTACCTGCAGTCAACTTGTGCAATACCTCTGGAGATAAAGATTGCATTCTTCATTTCACCTGTCACATTATTTTAAATGATGAAGCTTACCGTAGTTCCCCAGAACATTTTACCTGTCACATTATTTTAAATGATGAAGCTTACCGTAGTTCCCCAGAACATTTCACCTGTCACATTATTTTAAATTATGAAGCTTACCGTAGTTCCCCAGAACATTTCACCTGTCACATTATTTTAAATGATGAAGCTTACCGTAGTTCCCCAGAACATTTGAGCCTGTCACGTGTTTGTTTGTGAATGGCACAACGGGAGACAGCAGGAGCTGGTGAGTCCATAGCGTTCTATATCTATTGGTGCGTCTCTGTGGTGCGTCTCTGTTGTGCGGTGCACATGAGGTGAAGTTACATTATGCAATTCACTACTAAATGTTTGCCATCAGATATCTTATGGCTTTCTGCCTGAGGTGAAAGATCTCTGGATGAGTTATCTCTACAGCTGCTATTATTTTCCTTGCGCTTCCTACTAGCGTTTTTTCTCTTCCGTTCTTCTCCCATCTGCTCCATGTACACATGCTGCTCTTCCTTCAGAAAAGCTGCTCTTCCTTCAGAAAAGCTGCTCTTCCTTCAGAAAAGCTGCTCTTCCTTCAGAAAAGCTTCCCTTCCTTCAGAAAAGCTGCTTTTCCTTCAGAAAAGCTGCTCTTCCTTCAGAAAAGCATCTATCACAACTTTGTTCATTTGCACAATTTCTCTTGTTCACTTTCGCTCGTATATGTCCACACACACCGAAATGACATTCAGTAGCTACTAACTACGCTTGTATAACTTTATGAGCTGGATTTGCCCGTGTCTGCAATTAGTTTGTTCATTTTAGCTCCATACCTCCAGATTCCTACAGCAAGCTCTGGGCCTTTTCACCTGGATCATCGCAGCTCGCTAGCTGCTACCCGAGTGCCTACTCCTGGCTAACGTCTGTCCTGAAGCAAGCATCAATTAGCCTGGAGCTAGCCCATGCTAGGCCCATTCTCCCAGCTAGCTGAAGAGGCCCATCAGCCACTCCTGGGCTACAATACCCGGACCCCTTCTACTGCCGGTACGGGGCACGGAACCCCGCTGATCCTTCACGACTGGATTACAACGTAATCTGCTCGAGGGGGGTACTCAACTGGCCCCTACATCGCGATGTCCCCTGAATGCCCATCTGCTAGCCACGGCCCGCTAGCTGCTAGCCACGGCCCACTAGCTGTGTCCAGCTAGCTGTCTAGAGCATATTGGACAGTTAGCTGAATAGATCCATCGGCCAATTTCTTGGCCCACTATACCTATTTTGACTTGGACCCCTCTGCTACTCGGAACCCTACTAATCCATCACGACTGGTCTATCGACATCACCGCACGCGGAGGCTAAAACAAACTTTCCTCTGTTGAGACGTCCTTCTAAGGCCCTTCTGCTAGCTTGCTAGCCCCGGCCTGCTAGCTGTCTGAATCGCCGTGTCTCCAGCCAGCCCAACCACTCACTGGACCCCTATGATCACCCGGCTACGCATGCCTCTCCCAAATATCAATATGCCTTGTCCATTACTGTCCTGGTTAGTGATTATTGCCTTATTTCACTGTAGAGCCTCTAGCCCTGCTCAATATGCCTTAACCAACCATTTAGTTTCACCTCCCACATATGCGGTGACATCACCTGGTTTAAACGTCTCTAGAGAAAATATATCTCTCATTACTCAATGCCTAGGTTTACCTCCAATGTACTCACATCCTACCATACCTTTGTCTGTACATTATGCCTTGAATCTATTCTATCGTGCCCAGAAACCTGCTCCTTTTACTCTCTGTTCCGAACGTAGTAGACGACCAGTTCTGATAGCCTTTAGCCGTACCCTTAATTCTCTGTTCCTCTGGTGATGTAGAGGTTAACCCAGGCCCTGCAGTGCCTAGCTCCACTCCTACTCCCCAGGTGCTCTCATTTGTTGACTTCTGTAACCGTAAAAGCCTTGGTTTCATGCATGTTAACATTAGGGAGCTTCCTCCCTAAGTTTGTTTTATTCACTGCTTTAGCACACTCTGCCAACCAGGATGTCCTAGCTGTGTCTGAATCCTGGCCACCAAAAAGACCACCAAAAACCCTGAAATTTCCATCCCTAACTATAACATTTTCCGACAAGATATAACTGCCAAAAGGGGTGGTGTTTCAATCTACTTGAGAGAGCCTGCAGAGTTCTGTCTTACTATCCAGGTCTGTACCCAAACAATTCGAGCTTCTACTTTTAAAAATGCACCTTTCCAGAAACAAGTCT
Organism: Salmo salar; assembly: GCF_965601325.2. Taxonomy (NCBI): domain Eukaryota; kingdom Metazoa; phylum Chordata; class Actinopteri; order Salmoniformes; family Salmonidae; genus Salmo; species Salmo salar. Next base: position 37,918,627 of record NC_138310.1, on the reverse strand, counting down.
CTCACCGTTGCCGCTTGCTCTAGACCACCCTTTGCCCCCAGCTGGGCCCTGGACACTATATGTGAATTGATTGCCCCCCATCTATCTTCAGAGCTCGTGCTGCTAGGTGGCCTAAACTGGGACATGCTTAACACCCCGGCCATCCTACAATCTAAGCTTGATGCCCTCAATCTCACACAAATTATCAATGAACCCACCAGGTACACCCCCAAATCCGTAAACACGGGCACCCTCATAGATATCATCCTAACCAACTTGCCCTCAAAATACACCTTTGCTGTTTTCAACCAAGATCTTAGTGATCACTGCCTCATTGCCTGTGTCTGTAATGGGTTTGTGGTCAAACAACCACCCCTCATCACTGTCAAACGCTCCCTAAAACACTTCAGCGAGCAGGCCCGTCTATTCGACCTGGCCCGGGTATCCTGGAAGGATATTGACCTCATCATTACATGGAAATGTAATCCCGTCAGTAGAGGATGCCTGGGTATTCTTTAAAAGTGCCTTCCTCACATCTTAAATAAGCATGCCCCATTCAAAAAATGTAGAACCAGGAACAGATATAGACCATGATTCTCTCCAGACCTGACTGCCCTTGACCAGCACAAAAACATCTTGTGGCATTCTGCAATAGCATCGAATAGCCCCCGTGATATGCAACTTTTCAGGGAAGTTAGGAACCAATATACACAGGCAGTTAGGAAAGCTAAGGCTAGCTTTTTCAAGCAGAAATTTTCATCCTGTAGCACAAACTCCAAAAAGTTCTGGGACACTGTAAAGTCCATGGAGAACAAGAGCACCTCCTCCCAGCTGCCCACTGCACTGAGGCTAGGAAACACTGTCATCACCGATAAATCCATGATAATTTAGAATGTCATACGCATTTTTCTACAGCTGGCCATGCTTTCCACCTGGCTACCCCTACCCCGATCAACAGCCCTCCACTCCTCACAGCAACTCGCCCAAGCCTCCCTCCATTATTCCTTCACCCAAATCCAGATAGCTGATGTGCTGAAAGAGCGGCAAAATCTGGACCCCTACAAATCAGCCGGGCTAGACAATCTGGACCCTCTTTCTAAAATGATCTGCCGAAATTGTTGCAACCCCTATCACTAGCCTGTTCAACCTCTTTCGTATCGTCTGAGATTCACAAAGATTGGAAAGCTGCTGCGGTCATCCCCCTCTTCAAAGGGGGAGACATCCTAGACCCAAACTGCTACAGACTTATATCTATCCTACCCTGCCTTTCTTAGGTCTTCGAAAGCCAAGTTAACAAAGATCACCGACCATTTCGAATCCCACCACACCTTTTCCGCTATGCAATCTGGTTTCAAAGCTGGTCATGAGTACACCTCAGCCACGTTCAAGGTCCTAAACGATATCATAACCGCCATCGATAAGAGACTTTACTGTGCAGCTGTATTCATCAACCTAGCCAAGGCTTTCGACTCTGTCAATCACCACATTCTTATCGGCAGACTTAACAGCCTTGGTTTCTCAAATGATTGCCTCGCCTGGTTCACCAACTACTTCTCTGATAGAGTTCAGTGTGTCAAATCGGAGGGCCTGTTGTCCAGACTTCTGGCAGTTTCTATGGGGGTGCCACAGGGTTCAATTCTCGGACTGACTCTTTTCTCTCTATACATCAATGATGTCGCTCTTGCTGCTGGTGATTCTCTGATCCACCTCTACGCATACGACACCATTCTGTATACTTCTGGCCCTTCTTTGGACACTATGTTAACTAACCTCCAGATGAGCTTCAATGCCATACAACTCTCCTTCCGTGGCCTCCAACTGCTCTTAAATGCAAGTAAACTAAATGCATGCACTTCAACCGATGGCTGCCCGTCCGCCCGTCCAGCATCACTACTCTGGACGGTTCTGACTTAGAATATGTGGACAACTACAGATACCTAGGTGTCTGGTTAGACTGTAAACTCTCCTTCCAGACTCACATTAAGCATCTCCAATCCAAAATTAAATCTGGAATCGGCTTCCTATTTCGCAACAAAGCATCCTTGAGCACGCGCTCCAGCAGGTATATCTCACTGGTCACCCCCAAAGCCAACTCCTCCGTTGGCCGCCTTTCCTTCCAGTTCTCTGCTGCCAATGACCGGAATGAATGCCAAAAATTGCTGGAGTCTCATACCTCCCTCACTAACTTTAAGCAACAGCTTTCAGAGCATCTCACAGATCACTGCACCTGTACATAGCCCATCCAACTACCTCATCCCCATACTTTATTTATTTATCTTGCTCCTTTGCACCCCAACTTGTACATATATATATATATATTCTGCACATCTACCATTCCAGTGTTTAAATACTTTATTGTAATTACTTTGCCACCATGGCCTATTTATTGCCTTACCTCCCTTATCCTACCTCATTTGCACATACTGTTTATATACCTTTTCTACTGTACTATTGACTGTACGTTTGTTTATTTCATGTATAACTCTGTTTTGTGGTATGTGTCAAACTGCATTGCTTTATCTTGGCCAGGTCGCCGTTGCAAATGAGAACTTGTTCTCAACTAGCCTACCTGGTTAAATAAAGTTGAAATAAAAAAAATACAAAATAAAAAGTAAGCAGTTGATGTGATTTCGCTATTCCGTTGTGCCAATTCTTTTAGCATTCTGGTAATAGAGGCCCGATGTGCTTTTCTTGTGTTTTTAGCAGCCCCTTGTGTGCTATGCTGGTAATACCTTAAATCCTGGTTTGAGGGAAGGCCTGTTGGACTTGGGCGGTATCCAGATTTGTCAATTAATTGATCTGGAATTGATTCTGGAAAATAAATGTTCAGTTTGTCGTGTGCACATACCGCTGCAAGATTTTATCCAAAGAGTGTTATACTAGCTTTCTAGTCTGTGTTTTATAAATGTGCAATAATCATAAAACACAATTTATATAAGGAATTGGCAACTCGTTCTCATTCTGAGAAATAAGGTAAGCCACTTGATTTCAACATCTGAACAAATTGAACATGCTGTTAAAAGTTGGAGACGGACAGAAGGGTGTGTTCGTAACAGTTCAACTGTTCTACCATGTTAGCTAGCAGATCCAAGTTGGCTAAACTTGAAATATAAAAACTAGCTGGCTACTCACTAGCATGTGGTGCTTGATAGATTGTTTAAGAGACCTGTGTTCATTTTCAATAATGCCTGCTACAAGAAGTTTGTCAATAGTGAATGTATATTATGCATGGTTCTGGATAAATTTGTAGCATAAAGGGCATTTTTATAGACCAACTTGAAAGCCAGATTAGTGTGAATTGCAAAAAAGCAGGTTGTGGAAGAAGGTTTATATTCAGCCTTGGTATAATTTCACAAACTCTGAATTCATTATATTATCGCTGACTGTTTGAAATGCTGTGTATTTGACCTTTTACGCCCTATTGAGTCAATTTCCACAGCCCCACGGAAATCTAATTACACAATAACAAAAATCCCCATTAAAAATCTGTCTGTTTAAGCGATCGATTTAAGTTATCGATTTTGGCCTTCCACATCTGCGGTGAAAGGTGGCAGAGCTACAGTGGTGTGTCAGACCATGAGACAAAACTGCTCTTCTCACAAAAACGTCTGAAACGGTTTGGCCTATAAACTATGGCCCCTATATGGAACGTACATGTTACTTGTTTTGCTCTCGGATGCCCACAAGACTCGCCTGAAGGTAGCCTGGTACCTGTTAAATATGGAAGTAGTGCCTAAAAGGGGTCAAATATGTGTCCATTAAAAAAAAGAAAATCCTGATCTTATATCTCTCAGAAATAGGACAGACACTTTAAAATAAACTTCCTGTGTTTTTAGGATATTGCCCTGCTGAAAGGTGAATTAATATCCCAGTGTCTGGTGAAAAGCAGACTGAACAATGTTTTCCTCTAGGATTTTGACAGTGGTTAGCACTATTCTGTTTATTTTTTATCCTGGAAAAACTCACCAGTCCTTAATGATTACAAGCATTCCCATAACTTGATGCAGCCACCACTATCCTTGAAAATATGGAGAGCGATACTCAGTTATGTGTTGTATTTGCCCCAAACATGACACTTTGTGTTCAGGACAAAAATTGCTTTGCCATATTTTTTGCAGTACTACTTTAGTCCCATGTTGCAAACAGGATGCATGTTTTGGAATATTTTATTATGTACAGGCTTCCTTTTCACTCTGTTAGTATTGTGGAGTAACTACAATGTTGTTGATCCATCCTCAGTTTTCTCCTATCACAGCCGTTGAATTTTAACTGTTTTAAAGTCACCATTGGCCTCATGGTGAAATCCCTTAAGAAGGATGCCTGCATCTTTGTGGTGACTGGATGGTATATCAATACACCCAAAGTGTAATTAATAACTTCACCATGCTTAAAGGGATATTCAATGTCTGCTTTTTTTATCTACCAATAGGTGCCCTTTGCGACGCATTGAGAAACATCCCTGGTCTTTGTGGTTTAATCTGTGTTTGAAATTCACTGCTCAACTGGGGGACATCACAGATAATTGTATGTTTGGGGTACAGAGATGAGGTAGTCATTAAAAAATAATGTTAAACACTATTATTGCACACAGTGACTTGTTAAGCAAATTTTTACTCCTCAATTTAGGCTTGCCATAACAAAGGGGTTGAATACTTATTGACACATTTTTAATTCATTTTTTAAAAAAATTCTAAAAACATAATTCCACTTTGACATTATGGGGTATTGTGTTTAGGCCAGTGACCAAAACATCTCAGTTGAATCAATTTTAAATTCAGGGTGTGAATATATTCTGAAGGCACTGTAAATGATCCTCAGGGGGACCATCTTAAAACAATTCCATATACTAGCTGACCCCCCCAGCTTAGACTCTAGAGGTAGATGTACAACAAGCTTCTTTAGATATATGGCCCAAAAATCGAGATACATATTTTGAACCCCCATGATTTTTAGGCCATATCGCCCAGCCCTAGTGTGTGTGTGTGTGTGTGTGTGTGTGTGTGTATATATATATATTTTTAATCCCCATGATTTTTAGGCCATATCGCCCAGCCCTAGTGTGTGTGTGTGTGTGTGTGTGTTTCCACATGTAAGTGTATTGGCCTGTAGCAGTAATTAGCTGTCTAACCAATGTGATGAATATGATGAACTCTGCTTAAATCAGCTGCTTGGTTCTGCTCCCATAACCCCATTAGTCTGGAGATCTCCCTCTCTCATTTTGACAAACTCATTGACCTAATTCAAGGATGGATGCCATCTTGATCAGCGGGGGGGGGGGGGGGATCTCTGAACCCCACCCAATCCCTGCCCTGTGTACCCACTGTATCATCTCAGATGAAACTAATGATGATCTCCAAACACAGATGAAACGTTTCATTAATATGATTAGTCAGAGGTAGCATATTTACAGATGCTGTTGATTCAAGCAGTCAATAACATAGCCTTGTGTTGTCTACTAATATAATGGAATTGAATAGAATGGACACCAGCTAGACCTGTGAATCATTGGTGGGCTGACCTGCCAGATGGTGTGTTGTGGCTGCCTACCTGGTGATGGTCAAATACCACTCCCTGTGGGGGATCACTTAGACAGCCAGCATTATCAGGCTACTCCCATGTCAACAAAGAGCTCTAGGGGAAATATTCCCTTCTCTCTAGTAGTGGGCAATTTCTCTCAATCATCCATCAATAAAGGGTAGTTATTTACATGTAATGGGAGCCATTTCACCGGAATAGGGTTCTGAAAGGGTTTTGATAAGATCAGCTGTCTGCGTTTAGCTGGAGAGACGAAACCTAAAGTATCTGCAGACCTATTCAGATGGCTCAGTTCCCTATTCTAGTAACCGCTCTTAGGCAAGTCATCCACGCATTTAGTAGGCCCACTCTTTGCCTCCATGTGTTTGTGTGAGATAAGAAAAGTGATACTGTATAATGTCAGATGCTTACAGCGTTGAGACAATGTTAGCTATCCATTTATAGCCTGTCCATGAGAGAATATCCTTAACCTCAACGTCAATATTTACAGGAATTGCCTACAGGCAGGAGATTTGACCACAGTATTTACAGGCAGGTGAATCGAACACAGTATTTCTCTCTCTTCTCCTCCTCCTCCTCAGTATCTGTCGATAGCAGCGCTGGGCTAGTGCAGCGCTGGGCTAGTGAGATGTTTGTCTTGGTTTTTGTTTGATGTGTGTGTGATGGCTGAGGCTTTTACACAGCCTCAGCGGAGGGCTGAGCGATGCTAGATGACGCATGTCAAGTGATATTAAACGTGAGCGCCCCTCCTCCATTCCATCCTTCCTCCTGTTCCTGGCTTTGTCCGGTGTGGTTAGTGTGAAGAATGACACTTGTCATCTCTGTTTGGGGGTAAAAGATGTCATGTCTGATGTATTACCCCTGACATGGTACTGGTTCAGCGCTGCACGGCCCACTCTGGGCTACACAGCTAGACAAAGGCAGGTTCAGGAAGGACAAAGACGAGCTCAAATAACACCCTATCCTGAACATATTCCCCAGTGGCTTTGGTCGAAAGTAGTGTACTGTATAGGGAATAGGGAGTCATTTGATTAACAGGGCTCAGTGTAGGTCTATGTGAAGTCGCCTAAATGCAAAGGTAAGACGGCGTAGTGATACGCGTGTCTCGCACCGTATGTGCGGTCACATGCCTTTGTGATTCGTATGGGAGAAATTCAGCCCCTGGAGCAGTGAGGGAATTAGTTTATAGGATGTTGTGTTTCTGTGTCCTCTCTGTAGCCTTCTTTGTCCTTTGAATGAGGAATTGTGTATCGGTTACTACTTGAAACCAGGTCATTCATAAATGGATATTAATTGTGTGACTGCAAACCAAGAGATGATATGAGTAATGTTTGAGTAGTGTGGGAGTTTGAGAGGTGTAGTCTTATTGATTTGGGCTCTCAGGACAGTAAGCAGGAAACGCACTACTACAGTGAATGCAAAATGCCAAACAAAGATATTGGGGTTCGTGAGGTTGTCTTCCAAGCTGCCCAAAAGAAAATATGTTTTATATTTTCCAAGCTGCCGTTATCTGTTTCATTTTTCTCTCTGCGTGACGGGACGAGGGGGTGACGTGCTTGTGCGCACGTGTATGTGTGTTCCAAGGTATCCCCACTCCTTCTCTCACCCATGCATTCTGGATTGGGGTGGCAGGTAGCCTAGTGGTTAGAGCGTTGGGCCAGTAACCGAAAGGTTGCAAGATCGAATCCCCGAGCTGACAAGGTAAAAATCTGTTGTTCTGCCCCTGAACAAGGCAGTTAACCCACTGTTCCTAGGCTGTCATTGTAAATAACAATTTGTTCTTAACTGACTTGCCTAGTTAAATAAAGGTAAAATAATTAAAAAAAAAATGATTTTGTTAGTTGTTAAATGTATGTGTGTGCTTTTAGCCATTGTTATCTTGGACTGTGGGCTGCTTGTGTGTGTGGAGTGTTGGTAAATCAGAATGGGAACACTGTAGTTGCTGGTAAATTACCTGGGTGACTCCAGGGAGGGAGGGGTTAAGTCCGAACTGGCAGGGCTACTTTACACAAACTGTGGCTGGCTGGAGCAGAAAGGGGAAGAGCTCAGAGGAACTCTGGCTCACGGCCAAATCCCTCCCTCCCTCACACTTTGCTACAGCTGAGTGCTTCCTGTGTGTTTGTGAACACAGTGCTGGAATGCTGCTTCCCCCTAGTCTAAGGCCGTTATATGTGTGTGTCTGGAGTGCTGCCTCTTGTCTGGTGAGTGACGTCAGCACACACAAAGCAGGTCAGCTTAGGGCTAGGCAGCACTGAGTGAGTGTTGGGGGGAGGGGGAGAAAGGAAGAGGGGCTGTGTTTTTGGGAGTAGGAAGCATACTTTAGTAGTCAGGTAGGTGTGTGTGGGTGTTTGGTTTTACTATCCTTGTAGGGTTTAGGGACATTTCTTTTGGTCCCCACAAGGATAGTAAAACAAAATGTGTGTGTGTGTGTGTGTGTGTGTGCGCGCGCACGCTGGGGGGAGTCTAGCATGTCAGTTGACTTTCCAACGGAATGGGAGGGGCAAAGGGAAGGTTACTTCCTGACTAGTCGCCCATAACACACACACACACTCTTTTTACTTCCCCTCTGATTCTCTGTTCGAAGGTGTGTGAGAAGCACATTCAGATTTCCCTTGGCCATCATCATCAAAACCCAACCATGATTTTCATGTTTTTTTTGTGCTTGGATTTGTACCAGTCTCGTGACATTGTAGATGTTTAGGTCTAGTCTCATGTGTCCCCATGTCACTGTCTGTAATCCCCTTCCTGATGTAGAGGCTTGTCCTTACAAACACACTTAGCCTAAGCTTTAAAGAGCTGACAATGGCTTTTCAATGGATCCTCAGTACATTCATCTTCACACACACACACACACACACACACACACACACACACACACACACACACACACCAACCACTTGTGTTCATCTTCAGCCAAGAGACTCTTGAGGGACTTCTCTTGGTACTTACACATGCTAATTTCCATACATCTCTAATTTCCCTCCTAACTCTTCACATGGTTGTGATGGATGTATAGACCGAGAGACCAAATCAGGCATGCGGTTTCAAAGAGGCTTGCTAAAACCCCGCTGTCCAAATAATTCAGTTGAATGTCTCACGGCTAGTCAGACAGCCATCCTCTGCCAAGCTCCAGAATCACTCAACAGGCCAGTGAAACAGACTGGGTCTGACTGTCCAATCCAACAAAATTAGACTCCATTTTGTAAGTGATAGTTTGGAAATTGCAAGTCATTCCTGATGGATCTCGTGGCGGCTTCACCCGGCTAGATCAGAGTCGACTGTCATTTAAGTAGCCGCAGGATGACACCTCCAATCTCACACACACACACACTCCATCCTGATGATTAATATGCACATTTGCCGTCAAATTCACATGTAGAAGTAATGGAATTGAAATTGATAGAATGTAAAAAATCAAAAAAGGGTTTATTTTCTAGGCTACAGCTGGCTCTGGTTGGTGTGACTGCTCCTGTGGAAGACAAGGCCTTTGATCTTTCAGAGGTCATAGCACAAACATGGCCACCCTTGCTGCTCAGCTGTGCTATTCCAGCTTGACCCTCACCTAGACCTCACACACACTACAACACTCCTAAAGCAGCGTCCCTTGTGTAAATGTATTGATCAGTGTTTATGGTCTCTGTATGAGGGCTTCCTTATAGGACCCCTGTCATTCTTCTGGCTCTCTCTCACATGGGAATACATCACAGGAGGTTGCTGGCACCTTAATTGGGGCTCGTGGTAATGACTGGAGCGGAATCAGTGGAATAGTATCAAATACATCAGACATGGTTTCCAGGTGTTTGATGCCATTCCATTTGCTCCGTTCCGGCCATTATTATGAGCCGTCCTCCCCTCAGCAGCCTCCTCTGGAATACACAAGCTCCTCTTATTCCCCCTCCACTCCCAGTAAGACCGAGGTGTACACCCACACCCTAAAACCTCTCTGACTCTTTCCTTCTCAGATTTCCTCTGGAGTTACACAGCCAGCCCTTCGGAGGTTGTTTTAGACAATGACATCACTAATATAGGCCTATGGGCTGAACAGATTGCTCACTCACTTTTCAAAGGGTTCTTAGTTCCACCCAGACCTCCAAGTGTCCATCCCATATAGCGCCCTGTTCCCTATCTAGTGCACCACTTTTGATCAGGGCCCATAGGGATATTCATCCCATCTCTGTGGTTCCACCCCACCCTCTCTCCTCTCCTGCAATAGAGCACCATTCTTCACATGCTAGTCAGATCTCCTCTCAGCTCCTCTGACTCTGGCCATATGGAATTCCAAACGAGCCCTTCTTTAGATCTACTGGAGGACTCCTCTGACTAGGATCCATTCCCCTTCTACTGCGGTCTTCTACTGAGCTGAAATGGACCTTGGCTCTGGCTTGCTTTGGTACAGAGCTGGATTGAGCTGTTCCCTGTCTGTCTGTTGCTCATGTGGTAATGTGATTAAATGTCAAGCTAAAACCTCACTTCTCTTGTCCTCTCTCTATCCTCGTTTATATAGGCCTACATCTTTCTTTCTTTCTTTCACACACAGGCCTTTTATTATTTGGACAAATCTGCCGTCTCTCCTCCGTCCTCTCTCCTCCGTCCTCTCTGCTCCGTCCTCTCTGCTCTGTCCTCTCTCCTCCGTCTCTCTAAGTGGTTGAGGAGAGTGTTAATTCATTAGTAGGCAACAGAAGACGGTCCTCCCCTCCTCGATAGTCTCCGTTAGATGAGGAAGCACAAGCGTATCCTTTCTGAATCTTTTGAGGAAGAGTTTTGAAATCTGCCACACCCCATTTGAACCAGCTATTGTTTTCTTCGAAGGAGAAAAGCATGCAAATTTTTAAACGATACGCTACTTATTTAAACAAAATGTATTACATAACTACCAGCAAAATAGTTTTTATCACCTTTATACTTTTATATTTATCACCTTTATACTTTTAGATTTGGATTCCACCCTGTTAAAGTCATTGGCATGATGCGGCGCGATTGGAGGAGAGTCTCATTTCGTACAAGCATATTTTCTACCACTTTCCCTCTCCTCTCGTCGATTACCTTTGACCTTTTTTTAAAAGGAGGCCAGAGAAGACCGGAGGAAAGGACACAGGAGTTGAGAAAATCCAATTGAGGAAAAAGACACACACACACACACACGACTGTGTCATATTAGATTTAAAGTGACATTCACTCAAACCAATTCTGCAAATAATGTTAATGATCCACCCGCCCCTGTGGCTGAATTTTCTCCATTGACTTGGAATCTTAATTTGATTGAGCATCACACATATTTTTCCCCAATCTAATTTATCCTAGTGGATGGTTGCACACTGAGAGCTTTGTGCTTAGGCAAGCAGCCTTCCAGCCTCGACTAGCTCTCTTAATGTGGGAATGCTCAACCCAATTTTATTATAAGACCCATATATAAAGGCTACATTCTTGCTCCTGTGGGTCTGCATTGGTTAATTTTGGAGGGGCTGTGGCCTCTCCTTCTCCCTGAAATGAGAGCAGGGGTTTGGTATTTTGGGGGCCCCATGTTGTTGAATGTGAGGAAGGAGGGCTTGTAGCTGGTCAAGAGAGCTTGCTGGTTTATCACCACTCATATGGTTTCCAAAGCAGAGAGGGAGTATCTGGGCTAGTGCTTTGATGTGGGCCCCCAAGTGTATGGGTGGTCTGGGGGCCATGGTGCGTTTACACACACACTCTCTACTGCTTGCGTTCTCTCGCTCTCTCGCTCTGTTTCTCTCTCGAAGCCAAGTGCGATTTCACCAGAGCGGCCATGAGGGTGTTTCTAGGGCAACCTCACACAAGCCTTGTTCTAAAAATGTCTGCAATGGTTCCTTTGAAAACCTGCCCTGGCCTCTCCAACACACAGCAGCCCTTAGCTGCACTTTGGGAGGGGGCTGAGGGGGGCAGAGGAGGGGAACACAGTCTAATAGCTAGCACATGAGATACTGAAGATTTCATACCAACCAGCAGTCGGGAAGAAGAGGGAGAGAAGGCTGTGTGAATAGTTATATTCCTGTGCTCAGCGATGAGCTAAATTAAAAGTGCATTTTTCACGTGGGACTAGTTTGTGGTGGCCAAACCGATGTACAGGAGAGAAAGAAGAGTTCATTACTGACCCATCTGTCAAACAGAGAGGGAGAGAACTAAGATGGATGGAGAAAGGGAAGGAAAAGGAGGGAGGGCCCACTAAAGAGCCCAGGCAGCGGTCTTAATGTGATAGACCTTGGTGTTTATGTTATGGAATTTATCTGCTTGTAAGAGATTGGCATAGGTTTTGTATTTTTTCAAACTTTTTGTTAGACTTTTTATTCCTATTCACCCTGTTGTGGATTTCTGGTCTGCTAAAGATAAATTGCAGTAGGTGTTACTTTTCCAAAGGGGTGTATCAGAGCTGCCAAGTTGTCTTTGAGCCACATGTTTCTGATGTTCTGTTATTCAACTCGTTGGACTGGGAAAGGCTGGAGAACACACACTGAACCTGTTTTTGACACACACACACACACACACACACACACACACACACACACACACACACACACACACACACACACACACACACACACACACACACAGGCCCCATGTCGAGGAGCTGTGGCAGCTTACATATCCCTGTTAATACACGCCTGAAATCACAGCACCCACAGATCTTTGATAAGTGGATTTATACATGCATGTCTCCACTTGGCCCCGATACGTTTTCATCTTTAACTCTCTAACTCTCTCCTCAGCACATAAATTAATTAATAACACACTCTCTCCCTGGCTCCTCCCCAATATTAATAAATGCATGATCTCACGCTGGCTGTGTCTCTTTCATATGCTCATCAGTGTGTGTTATAGACTGGCACTTGCAGCCCCGCCCTCCTCATGCATACTCATAGACGCATAATAACCCCTCCCCCCGCCTCTGGAAACGCAGGGCTCAGGAGATCAAACACTATTCAAATGAGCCGGCTCTGATTCACTCTAACACACAGTATCTGTCTTGCTATCATTGCTGACCCAACCTGCTTTCTCTGTTTCCGTTGATTTTATTTCCGTGCCACAGGACTTCGCTCTGTATTCAATGTGGCCATAATTTGATGTTAGGGGTATATGGAATATATCTTTGCACCTCTTTCATAAGGTTTATGAAGGTCTACCATTACACATGGCATGCCTTTATTTGAGAGGACATAGCTTTGCAATGAATTGTTTGATTTAATAAACTTCTCCCATGCCTGATGTTTTTGTGTATGTTGTTTAAAGGTTTTAGAGGTTTGGGCTTCGATGTCCTCAGTTATGTGTGATGTTTTGTGTGATGTCCCAATCAGAATGGGCTAGAAATGTAAATCCTCTTGTTTCTTTCTCTCCCTCTATATCCTCCCTCCCTCTTTCTCTCCCTCTATATCCTCCCTCCCTCTTTCTCTCCCTCTATATCCTCCCTCCCTCTTTCTCTCCCTCTATATCCTCCCTCCCTCTTTCTCTCCCTCTATATCCTCCCTCCCTCTTTCTCTCCCTCTATATCCTCCCTCCCTCTTTCTCTCCCTCTATATCCTCCCTCCCTCTTTCTCTTCCTCTATATCCTCCCTCCCTCTTTCTCTCCCTCTATATCCTCCCTCCCTCTTTCTCTCCCTCCTCTTTCTCTCCCTCTATATCCTCCCTCTCTCCTCTTTCTCTCCCTCTATATCCTCCCTCCCTCCCTCCCTCCTCTTTCTCTCCCTCTATATCCTCCCTCTCTCCTCTTTCTCTCCCTCTATATCCTCCCTCCCTCCCTCCTCTTTCTCTCCCTCTATATCTTCCCTCCCTCCTCTTTCTCGCCCTCTATATCCTCCCTCTCTCCTCTTTCTCGCCCTCTATATCCTCCCTCTTTCCACTTTCTCTCCCTCTATACCCTCCCTCCCTCCCTCCCTCCCTCCCTCCCTCCCTCCCTCCCTCCCTCCCTCCCTCCCTCCCTCCCTCCCTCCACTTTCTCTCCCTTTATATCCTCCCTCGCTCCTCTTTCTCTCCCTCTATATCCTCTTTCTCTCCCTCTATCCTCCCTCCCTCATTCTCTCCCTCTATATCCGCCCTCCCTCCTCTTTCTCTCCCTCTTTCACTTTTATTTTATAGTCGATGCCACATTGAAGGCTTGTACAATAAAGGCTCGTTAAAACTCACTCTTTTTTTTCTTCCCAGGGTTTCATCTGAGTGGTACAGTAACAGACCCGGCCACGTCCTCTCAGCCTGAGATAATCTGCAGCGTGAGTGTCAGCTTCGACCGCTGTAAGATCACCGCGGTAACCTGTAGCTGCGGCAACAAGGACATCTTCTACTGCGCCCACGTTGTAGCGCTGGCCCTGTACCGCGTACGGAAGCCCGACCAGGTCAAACTGCACCTGCCCATATCAGAGACGCTGTTCCAGATGAGCCGAGATCAGCTGCAGAAGTTTGTCCAGTATCTGATATCAGTGCATCATACGGAGGTGTTGCCCACCGCACAGAAACTGGCTGATGAGATACTGTCAACTAACTCCGAGATCAACCAGGTCCACGGTGTGTGTGTGTGTGTGTGTGTGTGTGTGTGTGTGTGTGTGTGTGTGTGTGTGTGTGTGTGTGTGTGTGTGTGTGTGTGTGTGTGTGTGTGTGTGTGTGTGTGTGTGTGTGTGTGTGTGTGTGTGTGTGTGTGTGTGTGTGTGTGGTGCGCACGTACGTAGGCCCCACTGAGGACATTGATTGTGAGCTAAAGGTAAAGGCAGATCAATGCTGCTCGTTAGTCTGATGCTGCCTGCAAACGAAACACTCTGTCCACCTCTAATCAACACTATAGACCTGGCTTTTATTTACTTTAGAGAGGAGGTCGAGAGAGGGATATAATCAAATTGTATTTGTCACATGCTTGGTGAACTTGGTTACTTACGGGCCTTTCCCAACAATGCAGAGAGAAAGAAAATAGAAATATGACTCCTCTCTCAGGTTTCCCCAGCTCCACAAGTTACCTGAAGTAGATATAATAGTTTTGAGTTATTTCATTAAATGAATAAATCGTGTCTCTGTGTGCAGAGCCCCTGATCCCACGGCAGGGACCAGTATGGATGATGAGACTGTTTTACTAACTTCTCTCTGTCTGTGCAGGGGCCCCGGACCCCACAGCAGGAGCCAGTGTAGATGATGAGAACTGTTGGCACTTGGATGAGGAGCAGGTCCAGGAGCAGGTGAAACTCTTCCTCTCTCAGGGAGGATACCACGGCTCTGGGAAACAACTCAACCTGCTGTTCAGCAAGGTAACCCCCCCCCCCCCCCCCCTCCTTTAGACACTGAATCTTTTCAGTCTGGTACAGAGTACTCTCCTCCTTACAGCTTCTCTGTGTACAACTTTAAAACAACTAGTATTACTAACAGAAGAGGCTGAAACACAACTCCTTTCATATACAAACTCAATAACATCAAAATGTTGCATGCATTTCTACCAGGGTTTCTGTTGTTAGTCTGAAGGACCATTACCATGGCAGTTGGCATGTACATTAAACAGTGCCATTGTTGAGGTTTTGATGTTTTTAGTCCTTGATGTACACTTACACTCCTCTGGTGTAGAGAAGACTAACTGCTGTGTCAACTTCTGCATTGTCATATGCTCTTCAAGTGTAGATTTAACCTAATGTCAAATATTTAGCCTGAAACTCAATTCCCTACTTTTGATCTGGACCCATCTGGTCAGAAGTAGTGCATTACATAATGAATATGTTATGGACTCTGGTCAGAAGTAGTGCATTACATAATGAATATGTTATGGACTCTGGTCAGAAGTAGTGCATTACATAATGAATATGTTATGGACTCTGGTCAGAAGTAGTGCATTACATAATGAATATGTTATGGACTATGGTCAGAAGTAGTGCATTACATAGGGATAGGGTGTAGAGGTCGACCGATTATGGTTTTTCAACGCCGATACCGATTATTGGAGGACCAAAAAAAGCTGATACATCAGTACAATCAATTTAGCCTCAAATAAATAATGAAACATGTTCAATTTGGTTTAAATAATGCAAAAACAAAGTTTTGGAGAAGAAAGTAAAAGTGCAATATGTGCCATGTAAAAAAGCTAACGTTTAAGTTCCTTGCTCAGAACATGAGAACATATGAAAGCTGGTGGTTCCTTTTAACATGAGTCTTCAATATTCCCAGGTAAGAAGTTTTAGGTTGTAGTTATTATAGGAATTATAGGACTATTTCTCTCTATACGATTTGTATTTCATATACCTTTGACTATTGGATGTTCTTATAGGCACTTTAGTATTACCAGTGTAACAGTATAGCTTCCGTCCCTCTCCTCGTTCCTACCTGGGCTGGAACCAGGAACACATCGACAACAGCCACCCTCGAAGCAGCGTTACCCATGCAGAGCAAGGGGAAAAACTACTCCAAGTCTCAGAGCGAGTGACGTTTGAAACGCTATTAGCGCGCACCGGGCTAACTAGCTAGCCATTTCACATCGGTTACACAAGCCTAATCTTGGGAGTTGACAGGCTTGAAGTCATAAACAGCGCAATGCATTGCGAAGGGCTGCTGGCAAACGCACAAAAGTGCTGTTTGAATGAATGCTTACGAGCCTGCTGCTGCCTACCATCGCTCAGTCAGACTGCTCTATCAAATCATAGACTTAATTATAACATAATAACGCACAGAAATACGAGCCTTAGGTCATTAATATGGTCGAATCCGGAAACTATCATCTCGAAAACAAAACGTTTTTCCTGTCAGTGAAATACGGAACCGTTCTGTATTTTATCTAACGGGTGGCATCCCTAAGTCTAAATATTCCTGTTACATTGCACAACCTTCAATGTTATCTCATAATTACGTAAAATTCTGCCAAATTAGTTCACAACGAGCCAGGCGGCCCAAACTGTTGCATATACCCTGACTCTGCGTGCAATGAACGCAAAATGACACAATTTCACCTGGTTAGTATTGCCTGCTAACCTGGATTTCTTTTAGCTAAATATGCAGGTTTAAACATATATACTTCTGTGTATTGATTTTAAGAAAGGCATTGATGTTTATGGTTAACAAAGTCAGCTGTCTTTGTTAGGAAGAAATAGTCTTCACAGTTCGCAACGAGCCAGGCGGCCCGAACTGCTACATATACCCTGACTCTGTTTGCAAGAGAAGCGACACATTTCCCTAGTTAAAAGAAATTCATGTTAGCAAGCAATATTAACTAAATATGCAGGTTTAAAAATATATACTTGTGTATTGATTTTAAGAAAGGCATTGATGTTTATGGTTGGAGCAACGTGTACCTAAGCGATTATATGCAACGCAGGACAGGCTAGATAAAGTAGTAATATCATCAACCATGTGTAGTTAACTAGTGATTATGATTTATTGATTGTTTTTTATAAGATAAGTTTAATGCTAGCTAGCAACTTACCTTGGCTTCTTACTGCATTCGCGTAACAGGCAGGCTCCTTGTGGAGTGCAATGTAAAGCCGGTGGTTAGAGCGTTGGACTAGTTAACCGTAAGGTTGCAAGATTGAATCCTTGAGCTGACAAGGTAAAAATCTGTCGTTCTGCCCCTGAACAAGGCAGTTAACCCACCGTTCCTAGGCCGTCATTGAGAATAAGAATAAGAAAAAATATCGGCCAAATCAGCATCCAAAAATACCGATTTCCGATTGTTATGAAAACTTGAAATCGGCCCTAATTAATCGGCCATTCCGATTAATCGGTCGACCTCTAATAGAGTGCCATTAGGGACACAGCCTTAACCCTAGCGCTAGTGGGAAATATTTTGCTAGCACTAATGTCTTGACCGTTATGTAAAGACTGGCTGACCATTAACACCCCTGCCCCACCCTGGTTTTAATGTCTGCCTGCTTTAAGCTCTCTGATTCCTTTACAAACACGGATGCTGTCCTCCTTGTCCCATAGGTGAGGGAGATGCTTCGTATGCGTGACTCCAACGGTGCCAGGATGTTAACACTGATCACAGAACAGTTCATGGCCGACCCTCGCCTGGCACTGTGGAGACAGCAGGGCACCACCATGACCGACAAGTACAGACAGCTCTGGGATGAACTAGGTGAGCACACACACTAATGAGCAGCAGAATTCATTCAGATTTAGTTAAATCAAATCAAATGTTATTGTTCACTTACACATGGTTAGCAGATGTTAATGCGAGTGTAGCGAAATGCTTGTGCTTCTAGTTCTGACAGTGCAGTAATATCTAACAAGTAATCTAACAATTTCACAACAACTACCTTATACACACACAAGTGTAAAGGGATGAATAAGAATATGTACATATAAATATATGGATGAGCGATGGCCGTGCGGCATCTCGTCGTTGTTGGTAATCAAGCACACCACTGTAGTGTCGTCTGCAAACTAGATGATTTGAGTTGGAAGTGTGCATGGCCACGCGGTCATGGGTGAACAGGGAGTACAGGAGAGGGCTGAGAACGCACCCTTGTGGGGCCCCAGTGTTGAGGATCAGCGGGGTGGAGATGTTTTTTCCTACCCTCACCACCTGGTGGCGGCCCGTCAGGAAGTCCCGGACCCAGTTGCAAAGGGCGAGGTCGAGACCCGGGGTCTCAAGCTTAATGACGAGTTTGGAGGGTACTATGGTGTTAAATGCTGAGCTGTAGTCGATGAACAGCATTCTTATATAGGTATTCCTCTTGTCCAGATGGGTTAGGGTAGTGTGATTGCGTCGTCTGTGGACCTATGGGGCGGTAAGCAAATTGCAGTGGGTCTAGGGTATCAGGTAGGGTGGAGGTGATATGGTCCTTGACTAGTCTCAAAGCACTTCATGATGACAGAAGTGAGTGCTACGGGGCGATAGTCGTTTAGCTCAGTTACCTTCGCTTTCTTGGGAACAGGAACAATGGTGGCCCTCTTGAAGCATGTGGGCACAGCAGACTGGGATAGGGATTGATTGAATATGTCCGTAAACACACCAGCCAGCTGGTCCGCGCATGCTCTGAGGACGTGGCTAGGGATGCCATCTGGACCGGCAGGGTTTTACTCACGTTGGCCACGTTGAAGGAGAGCCCACAGGTTTTGGTCGCGGGCCATGTCAGTGGCACTGTATTGTCCTCAAAGCGAGCAAAGAAGTTGTTTAATTTGTCTGGGAGCAAGACGTTGTTGTCCGCGACGGGGCTGGTTTACTTTTTGCAATACGTGATTGACTGTAGACCCTGCCACATGCGTCTCGTGTTTGAGCCGTTGAATTGCGACTCTACTTTGTCTTTATACTGATGCTTTGCTTGTTTGATTGCCTTGCGGAGGGAATAACTACACTGTTTGTATTTGGTCATCTTTCTGGTCGCCTTGCCATTATTAAAAGTCGTGGTTCGCGCTTTCAGTTTGCGCGAATGCTGCCATCAATCCACGGTTTCTAGTTAAAGGTTTTAATAGTCACCGTGGGTACAACATCACCGATGCACTTGCTAATAAACTCGCTCACCGAGTCAGCGTATATCAATGTTGTCTGAGGCTATCCGGAACATATCCCAGTCCACGTGATCGAAGCAATTTTGAAGCGTGGTATCCGATTGGTCGGACCAGCGTTGAAAAGACCTGAGCACGAGCGTTTCCTGGCCGGTGAGTACACACATACTCACCGGCCAGTTTTTTAGATACACAACCCCGTTTACGAAAATGGATCGCTCCTACAGACAGTGAGTCACGTGGCCTTTGCTTGCTATATAAAGCAGGCAGACGGGCATCGAGGCATTCAGTTACTGTTTGATTGAACGTTAGAATGGGCAAAACGATCGACCTAAGTGACTTTGAGAGTGGTATGATCATCGGTGTCAGGCGTACCGGTTCCAGTATCTCAGAAATGTCCAGCCTCCTGGGCTTTTCACACACAACAGTGTGTAGCGTTTACAGAGAATGGTGCAACAAACGAAAACCATCCAGTCAGCGGCAGTCCTGTGGACAAAAACAGCTTGTTGATTTGAGGTCAAAGATGATAACAAGAATCATGCAAGCTAACAGGCAAATAATGGCGCAGTACAACAGTGGTGTCCAGAACGGCGTCTTGGAACACACACCTTATCAGTCCTTGTCACGGTCAGGCTATTGCAGCAGACGACCACACCGGGTTCCACTCCTATCAGCTAAAAACAGGAAGATGCGTATCCAGTGGGCATGCGATTACCAACACTGGACAATTGAGGAGGGGAAAAACGTTGCCTGGAACATGACAGCGAGTTCAGTTTACTTGAGTGGGCCGCGCAGTCCCCAGACCTCATCCCAGTAGAGCATCTTTTGGATGAGATGGAACGGACTGTTCGCAGCATGAATGCACCGTCGTCCAATCTGCAGCAACTGCGTGATGCCATTGCGTCAGCTTGGACCAACATACCTGTGGACCGTTTCCACCAACTTGTGGAATGCCCTGAAGAATTCAGGCTGTTCTGGAGGCAAAGGAGGGTCCGACCCGGTACTACATGAGTGTACCTAATAAACTGGCTGGTGTGAACAGTAGGATATTTTATGTACTGTACAACAAACTCTCTTCCTTGCCTGCTGTTGTTTTTATTATGAATCTATGCCACTGTCACCGACACACGCTATCCACCATACTACTCTGGATAGGAAGTACTCGCATTAGTACAGATCACACACACACACACACACACACACACACACACACACACACACACACACACACACACACACACACACACACGTGTGTGTAGCCTGTGTTATGTTGGTTCTGCTCTCCTGCTCATGTGTGAATGAGGACAGAAAAGTCCCTACATTTCAACCACCTATTTTAATTTCTGTATCCTATGTTCTGGGACACACACTCTTTCTCTCTCTCACACACACACACCAGCCCTGTGGGTAGGCGCAGAGACTAAGCGTCGGTCTTTGAATGGATTACAGGCTGTTTACTCCTAATCACTAGACGGACAGTCAGAACTCAGAATCCCCCCGGTCTGTTACCATGACAATGACTGCTGTTTTATCTCCAGCCTTTGTTGTTGTTTTGTTTAGTTGTCTCTTTTTTGCTTCTGGTCTTGTTCTCTGCTTTTTAGGGATGGCTTCGTCAGACACATAAACACACACCCACACTGGAAGTTTTGCTGCATTAGTTTGTGTTTTTGGAAGTGTAACGATGATTTGAAGTCCAGACATCATTCTCTCCCAGAGTCCTTCTCTGCCTGCTTGATGTGTGGCAAATGCTGCCTCACGGCTGCTTTCTTCTTTTGTCTTTCACTCCACCTCAGGGCCGTTACTCCTCTCCTCCAGACACAAAGCCTTCCTTCATTCCTTCTCTACTTCATCTCCATTTCTTTTTTCTCTCTCTCGCTCTCTCCTTGTCCCTCTCCGTGTTTCTCAACATTTTCCTCCCCCTTTCTTCCATCAATCGTTGCCTAATGTCCAATTGTAGTTGTAATGTGTGTGTATGTACGTGCATGTGTTTTTGGTTTGTCTTTGTGACACCAACGTCCTATATATCCCTGAATGTGTTGTGATATCCTCTGAGACTTCACTTTTAGTCTTTAGTTTGTTTCTGTTTACCTAGCTAGTATTGATGTGTGTCTGTGACAGTACGTGAACAGTTGTATTGTGTGTCAGTTCAAGACTGCATCTACTAAGTGTGCGACTCCCTTCAAATAGTTTGGAGTGAAAAAATTGATCGGATAACTTTCTAAACCCTAGACTTTGAAAAGTTGGATGAACTTTAAAACCCATTTCTTTAGTGTCGCTAAATAACAACACTGGACACATTTTTGGGTGAAAAACAAGAGATGGGTGGCACCTCTGTTACCTGCAGTTTGGTTTAGTTCTGTGTGTTTACCACCTTTTTATAATACTCTCCTGATCTGAGTCGAACATGACCTTGGTAGGATGAGACCTGACGTGTGTGTGTGTGTATACAGGTGCTCTGTGGATGTGTATCGTGCTAAACCCCCACTGTAAGACGGAGCAGAAGTGTTGGTGGCTCAAACAGCTGAGGAGGTGGAACAGCGTGGACGTGTGTCCCTGGGAGGACGGTAACCATGGCAACGATCTGCCCAACCTCACCCACTCCCTGCCTCAGGGTGCCCATGGCAACCAAGGTGCGAGACAGGTCTCTTTTCTTTTCTCTTTCGTTCTCTCTCCCTCCCCAGTGTTTCTCTCTCTGTTGTTAGCCTGCAGCTAATGTTTGAACTCTCTCTCTCTCCCTCCCCTCAATCTAATGCTAGTTTCTCTTTCTCCCCTCAATGCTAGTTTCTCTCTCTCTCCCTCCCGCCCCTCAATGCTAGTTTCTCTCTCTCTCTCTCTCTCTCTCTCTCTCTCTCCTCTCTCTCTCTCTCTCCTCTCTCTCTCTCTCCTCTCCTCTCTCTCTCTCTCTCTCTCTCTCTCTCTCTCTCTCTCTCTCTCTCTCTCTCTCGTCTCTCTCTCTCTCTCTCTCTCTCCTCCTCCCTCAATGCTAGTTTCTCTCCCTCCCTCCCCTCAATGCTAGTTTCTCTCCTCCCTCCCCTCAATGCTAGTTTCTCTCTCTCCCTCCCTCCCCTCAATGCTAGTTTCTCTCATCTCCTCATCCCTCCCTCCCCTCAATGCTAGTTTCTCTCTCTCCCTCCCTTCCCTCAATCTAATGCTAGTTTCTCTCTCTCTCTCTCCCTCCCCTCCCCTCAATGCTAGTTTCTCTCTCTCTCCCTCCCTCCCTCCCCTCAATGCTAGTTTCTCTCTCTCTCTCTCTCTCTCTCCCTCCTCTGCCCTCAATCTAATGCTAGTTTCGCTCTCTCCCTCCCCCCCCTCCCCTCAATGCTGGTTTCTCTCTCTCTCCCTCCTCCCTCCCCTCAATGCTGGTTTCTCTCTCTCTCCCTCCCTCCCTCCCCTCAATGCTAGTTTCTCCCTCCCTTCAATGCTAGTTTCTCTCTCTCTCCCTCCCTCCCCTCAATGCTAGTTTCTCTCTCTCTCTCTCCCCTCCCTCCCTCCCCTCAATGCTAGTTTCTCTCTCTCTCTCTCCTCCCTCCCTCCCCTCAATGCTAGTTTCTCTCTCTCTCCCTCCCTCCCCTCAATGCTAGTTTCTCTCCCTCCCTCCCCTCAATGCTAGTTTCTCTCCCTCCCTCCCTCCCTCCCCTCAATGCTAGTTTCTCTCTCTCCCCTCCCTCCCCTCAATGCTAGTTTCTCTCTCTCCCTCCCTCCCCTCAATGCTAGTTTCTCTCTCTCCCTCCCTTCCCTCAATCTAATGCTAGTTTCTCTCTCTCTCTCTCCCTCCCTCCCCCAATGCTAGTTTCTCTCTCTCTCCCTCCCTCCCTCCCCTCAATGCTAGTTTCTCTCTCTCTCTCTCTCTCCCTCCCTCCCCTCAATCTAATGCTAGTTTCGCTCTCTCCCTCCCCCCCTCCCCTCAATGCTGGTTTCTCTCTCTCTCCCTCCTCCCTCCCTCAATGCTGGTTTCTCTCTCTCTCCCTCCCTCCCTCCCCTCAATGCTAGTTTCTCCCTCCCTTCAATGCTAGTTTCTCTCTCTCTCCCTCCCTCCCCTCAATGCTAGTTTCTCTCTCTCTCTCTCCCTCCCTCCCTCCCCTCAATGCTAGTTTCTCTCTCTCTCTCTCCCTCCCTCCCTCCCCTCAATGCTAGTTTCTCTCTCTCTCCCTCCCTCCCTCCCCTCAATGCTAGTTTCTCTCTCTCTCTCTCTCTCCCTCCCTCCCCTCAATCTAATGCTAGTTTCGCTCTCTCCCTCCCCCCCTCCCCTCAATGCTGGTTTCTCTCTCTCTCCCTCCTCCCTCCCCTCAATGCTAGTTTCTCCCTCCCTCCCTCCCTTCCTCCCCTCAATGCTAGTTTCCCTCCTCCCTCCCTCCCTCCCTCCCTCCCTCCCTCCCTCCCCTCAATGCTAGTTTCTCCCTCCCTCCCTCCCTCCCTCCCTCCCTCCCTCCCTCCCTCCCTCCCCTCCCTCCCTCCCTCCCCTCAATCTAATGCTAGTTTCTCCCTCCCTCCCTCCCTCCCTCCCCTCAATGCTAGTTTCTCTCTCTCACTCCCTCCCCTCAATGCTAGTTTCTCTCCCTCCCTCCCTCCCTCCCCTCAATGCTAGTTTCTCTCCCTCCCTCCCTCCCTCCCCTCAATGCTAGTTTCTCTCCCTCCCTCCCTCCCTCCCCTCAATGCTAGTTTCTCTCCTCCCTCCTCCCTCCTCCCCTCAATGCTAGTTTCTCTCCCTCCCTCCCTCCCTCCCTCCCCTCAATGCTAGTTTCTCTCTCTCCCTCCCTCCCTCCCCTCAATGCTAGTTTCTCTCTCTCTCTCCCTCCCTCCCTCCCCTCAATCTAATGCTAGTTTCTCTCCCTCCCTCCCTCCCCTCAATGCTAGTTTCTCTCCCTCCCTCCCTCCCTCCCCTCAATGCTAGTTTCTCTCCCTCCCTCCCTCCCTCCCTCCCCTCAATGCTAGTTTCTCTCCCTCCCTCCCTCCCTCCCCTCAATGCTAGTTTCTCTCCCTCCCTCCCTCCCCTCAATGCTAGTTTCTCTCCCTCCCTCCCCTCAATGCTAGTTTCTCTCTCTCCCTCCCTCCCTCCCCTCAATGCTAGTTTCTCTCTCTCCCTCCCTCCCTCCCTCCCCTCAATGCTAGTTTCTCTCTCTCCCTCCCTCCCTCCCTCCCCTCAATGCTAGTTTCTCTCCCTCCTTCCCTCCCTCCCTCCCTCCCTCCCCTCAATGCTAGTTTCTCTCTCTCCCTCCCTCCCTCCCTCCCCTCAATGCTAGTTTCTCTCTCTCCCTCCCTCTCTCCCTCCCCTCAATGCTAGTTTCTCTCTCTCCCTCCCTCCCCTCAATGCTAGTTTCTCTCTCTCCCTCCCTCCCTCCCTCCCCTCAATGCTAGTTTCTCTCTCTCTCTCCCTCCCTCCCTCCCCTCAATGCTAGTTTCTCTCCCTCCCTCCCTCCGTCCCTCCCTCCCTCCCCTCAATACTAGTTTCTCTCCCTCCTTCCCTCCCTCCCTCCCTCCCTCCCCTCAATGCTAGTTTCTCTCTCTCCCTCCCTCCCTCCCTCCCCTCAATGCTAGTTTCTCTCTCTCCCTCCCTCTCTCCCTCCCCTCAATGCTAGTTTCTCTCTCTCCCTCCCTCCCCTCAATGCTAGTTTCTCTCTCTCTCCCTCCCTCCCTCCCTCCCCTCAATGCTAGTTTCTCTCTCTCTCTCCTTCCCTCCCTCCCCTCAATGCTAGTTTCTCCCTCCCTTCAATGCTGATTTCTCTCTCTCTCTCTCCCTCCCTCCCTCCCCTCAATGCTAGTTTCTCCCTCCCTCCCTCCCTTCCTCCCCTCAATGCTAGCCTCCCTCCCTCCCCTCAATGCTAGTTTCTCCCTCCCTCCCTCCCTCCCTCCCTCCCTCCCTCCCTCCCTCCCTCCCTCCCTCCCTCCCTCCCTCAATGCTAGTTTCTCTCTCTCCCTCCCTCCCTCCCCTCAATGGTAGTTTCTCTCTCTCCCTCCCTCCCTCCCCTCAATGCTAGTTTCTCTCTCTCCCTCCCTCCCTCCCCTCAATGCTAGTTTCTCTCTCTCCCTCCCTCCCTCCCCTCAATGCTAGTTTCTCTCTCTCCCTCCCTCCCTCCCCTCAATGCTAGTTTCTCTCTCTCTCTCCCTCCCTCCCTCCCCTCAATGCTAGTTTCTCTCTCTCTCTCCCTCCCTCCCTCCCCTCAATGCTAGTTTCTCTCTCTCTCTCAATCCCTCCCTCCCCTCAATGCTAGTTTCTCTCTCTCTCCCTCCCTCCCTCCCCTCAATGCTAGTTTCTCTCTCTCCCTCCCTCCCTCCCCTCAATGCTAGTTTCTCTCTCTCTCCCTCCCTCCCACCCCTCAATGCTAGTTTCTCTCTTTCCCTCCCTCCCTCCCACCCCTCAATCTAATGCTAGTTTCTCCCTCCCTCCCTCCCTCCTCTCCCCTCAATCTAATGCTAGTTTCTCTCTCTCTCCCTCCCTCCCTCCCCTCAATCTAATGCTAGTTTCTCTCTCTCCCTCCCTCCCCTCAATCTAATGCTAGTTTCTCTCTCTCCCTCCCTCCCCTCAATCTAATGCTAGTTTCTCTCTCTCTCCCTCCCTCCCGCCCTCCCCTCAATCTAATGCTAGTTTCTCTCTCTCTCCCTCCCTCCCCTCAATCTAATGCTAGTTTCTCTCTCTCTCCCTCCCTCCCTCCCTCCCTCCCCTCAATCTAATGCTAGTTTCTCTCTCCCTCCCTCCCTCCCTCCCCTCAATCTAATTCTAGTTTCTCTCTCTCCCTCCCTCCCTCCCTCCCCTCAATCTAATGCTAGTTTCTCTCTCTCTCCCTCCCTCCCCTCAATCTAATGCTAGTTTCTCTCTCTCTCCCTCCCTCCCCTCAATGCTAGTTTCTCTCTCTCTCCCTCCCTCCCCTCAATGCTAGTTTCTCTCTCTCCCTCCCTCCCTCCCCTCAATCTAATTCTAGTTTCTCTCTCTCCCTCCCTCCCTCCCTCCCCTCAATCTAATGCTAGTTTCTCTCTCTCTCCCTCCCTCCCCTCAATCTAATGCTGGTTTCTCTCTCTCTCTCTCCCTCCCTCAATGCTAGTTTCTCCCTCCCCTCAATGCTAGTTTCTCTCTCTCGCTCCCTCCCTCCCCTCAATGCTGGTTTCTTTCCCTCCCTCCCTCCCTCCCTCCCTCCCTCCCTCCCTCCCTCCCTCCTCCCTCCCTCCCTCCCTCCCTCCCTCCCTCCCTCCCTCCCTCCCTCCCTCCCTCCCTCCCTCCCCTCAATGCTAGTTTCTCTCTCTCCCTCCCTCCCCTCAATCTAATGCTAGTTTCTCTCTCCCTCCCTCCCCTCAATCTAATGCTAGTTTCTCCCTCCCTCCCTCCCCTCAATCTAATGCTAGTTTCTCTCTCTCTCTCCCTCCCTCCCCTCAATCTAATGCTAGTTTCTCTCCCTCCCTCCCCTCAATCTAATGCTAGTTTCTCTCTCTCTCTCCCTCCCTCCCCTCAATCTAATGCTAGTTTCTCTCTCTCTCTCCCTCCCTCCCCTCAATCTAATGCTAGTTTCTCTCTCTCCCTCCCTCCCTCCCCTCAATCTAATGCTGGTTTCTCTCTCTCTCTCTCCCTCCCTCAATGCTAGTTTCTCCCCTCCCCTCAATGCTAGTTTCTCTCTCTCGCTCCCTCCCTCCCCTCAATGCTGGTTTCTTTCTCTCTCTCCCTCCCTCCCTCCCTCCCTCCCTCCCTCCCTCCCTCCCTCCCTCCCTCCCTCCCTCCCTCCCTCTCCTCTCTCTCCCTCCCTCCCCTCAATGCTAGTTTCTCTCTCTCCCTCCCTCCCCTCAATCTAATGCTAGTTTCTCTCTCCCTCCCTCCCCTCAATCTAATGCTAGTTTCGCTCTCTCTCCCTCCCTCCCCTCAATCTAATGCTAGTTTCTCTCTCTCTCTCTCCCTCCCTCCCCTCAATCTAATGCTAGTTTCTCTCCCTCCCTCCCCTCAATCTAATGCTAGTTTCTCTCCCTCTCTCCCTCCCTCCCCTCAATCTAATGCTAGTTTCTCTCTCTCCCTCCCTCCCCTCAATCTAATGCTAGTTTCTCTCTCTCCCCTCCCTCCCCTCAATCTAATGCTAGTTTCTCTCTCTCTCCCTCCCTCCCCTCAATCTAATGCTAGTTTCTCTCTCTCTCTCCCTCCCTCCCCTCAATCTAACGCTAGTTTCTCTCTCTCTCTCCCTCCCTCCCCTCAATGCTAGTTTCTGTCTCTCCCTCCCTCCCTCCCTCCCCTCAATGCTAGTTTCTCTCTCTCTCTCCCTCCCTCCCCTCAATCTAATGCTAGTTTCTCTCTCTCCCTCCCTCCCTCCCCTCAATCTAATGCTAGTTTCTCTCTCTCCCTCCCTCCCTCCCCTCAATGCTAGTTTCTCTCCCTCCCTCCCTCCCCTCAATCTAATGCTAGTTGCTCTCTCTCTCCCTCCCTCCCCTCAATCTAATGCTTGTTTCTCTCTCCTCCCTCCCTCCCTCCCTCCCTCCCTCCCCTCAATCTAATGCTAGTTTCTCTCTCTCTCCGCTCAATGCTGGTTTCACTCTCTCTCTCTCCCTCCCTCAATGCTACTTTCTCCCTCCCTCAATGCTGGTTTCGTTCTCTCTCTCCCTCCCTCCCCTCAATGCTAGTTTCTTCTCCCTCCCTCCCTCCCTCCCTCCCTCCCTCCCTCCCTTCCCTCCCTCCCTCCCTCCCTCCCTCCCTCCCCTCAATCTAATGCTAGTTTCTCTCTCTCCCTCCCTCCCTCCCCTCAATCTAATGCTCGTTTCTCTCTCTCTCTCCCTCCCTCCCCTCAATCTAATGCTAGTTTCTCTCTCTCCCTCCCTCCCTCCCTCCCCTCAATGCTAGTTTCTCTCTCTCTCTCCCTCCCTCCCTCCCTCCCCTCAATCTAATGCTAGTTTCACTCTCTCTCCCTCCCTCCCCTCAATCTAATGCTAGTTTCACTCTCTCTCCCTCCCTCCCCTCAATCTAATGCTAGTTTCACTCTCTCTCCCTCCCTCCCCTCAATCTAATGCTAGTTTCACTCTCTCTCCCTCCCTCCCCTCAATCTAATGCTAGTTTCTCTCTCTCTCCCTCCCTCCCCTCAATCTAATGCTAGTTTCTCTCTCTCTCCCTCCCTCCCTCCCTCCCTCCCCTCAATCTAATGCTAGTTTCTCTCTCCCTCCCTCCCTCCCTCCCCTCAATCTAATTCTAGTTTCTCTCTCTCCCTCCCTCCCTCCCCTCAATCTAATGCTAGTTTCTCTCTCTCTCCCTCCCTCCCCTCAATCTAATGCTAGTTTCTCTCTCTCTCCCTCCCTCCCCTCAATGCTAGTTTCTCTCTCTCTCCCTCCCTCCCCTCAATGCTAGTTTCTCTCTCTCCCTCCCTCCCTCCCCTCAATCTAATTCTAGTTTCTCTCTCTCCCTCCCTCCCTCCCTCCCCTCAATCTAATGCTAGTTTCTCTCTCTCTCCCTCCCTCCCCTCAATCTAATGCTGGTTTCTCTCTCTCTCTCTCCCTCCCTCAATGCTAGTTTCTCCCTCCCCTCAATGCTAGTTTCTCTCTCTCGCTCCCTCCCTCCCCTCAATGCTGGTTTCTTTCCCTCCCTCCCTCCCTCCCTCCCTCCCTCCCTCCCTCCCTCCCTCCCTCCCTCCCTCCCTCCCTCCCTCCCTCCCTCCCTCCCTCCCCTCAATGCTAGTTTCTCTCTCTCCCTCCCTCCCCTCAATCTAATGCTAGTTTCTCTCTCCCTCCCTCCCCTCAATCTAATGCTAGTTTCTCCCTCCCTCCCTCCCCTCAATCTAATGCTAGTTTCTCTCTCTCTCTCCCTCCCTCCCCTCAATCTAATGCTAGTTTCTCTCCCTCCCTCCCCTCAATCTAATGCTAGTTTCTCTCTCTCTCTCCCTCCCTCCCCTCAATCTAATGCTAGTTTCTCTCTCTCCCTCCCTCCCTCCCCTCAATCTAATGCTGGTTTCTCTCTCTCTCTCTCCCTCCCTCAATGCTAGTTTCTCCCTCCCCTCAATGCTAGTTTCTCTCTCTCGCTCCCTCCCTCCCCTCAATGCTGGTTTCTTTCTCTCTCTCCTCCCTCCCTCCCTCCCTCCCTCCCCTCAATCTAATGCTAGTTTCTCTCTCTCTCCCTCCCTCCCCTCAATCTAATGCTAGTTTCTCTCTCTCTCCCTCCCTCCCCTCAATGCTAGTTTCTCTCTCTCTCCCTCCCTCCCCTCAATGCTAGTTTCTCTCTCTCTCCCTCCCTCCCCTCAATGCTAGTTTCTCTCTCTCCCTCCCTCCCTCCCCTCAATCTAATTCTAGTTTCTCTCTCTCCCTCCCTCCCTCCCTCCCCTCAATCTAATGCTAGTTTCTCTCTCTCTCCCTCCCTCCCCTCAATCTAATGCTGGTTTCTCTCTCTCTCTCTCCCTCCCTCAATGCTAGTTTCTCCCTCCCCTCAATGCTAGTTTCTCTCTCTCGCTCCCTCCCTCCCCTCAATGCTGGTTTCTTTCCCTCCCTCCCTCCCTCCCTCCCTCCCTCCCTCCCTCCCTCCCTCCCTCCCTCCCTCCCTCCCTCCCTCCCTCCCTCCCTCCCTCCCTCCCTCCCTCCCTCCCTCCCTCCCTCCCTCCCTCCCTCCCTCCCCTCAATGCTAGTTTCTCTCTCTCCCTCCCTCCCCTCAATCTAATGCTAGTTTCTCTCTCCCTCCCTCCCCTCAATCTAATGCTAGTTTCGCTCTCTCTCCCTCCCTCCCCTCAATCTAATGCTAGTTTCTCTCTCTCTCTCCCTCCCTCCCCTCAATCTAATGCTAGTTTCTCTCCCTCCCTCCCCTCAATCTAATGCTAGTTTCTCTCCCTCTCTCCCTCCCTCCCCTCAATCTAATGCTAGTTTCTCTCTCTCCCTCCCTCCCCTCAATCTAATGCTAGTTTCTCTCTCTCCCTCCCTCCCCTCAATCTAATGCTAGTTTCTCTCTCTCTCCCTCCCTCCCCTCAATCTAATGCTAGTTTCTCTCTCTCTCTCCCTCCCTCCCCTCAATCTAACGCTAGTTTCTCTCTCTCTCTCCCTCCCTCCCCTCAATGCTAGTTTCTGTCTCTCCCTCCCTCCCTCCCTCCCCTCAATGCTAGTTTCTCTCTCTCTCTCCCTCCCTCCCCTCAATCTAATGCTAGTTTCTCTCTCTCCCTCCCTCCCTCCCCTCAATCTAATGCTAGTTTCTCTCTCTCCCTCCCTCCCTCCCCTCAATGCTAGTTTCTCTCCCTCCCTCCCTCCCCTCAATCTAATGCTAGTTGCTCTCTCTCTCCCTCCCTCCCCTCAATCTAATGCTTGTTTCTCTCTCTCCCTCCCTCCCTCCCTCCCTCCCTCCCCTCAATCTAATGCTAGTTTCTCTCTCTCTCCGCTCAATGCTGGTTTCACTCTCTCTCTCTCCCTCCCTCAATGCTACTTTCTCCCTCCCTCAATGCTGGTTTCGTTCTCTCTCTCCCCTCCCTCCCCTCAATGCTAGTTTCTCTCCCTCCCTCCCTCCCTCCCTCCCTCCCTCCCTCCCTCCCTCCCTCCCTCCCCTCAATCTAATGCTAGTTTCTCTCTCTCCCTCCCTCCCTCCCCTCAATCTAATGCTCGTTTCTCTCTCTCTCTCCCTCCCTCCCCTCAATCTAATGCTAGTTTCTCTCTCTCCCTCCCTCCCTCCCTCCCCTCAATGCTAGTTTCTCTCTCTCTCTCCCTCCCTCCCTCCCTCCCCTCAATCTAATGCTAGTTTCACTCTCTCTCCCTCCCTCCCCTCAATCTAATGCTAGTTTCACTCTCTCTCCCTCCCTCCCCTCAATCTAATGCTAGTTTCACTCTCTCTCCCTCCCTCCCCTCAATCTAATGCTAGTTTCACTCTCTCTCCCTCCCTCCCCTCAATCTAATGCTAGTTTCACTCTCTCTCCCTCCCTCCCCTCAATCTAATGCTAGTTTCACTCTCTCTCCCTCCCTCCCCTCAATCTAATGCTAGTTTCACTCTCTCTCCCTCCCTCCCCTCAATCTAATGCTAGTTTCACTCTCTCTCCCTCCCTCCCCCTCAATCTAATGCTAGTTTCTCTCTCTCTCCCTCCCTCCCCTCAATCTAATGCTAGTTTCTCTCTCTCTCCCTCCCTCCCCTCAATCTAATGCTAGTTTCGCTCTCTCCCTCCCTCCCTCCCCTCAATCTAATGCTAGTTTCGCTCTCTCCCTCCCTCCCTCCCCTCAATCTAATGCTAGTTTCTCTCTCTCCCTCCCTCCCTCCCCTCAATCTAATGCTAGTTTCTCTCTCTCCCTCCCTCCCTCCCCTCAATCTAATGCTAGTTTCTCTCTCTCCCTCCCTCCCCTCAATCTAATGCTAGTTTCTCTCTCCCTCCCTCCCCTCAATGCTAGTTTCTCCCTCCCCTCAATGCTAGTTTCTCTCTCTCCCTCCCTCCCTCCCCTCAATGCTAGTTTCTCTCTCCCTCCCTCCCTCCCCTCAATGCTAGTTTCTCTCTCTCCTTCCCTCCCTCCCCTCAATCTAATGCTAGTTTCTCTCTCTCCCTCCCTCCCTCCCCTCAATCTAATGCTAGTTTCTCTCTCTCCCTCCCTCCCTCCCCTCAATCTAATTCTAGTTTCTCTCTCTCTCCCTCCCTCCCCTCAATCTAATGCTAGTTTCTCTCTCTCCCTCCCTCCCTCCCCTCAATCTAATGCTAGTTTCTCTCTCTCCCTCCCTCCCTCCCCTCAATCTAATGCTAGTTTCTCTCTCTCTCCCTCCCTCCCCTCAATCTAATGCTAGTTTCTCTCTCTCTCCCTCCCTCCCTCCCCTCAATCTAATGCTAGTTTCGCTCTCTCCCTCCCTCCCTCCCCTCAATCTAATGCTGGTTTCTCTCTCTCTCTCTCCCTCCCTCAATGCTAGTTTCTCCCTCCCCTCAATGCTAGTTTCTCTCTCTCGCTCCCTCCCCCCCCCTCAATGCTGGTTTCTTTCTCTCTCTCCCTCCCTCCCTCCCTCCCTCCCTCCCTCCCTCCCTCCCTCCCTCCCTCCCTCCCTCCCTCCCTCCCTCCCCTCAATGCTAGTTTCTCTCTCTCCCTCCCTCCCCTCAATCTAATGCTAGTTTCTCTCTCCCTCCCTCCCCTCAATCTAATGCTAGTTTCTCTCTCCCTCCCTCCCCTCAATCTAATGCTAGTTTCGCTCTCTCTCCCTCCCTCCCCTCAATCTAATGCTAGTTTCTCTCTCTCTCTCCCTCCCTCCCCTCAATCTAATGCTAGTTTCTCTCCCTCCCTCCCCTCAATCTAATGCTAGTTTCTCTCTCTCTCTCCCTCCCTCCCCTCAATCTAATGCTAGTTTCTCTCTCTCTCTCCCTCCCTCCCCTCAATCTAATGCTAGTTTCTCTCTCTCCCTCCCTCCCCCTCAATCTAATGCTAGTTTCTCTCTCTCCCTCCCCTCCCCTCAATCTAATGCTAGTTTCTCTCTCTCTCCCTCCCCTCCCCTCAATCTAATGCTAGTTTCTCTCTCTCTCTCCCTCCCTCCCCTCAATCTAACGCTAGTTTCTCTCTCCTCTCTCCCTCCCTCCCCTCAATGCTAGTTTCTGTCTCTCCCTCCCTCCCTCCCTCCCCTCAATGCTAGTTTCTCTCTCTCTCTCCCTCCCTCCCCTCAATCTAATGCTAGTTTCTCTCTCTCCCTCCCTCCCTCCCTCAATCTAATGCTAGTTTCTCTCTCTCCCTCCCTCCCTCTCCTCAATGCTAGTTTCTCTCCCTCCCTCCCTCCCCTCAATCTAATGCTAGTTGCTCTCTCTCTCCCTCCCTCCCCTCAATCTAATGCTTGTTTCTCTCTCTCCCTCCCTCCCTCCCTCCCTCCCCTCAATCTAATGCTAGTTTCTCTCTCTCTCCGCTCAATGCTGGTTTCACTCTCTCTCTCTCCCTCCCTCAATGCTACTTTCTCCCTCCCTCAATGCTGGTTTCGTTCTCTCTCTCCCTCCCTCCCTCCCTCCCTCCCCTCAATGCTAGTTTATCTCCTTCCCTCCCTCCCTCCCTCCCTCCCTCCCTCCCTCCCTCCCTCCCTCCCTCCCTCCCTCCCCTCAATCTAATGCTAGTTTCTCTCTCTCCCTCCCTCCCTCCCCTCAATCTAATGCTCGTTTCTCTCTCTCTCCCTCCCTCCCTCCCCTCAATCTAATGCTAGTTTCTCTCTCTCCCTCCCTCCCCTCCCCTCCCCTCTAATGCTAGTTTCTCTCTCTCTCTCCCTCCCTCCCTCCCTCCCCTCAATCTAATGCTAGTTTCTCTCTCTCCCTCCCTCCCTCCCCTCAATCTAATGCTAGTTTCTCTCTCTCTCCCTCCCTCCCTCCCCTCAATCTGATGCTAGTTTCACTCTCTCTCCCTCCCTCCCCTCAATCTAATGCTAGTTTCACTCGCTCTCCCTCCCTCCCCGCAATCTAATGCTAGTTTCTCTCTCCCTCCCTCCCTCCCCTCAATGCTAGTGCTCGCTCTCTCCCTCCCTCCCTCCCTACCCTCAATCTAATGCTAGTTTCTCTCTCTCTCCCTCCCTCCCTCAATCTAATGCTAGTTTCTCTCTCTCTCCCTCCCTCCCCTCAATCTAATGCTAGTTTCGCTCTCTCCCTCCCTCCCTCCCCTCAATGCTAGTTTCGCTCTCTCCCTCCCTCCCTCCCCTCAATGCTAGTTTCTCTCTCTCCCTCCCTCCCTCCCCTCAATCTAATGCTAGTTTCTCTCTCTCCCTCCCTCCCTCCCCTCAATCTAATGCTAGTTTCTCTCTCTCCCTCCCTCCCTCCCCTCAATCTAATGCTAGTTTCTTTCTCTCCCTCCCTCCCCTCAATCTAATGCTAGTTTCTCTCTCCCTCCCTCCCCTCAATGCTAGTTTCTCCCTCCCTCAATGCTAGTTTCTCTCCTCCCTCCCTCCCTCCCTCAATGCTAGTTTCTCTCTCTCCCTCCCTCCCTCCCCTCAATGCTAGTTTCTCTCTCCCTCCCTCCCTCCCCTCAATGCTAGTTTCTCTCTCTCCTTCCCTCCCTCCCCTCAATCTAATGCTAGTTTCTCTCTCTCCCTCCCTCCCTCCCCTCAATCTAATTCTAGTTTCTCTCTCTCTCCCTCCCTCCCCTCAATCTAATGCTAGTTTCTCTCTCTCCCTCCCTCCCTCCCCTCAATCTAATGCTAGTTTCTCTCTCTCCCTCCCTCCCTCCCCTCAATCTAATGCTAGTTTCTCTCTCTCTCCCTCCCTCCCTCATCTAATGCTAGTTTCTCTCTCTCTCCCTCCCTCCCTCCCCTCAATCTAATGCTAGTTTCTCTCTCTCTCCCTCCCTCCCCTCAATCTAATGCTAGTTTCTCTCTCTCTCCCTCCCTCCATCCCCTCAATCTAATGCTAGTTTCGCTCTCTCCCTCCCTCCCTCCCCTCAATGCTAGTTTCTCTCTCTCCCTCCCTCCCTCCCCTCAATGCTAGTTTCTCTCTCTCTCCTCCCTCCCTCCCCTCAATGCTAGTTTCTCTCTCTCCCTCCCTCCCTCCCCTCAATGCTAGTTTCTCTCTCTCCTTCCCTCCCTCCCCTCAATCTAATGCTAGTTTCTCTCTCTCCCTCCCTCCCTCCCCTCAATCTAATTCTAGTTTCTCTCTCTCTCCCTCCCTCCCCTCAATCTAATGCTAGTTTCTCTCTCTCCCTCCCTCCCTCCCCTCAATCTAATGCTAGTTTCTCTCTCTCCCTCCCTCCCTCCCCTCAATCTAATGCTAGTTTCTCTCTCTCTCCCTCCCTCCCCTCAATCTAATGCTAGTTTCTCTCTCTCTCCCTCCCTCCCTCCCCTCAATCTAATGCTAGTTTCTCTCTCTCTCCCTCCCTCCCCTCAATCTAATGCTAGTTTCTCTCTCTCTCCCTCCCTCCATCCCCTCAATCTAATGCTAGTTTCTCTCTCTCTCCCTCCCTCCCCTCAATCTAATGCTAGTTTCTCTCTCTCTCCCTCCCTCCCTCCCCTCAATCTAATTCTAGTTTCTCTCTCTCTCCCTCCCTCCCCTCAATCTAATGCTAGTTTCTCTCTCTCCCTCCCTCCCTCCCCTCAATCTAATGCTAGTTTCTCTCTCTCCCTCCCTCCCTCCCCTCAATCTAATGCTAGTTTCTCTCTCTCTCCCTCCCTCCCCTCAATCTAATGCTAGTTTCTCTCTCTCTCCCTCCCTCCCTCCCCTCAATCTAATGCTAGTTTCGCTCTCTCCCTCCCTCCCTCCCCCTCAATCTAATGCTGGTTTCTCTCTCTCTCTCTCCCTCCCTCAATGCTAGTTTCTCCCTCCCCTCAATGCTAGTTTCTCTCTCTCGCTCCCTCCCCCCCCCTCAATGCTGGTTTCTTTCTCTCTCTCCCTCCCTCCCTCCCTCCCTCCCTCCCTCCCTCCCTCCCTCCCTCCCTCCCTCCCTCCCTCCCTCCCTCCCTCCCTCCCCTCAATCTAATGCTAGTTGCTCTCTCTCTCCCTCCCCTCCCCTCAATCTAATGCTTGTTTCTCTCTCTCCCTCCCTCCCTCCCTCCCTCCCTCCCTCCCCTCAATCTAATGCTAGTTTCTCTCTCTCTCCGCTCAATGCTGGTTTCACTCTCTCTCTCTCCCTCCCTCAATGCTACTTTCTCCCTCCCTCAATGCTGGTTTCGTTCTCTCTCTCCCTCCCTCCCCTCAATGCTAGTTTCTCTCCCTCCCTCCCTCCCTCCCTCCCTCCCTCCCTCCCTCCCTCCCTCCCTCCCTCCCTCCCTCCCCTCCCCTCAATCTAATGCTAGTTTCTCTCTCTCCCTCCCTCCCTCCCCTCAATCTAATGCTCGTTTCTCTCTCTCTCCCTCCCTCCCCTCAATCTAATGCTAGTTTCTCTCTCTCCCTCTCTCCCTCCCTCCCCTCAATCTAATGCTAGTTTCTCTCTCTCTCCCTCCCTCCCTCCCCTCAATCTAATTCTAGTTTCTCTCTCTCTCCCTCCCTCCCCTCAATCTAATGCTAGTTTCTCTCTCTCCCTCCCTCCCTCCCCTCAATCTAATGCTAGTTTCTCTCTCTCCCTCCCTCCCTCCCCTCAATCTAATGCTAGTTTCTCTCTCTCTCCCTCCCTCCCCTCAATCTAATGCTAGTTTCTCTCTCTCTCCCTCCCTCCCTCCCCTCAATCTAATGCTAGTTTCGCTCTCTCCCTCCCTCCCTCCCCTCAATCTAATGCTGGTTTCTCTCTCTCTCTCTCCCTCCCTCAATGCTAGTTTCTCCCTCCCCTCAATGCTAGTTTCTCTCTCTCGCTCCCTCCCCCCCCTCAATGCTGGTTTCTTTCTCTCTCTCCCTCCCTCCCCTCCCTCCCTCCCTCCCTCCCTCCCTCCCTCCCTCCCTCCCTCCCTCCCTCCCTCCCTCCCTCCCTCCCTCCCTCCTCCCTCCCCTCAATCTAATGCTAGTTGCTCTCTCTCTCCCTCCCTCCCCTCAATCTAATGCTTGTTTCTCTCTCTCCCTCCCTCCCTCCCTCCCTCCCTCCCTCCCCTCAATCTAATGCTAGTTTCTCTCTCTCTCCGCTCAATGCTGGTTTCACTCTCTCTCTCTCCCTCCCTCAATGCTACTTTCTCCCTCCCTCAATGCTGGTTTCGTTCTCTCTCTCCCTCCCTCCCCTCAATGCTAGTTTCTCTCCCTCCCTCCCTCCCTCCCTCCCTCCCTCCCTCCCTCCCTCCCTCCCTCCCTCCCTCCCTCCCTCCCTCCCTCCCCTCAATCTAATGCTAGTTTCTCTCTCTCCCTCCCTCCCTCCCCTCAATCTAATGCTCGTTTCTCTCTCTCTCCTCCCCCTCTCTCCCTCTCCTCCCTCCCCTCTAATGCTAGTTTTCTCTCTCTCCCTCCCTCCCTCCCCTCCCCTCAATCTAATGCTAGTTCTCTCTCTCTCTCTCCCTCCCTCCCTCCCTCCCCTCAATCTAATGCTAGTTTCACTCTCTCTCCCTCCCTCCCTCCCCTCAATCTAATGCTAGTTTCACTCTCTCCTCCCTCCCTCCCCTCAATCTAATGCTAGTTTCACTCTCTCTCCCTCCCTCCCCTCAATCTAATGCTAGTTTCACTCTCTCTCCCTCCCTCCCCTCAATCTAATGCTAGTTTCACTCTCTCTCCCTCCCTCCCCTCAATCTAATGCTAGTTTCACTCTCTCTCCCTCCCTCCCCTCAATCTAATGCTAGTTTCACTCTCTCTCCCTCCCTCCCCTCAATCTAATGCTAGTTTCACTCTCTCTCCCTCCCTCCCCTCAATCTAATGCTAGTTTCTCTCTCTCTCCCTCCCTC
This sequence comes from Salmo salar, assembly GCF_965601325.2. Classification (NCBI taxonomy): domain Eukaryota; kingdom Metazoa; phylum Chordata; class Actinopteri; order Salmoniformes; family Salmonidae; genus Salmo; species Salmo salar. The sequence goes on along the minus strand of NC_138310.1, from coordinate 37,881,570 downwards.
CCCTCAATCTAATGCTAGTTTCTCTCTCTCTCCCTCCCTCCCCTCAATCTAATGCTAGTTTCGCTCTCTCCCTCCCTCCCTCCCCTCAATCTAATGCTAGTTTCGCTCTCTCCCTCCCTCCCTCCCCTCAATCTAATGCTAGTTTCTCTCTCTCCCTCCCTCCCTCCCCTCAATCTAATGCTAGTTTCTCTCTCTCCCTCCCTCCCTCCCCTCAATCTAATGCTAGTTTCTCTCTCTCCTCCCTCCCTCCCCTCAATCTAATGCTAGTTTCTCTCTCCCTCCCTCCCCTCAATGCTAGTTTCTCTCCTCCCCCTCAATGCTAGTTTCTCTCTCTCCCTCCCTCCCTCCCCTCAATGCTAGTTTCTCTCTCCCTCCCTCCCTCCCCTCAATGCTAGTTTCTCTCTCTCCTTCCCTCCCTCCCCTCAATCTAATGCTAGTTTCTCTCTCTCCCTCCCTCCCTCCCCTCAATCTAATGCTAGTTTCTCTCTCTCCCTCCCTCCCTCCCCTCAATCTAATTCTAGTTTCTCTCTCTCTCCCTCCCCTCCCCTCAATCTAATGCTAGTTTCTCTCTCTCCCTCCCTCCCTCCCCTCAATCTAATGCTAGTTTCTCTCTCTCCCTCCCTCCCTCCCCTCAATCTAATGCTAGTTTCTCTCTCTCTCCCTCCCTCCCCTCAATCTAATGCTAGTTTCTCTCTCTCTCCCTCCCTCCCTCCCCTCAATCTAATGCTAGTTTCGCTCTCTCCCTCCCTCCCTCCCCTCAATCTAATGCTGGTTTCTCTCTCTCTCTCTCCCTCCCTCAATGCTAGTTTCTCCCTCCCCTCAATGCTAGTTTCTCTCTCTCGCTCCCTCCCCCCCCTCAATGCTGGTTTCTTTCTCTCTCTCCCTCCCTCCCTCCCTCCCTCCCTCCCTCCCTCCCTCCCTCCCTCCCTCCCTCCCTCCCTCCCCTCAATCTAATGCTAGTTGCTCTCTCTCTCCCTCCCTCCCCTCAATCTAATGCTTGTTTCTCTCTCTCCCTCCCTCCCTCCCTCCCTCCCTCCCCTCAATCTAATGCTAGTTTCTCTCTCTCTCCCGCTCAATGCTGGTTTCACTCTCTCTCTCTCCCTCCCTCAATGCTACTTTCTCCCTCCCTCAATGCTGGTTTCGTTCTCTCTCTCCCTCCCTCCCCTCAATGCTAGTTTCTCTCCCTCCCTCCCTCCCTCCCTCCCTCCCTCCCTCCCTCCCTCCCTCCCTCCCTCCCTCCCTCCCTCCCTCCCTCCCTCCCTCCCCTCAATCTAATGCTAGTTTCTCTCTCTCCCTCCCTCCCTCCCCTCAATCTAATGCTCGTTTCTCTCTCTCTCTCCCTCCCTCCCCTCAATCTAATGCTAGTTTCTCTCTCTCCCTCCCTCCCTCCCTCCCCTCAATGCTAGTTTCTCTCTCTCTCTCCCTCCCTCCCTCCCTCCCCTCAATCTAATGCTAGTTTCACTCTCTCTCCCTCCCTCCCCTCAATCTAATGCTAGTTTCACTCTCTCTCCCTCCCTCCCCTCAATCTAATGCTAGTTTCACTCTCTCTCCCTCCCTCCCCTCAATCTAATGCTAGTTTCACTCTCTCTCCCTCCCTCCCCTCAATCTAATGCTAGTTTCACTCTCTCTCCCTCCCTCCCCTCAATCTAATGCTAGTTTCACTCTCTCTCTCCCTCCCTCCCCTCAATCTAATGCTAGTTTCACTCTCTCTCCCTCCCTCCCCTCAATCTAATGCTAGTTTCACTCTCTCTCCCTCCCTCCCCTCAATCTAATGCTAGTTTCATCTCTCTCTCCCCTCCCTCCCCTCAATCTAATGCTAGTTTCTCTCTCTCTCCCTCCCTCCCCTCAATCTAATGCTAGTTTCGCTCTCTCCCTCCCTCCCTCCCCTCAATCTAATGCTAGTTTCGCTCTCTCCCTCCCTCCCTCCCCTCAATCTAATGCTAGTTTCTCTCTCTCCCTCCCTCCCTCCCCTCAATCTAATGCTAGTTTCTCTCTCTCCCTCCCTCCCCTCCCCTCAATCTAATGCTAGTTTCTTTCTCTCCCTCCCTCCCCTCCCTCAATGCTAGTTTCTCTCTCCCTCCCTCCCCTCAATGCTAGTTTCTCCCTCCCCTCAATGCTAGTTTCTCTCTCTCCCTCCCTCCCTCCCCTCAATGCTAGTTTCTCTCTCCCTCCCTCCCTCCCCTCAATGCTAGTTTCTCTCTCTCCTTCCCTCCCTCCCTCAATCTAATGCTAGTTTCTCTCTCTCCCTCCCTCCCTCCCCTCAATCTAATGCTAGTTTCTCTCTCTCCCTCCCTCCCTCCCTCCCCTCAATCTAATTCTAGTTTCTCTCTCTCTCCCTCCCTCCCCTCAATCTAATGCTAGTTTCTCTCTCTCCCTCCCTCCCTCCCCTCAATCTAATGCTAGTTTCTCTCTCTCCCTCCCTCCCTCCCTCAATCTAATGCTAGTTTCTCTCTCTCTCCCTCCCTCCCCTCAATCTAATGCTAGTTTCTCTCTCTCTCCCTCCCTCCCTCCCCTCAATCTAATGCTAGTTTCGCTCTCTCCCTCCCTCCCTCCCCTCAATCTAATGCTGGTTTCTCTCTCTCTCTCTCCCTCCCTCAATGCTAGTTTCTCCCTCCCTCAATGCTAGTTTCTCTCTCTCGCTCCCTCCCCCCCCTCAATGCTGGTTTCTTTCTCTCTCTCCCTCCCTCCCTCCCTCCCTCCCTCCCTCCCTCCCTCCCTCCCTCCCTCCCTCCCTCCCCTCAATGCTAGTTTCTCTCTCTCCCTCCCTCCCCTCAATCTAATGCTAGTTTCTCTCTCCCTCCCTCCCCTCAATCTAATGCTAGTTTCTCTCTCCCTCCCTCCCCTCAATCTAATGCTAGTTTCGCTCTCTCTCCCTCCCTCCCCTCAATCTAATGCTAGTTTCTCTCTCTCTCTCCCTCCCTCCCCTCAATCTAATGCTAGTTTCTCTCCCTCCCTCCCCTCAATCTAATGCTAGTTTCTCTCTCTCTCTCCCTCCCTCCCCTCAATCTAATGCTAGTTTCTCTCTCTCTCTCCCTCCCTCCCCTCAATCTAATGCTAGTTTCTCTCTCTCCCTCCCTCCCCTCAATCTAATGCTAGTTTCTCTCTCTCCCTCCCTCCCCTCAATCTAATGCTAGTTTCTCTCTCTCTCCCTCCCTCCCCTCAATCTAATGCTAGTTTCTCTCTCTCTCTCCCTCCCTCCCCTCAATCTAACGCTAGTTTCTCTCTCTCTCTCCCTCCCTCCCCTCAATGCTAGTTTCTGTCTCTCCCTCCCTCCCTCCCTCCCCTCAATGCTAGTTTCTCTCTCTCTCTCCCTCCCTCCCCTCAATCTAATGCTAGTTTCTCTCTCTCCCTCCCTCCCTCCCCTCAATCTAATGCTAGTTTCTCTCTCTCCCTCCCTCCCTCCCCTCAATGCTAGTTTCTCTCCCTCCCTCCCTCCCCTCAATCTAATGCTAGTTGCTCTCTCTCTCCCTCCCTCCCCTCAATCTAATGCTTGTTTCTCTCTCTCCCTCCCTCCCTCCCTCCCTCCCCTCAATCTAATGCTAGTTTCTCTCTCTCTCCGCTCAATGCTGGTTTCACTCTCTCTCTCTCCCTCCCTCAATGCTACTTTCTCCCTCCCTCAATGCTGGTTTCGTTCTCTCTCTCCCTCCCTCCCTCCCTCCCTCCCCTCAATGCTAGTTTCTCTCCCTCCCTCCCTCCCTCCCTCCCTCCCTCCCTCCCTCCCTCCCTCCCCTCAATCTAATGCTAGTTTCTCTCTCTCCCTCCCTCCCTCCCTCAATCTAATGCTCGTTTCTCTCTCTCTCTCCCTCCCTCCCCTCAATCTAATGCTAGTTTCTCTCTCTCCCTCCCTCCCTCCCTCCCCTCAATGCTAGTTTCTCTCTCTCTCTCCCTCCCTCCCTCCCTCCCCTCAATCTAATGCTAGTTTCACTCTCTCTCCCTCCCTCCCCTCAATCTAATGCTAGTTTCACTCTCTCTCCCTCCCTCCCCTCAATCTAATGCTAGTTTCACTCCTCTCTCCCTCCCTCCCCTCAATCTAATGCTAGTTTCACTCTCTCTCCCTCCCTCCCCTCAATCTAATGCTAGTTTCACTCTCTCTCCCTCCCTCCCCTCAATCTAATGCTAGTTTCTCTCTCCCTCCCTCCCCTCAATCTAATGCTAGTTTCTCTCTCTCTCCCTCCCTCCCCTCAATCTAATGCTAGTTTCTCTCTCTCTCCCTCCCTCCCCTCAATCTAATGCTAGTTTCGCTCCTCTCCCTCCCTCCCTCCCCTCAATGCTAGTTTCGCTCTCTCCCTCCCTCCCTCCCCTCAATGCTAGTTTCTCTCTCTCCCTCCCTCCCTCCCCTCAATCTAATGCTAGTTTCTCTCTCTCCCTCCCTCCCTCCCCTCAATCTAATGCTAGTTTCTCTCTCTCCCTCCCTCCCTCCCCTCAATCTAATGCTAGTTTCTTTCTCTCCCTCCCTCCCTCAATCTAATGCTAGTTTCTCTCTCCCTCCCTCCCCTCAATGCTAGTTTCTCCCTCCCCTCAATGCTAGTTTCTCTCTCTCCCTCCCTCCCTCCCCTCAATGCTAGTTTCTCTCTCTCCCTCCCTCCCTCCCCTCAATGCTAGTTTCTCTCTCCCTCCCTCCCTCCCCTCAATGCTAGTTTCTCTCTCTCCTTCCCTCCCTCCCCTCAATCTAATGCTAGTTTCTCTCTCTCCCTCCCTCCCTCCCCTCAATCTAATTCTAGTTTCTCTCTCTCTCCCTCCCTCCCCTCAATCTAATGCTAGTTTCTCTCTCTCCCTCCCTCCCTCCCCTCAATCTAATGCTAGTTTCTCTCTCTCCCTCCCTCCCTCCCCTCAATCTAATGCTAGTTTCTCTCTCTCTCCCTCCCTCCCCTCAATCTAATGCTAGTTTCTCTCTCTCTCCCTCCCTCCCTCCCCTCAATCTAATGCTAGTTTCTCTCTCTCTCCCTCCCTCCCCTCAATCTAATGCTAGTTTCTCTCTCTCTCCCTCCCTCCATCCCCTCAATCTAATGCTAGTTTCGCTCTCTCCCTCCCTCCCTCCCCTCAATGCTAGTTTCTCTCTCTCCCTCCCTCCCTCCCTCAATGCTAGTTTCTCTCTCTCCCTCCCTCCCTCCCCTCAATGCTAGTTTCTCTCTCCCTCCCTCCCTCCCCTCAATGCTAGTTTCTCTCTCTCCTTCCCTCCCTCCCCTCAATCTAATGCTAGTTTCTCTCTCTCCCTCCCTCCCTCCCCTCAATCTAATTCTAGTTTCTCTCTCTCTCCCTCCCTCCCCTCAATCTAATGCTAGTTTCTCTCTCTCCCTCCCTCCCTCCCCTCAATCTAATGCTAGTTTCTCTCTCTCCCTCCCTCCCTCCCCTCAATCTAATGCTAGTTTCTCTCTCTCTCCCTCCCTCCCCTCAATCTAATGCTAGTTTCTCTCTCTCTCCCTCCCTCCCTCCCCTCAATCTAATGCTAGTTTCCTCTCTCTCTCCCTCCCTCCCCTCAATCTAATGCTAGTTTCTCTCTCTCTCCCTCCCTCCATCCCTCAATCTAATGCTAGTTTCTCTCTCTCTCCCTCCCTCCCCTCAATCTAATGCTAGTTTCTCTCTCTCTCCCTCCCTCCCTCCCCTCAATCTAATTCTAGTTTCTCTCTCTCTCTCCCTCCCTCCCCTCAATCTAATGCTAGTTTCTCTCTCTCCCTCCCTCCCTCCCCTCAATCTAATGCTAGTTTCTCTCTCTCCCTCCCTCCCTCCCCTCAATCTAATGCTAGTTTCTCTCTCTCTCCCTCCCTCCCCTCAATCTAATGCTAGTTTCTCTCTCTCTCCCTCCCTCCCTCCCCTCAATCTAATGCTAGTTTCGCTCTCTCCTCCCTCCCTCCCCTCAATCTAATGCTGGTTTCTCTCTCTCTCTCTCCCTCCCTCAATGCTAGTTTCTCCCTCCCCTCAATGCTAGTTTCTCTCTCTCGCTCCCTCCCCCCCCTCAATGCTGGTTTCTTTCTCTCTCTCCCTCCCTCCCTCCCTCCCTCCCTCCCTCCCTCCCTCCCTCCCTCCCTCCCTCCCTCCCTCCCTCCCTCCCCTCAATGCTAGTTTCTCTCTCTCCCTCCCTCCCCTCAATCTAATGCTAGTTTCTCTCTCCCTCCCTCCCCTCAATCTAATGCTAGTTTCTCTCTCCCTCCCTCCCCTCAATCTAATGCTAGTTTCGCTCTCTCTCCCTCCCTCCCCTCAATCTAATGCTAGTTTCTCTCTCTCTCTCCCTCCCTCCCCTCAATCTAATGCTAGTTTCTCTCCCTCCCTCCCCTCAATCTAATGCTAGTTTCTCGCTCTCTCTCCCTCCCTCCCCTCAATCTAATGCTAGTTTCTCTCTCTCTCTCCCTCCCTCCCCTCAATCTAATGCTAGTTTCTCTCTCTCTCTCCCTCCCTCCCCTCAATCTAATGCTAGTTTCTCTCTCTCCCTCCCTCCCCTCAATCTAATGCTAGTTTCTCTCTCTCCCTCCCTCCCCTCAATCTAATGCTAGTTTCTCTCTCTCTCCCTCCCTCCCCTCAATCTAATGCTAGTTTCTCTCTCTCTCTCCCTCCCTCCCCTCAATCTAACGCTAGTTTCTCTCTCTCTCTCCCTCCCTCCCCTCAATGCTAGTTTCTGTCTCTCCCTCCCTCCCTCCCTCCCCTCAATGCTAGTTTCTCTCTCTCTCTCCCTCCCTCCCCTCAATCTAATGCTAGTTTCTCTCTCTCCCTCCCTCCCTCCCCTCAATCTAATGCTAGTTTCTCTCTCTCCCTCCCTCCCTCCCCTCAATGCTAGTTTCTCTCCCTCCCTCCCTCCCCTCAATCTAATGCTTGTTTCTCTCTCTCCCTCCCTCCCTCCCTCCCTCCCCTCAATCTAATTCTAGTTTCTCTCTCTCTCCCTCCCTCCCCTCAATCTAATGCTAGTTTCTCTCTCTCCCTCCCTCCCTCCCCTCAATCTAATGCTAGTTTCTCTCTCTCTCCCTCCCTCCCCTCAATCTAATGCTAGTTTCTCTCTCTCCCTCCCTCCCTCCCCTCAATCTAATGCTAGTTTCTCTCTCTCTCCCTCCCTCCCTCCCCTCAATCTAATGCTAGTTTCTCTCTCTCTCCCTCCCTCCCCTCAATCTAATGCTAGTTTCTCTCTCTCTCCCTCCCTCCATCCCCTCAATCTAATGCTAGTTTCGCTCTCTCCCTCCCTCCCTCCCCTCAATGCTAGTTTCGCTCTCTCACTCCCTCCCTCCCCTCAATGCTAGTTTCGCTCTCTCCCTCCCTCCCTCCCCTCAATCTAATGCTAGTTTCTCTCTCTCTCCGCTCAATGCTGGTTTCTCTCTCTCTCTCCCTCCCTCAATGCTAGTTTCTCCCTCCCCTCCCTGCTCGTTTCTCTCTCTCCCTCCCTCCCTCCCTCCCCTCAATGCTGGTTCTTTCTCTCTCCCTCCCTCCCTCCCTCCCCTCAATGCTAGTTTCTCTCTCTCCCTCCCTCCCTCCCCTCAATGCTAGTTTCTCTCTCTCCCTCCCTCCCTCCCCTCAATGCTAGTTTCTCTCTCTCCCTCCCTCCCTCCCCTCTAATGCTAGTTTCTCTCTCTCCCTCCCTCCCTCCCTCCCCTCAATGCTAGTTTCTCTCTCTCCCTCCCTCCCTCCCTCCCCACAATCTAATGCTAGTTTCTCTCTCCCTCCCTCCCCTCAATCTAATGCTAGTTTCTCTCTCCCTCCCTCCCTCCCCTCAATCTAATGCTAGTTTCTCTCTCTCTCTCCCTCCCTCCCCTCAATCTAATGCTAGTTTCACTCTCTCTCCCTCCCTCCCCTCAATCTAATGCTAGTTTCTCTCTCCCTCCCTCCCTCCCCTCAATCTAATGCTAGTTTCACTCTCTCTCCCTCCCTCCCCTCAATCTAATGCTAGTTTCTCTCTCCCTCCCTCCCCTCAATCTAATGCTAGTTTCTCTCTCTCTCCCTCCCTCCCCTCAATCTAATGCTAGTTTCTCTCTCTCTCCCTCCCTCCCCTCAATCTAATGCTAGTTTCTCGCTCTCTCCCTCCCTCCCCTCAATCTAATGCTAGTTTCGCTCTCTCCCTCCCTCCCTCCCCTCAATGCTAGTTTCTCTCTCTCCCTCCCTCCCTCCCCTCAATGCTAGTTTCTCTCTCTCCCTCCCTCCCTCCCCTCAATCTAATGCTAGTTTCTCTCTCTCCCTCCCTCCCTCCCCTCAATCTAATGCTAGTTTCTCTCTCTCCCTCCCTCCCTCCCCTCAATCTAATGCTAGTTTCTCTCTCTCCCTCCCTCCCTCCCCTCAATCTAATGCTAGTTTCTTTCTCTCCCTCCCTCCCCTCAATGCTAGTTTCTCCCTCCCCTCAATGCTAGTTTCTCTCTCTCCCTCCCTCCCTCCCCTCAATGCTAGTTTCTCTCTCTCCCTCCCTCCCTCCCCTCAATGCTAGTTTCTCTCTCCCTCCCTCCCTCCCCTCAATGCTAGTTTCTCTCTCTCCTTCCCTCCCTCCCCTCAATCTAATGCTAGTTTCTCTCTCTCCCTCCCTCCCTCCCCTCAATCTAATGCTAGTTTCTCTCTCTCCCTCCCTCCCTCCCCTCAATCTAATTCTAGTTTCTCTCTCTCTCCCTCCCTCCCCTCAATCTAATGCTAGTTTCTCTCTCTCCCTCCCTCCCTCCCCTCAATCTAATGCTAGTTTCTCTCTCTCCCTCCCTCCCTCCCCTCAATCTAATGCTAGTTTCTCTCTCTCCCTCCCTCCCTCCCCTCAATCTAATGCTAGTTTCTCTCTCTCTCCCTCCCTCCCTCCCCTCAATCTAATGCTAGTTTCTCTCTCTCTCCCTCCCTCCCCTCAATCTAATGCTAGTTTCTCTCTCTCTCCCTCCCTCCATCCCCTCAATCTAATGCTAGTTTCGCTCTCTCCCTCCCTCCCTCCCCTCAATGCTAGTTTCGCTCTCTCACTCCCTCCCTCCCCTCAATGCTAGTTTCGCTCTCTCCCTCCCTCCCTCCCCTCAATCTAATGCTAGTTTCTCTCTCTCTCCGCTCAATGCTGGTTTCTCTCTCTCTCTCCCTCCCTCAATGCTAGTTTCTCCCTCCCCTCAATGCTAGTTTCTCTCTCTCCCTCCCTCCCTCCCTCCCCTCAATGCTGGTTTCTTTCTCTCTCCCTCCCTCCCTCCCCTCAATGCTAGTTTCTCTCTCTCCCTCCCTCCCTCCCCTCAATGCTAGTTTCTCTCTCTCCCTCCCTCCCTCCCCTCAATGCTAGTTTCTCTCTCTCCCTCCCTCCCTCCCCTCAATGCTAGTTTCTCTCTCTCCCTCCCTCCCTCCCTCCCCTCAATGCTAGTTTCTCTCTCTCCCTCCCTCCCTCCCTCCCCTCAATGCTAGTTTCTCTCTCTCCCTCCCTCTCTCCCTCCCCACAATCTAATGCTAGTTTCTCTCTCCCTCCCTCCCTCCCCTCAATCTAATGCTAGTTTCTCTCTCTCCCTCCCTCCCTCCCCTCAATCTAATGCTAGTTTCTCTCTCTCCCTCCCTCCCTCCCCTCAATCTAATGCTAGTTTCTCTCTCTCCCTCCCTCCCCTCAATCTAATGCTAGTTTCTCTCCCTCCCTCCCACACTCCCCTCAATCTAATGCTAGTTTCTCTCTCTCCCTCCCACCCTCCCCTCAATCTAATGCTAGTTTCTCTCTCTCCCTCCCTCCCTACCCTCAATCTAATTCTAGTTTCTCTCTCCCTCCCTCCCCTCAATCTAATGCTAGTTTCTCTCTCTCTCTCTCCCTCCCTCCCTCCCCTCAATCTAATGCTAGTTTCTCTCTCTCTCCCTCCCTCCCCTCAATCTAATGCTAGTTTCTCTCCCTCCCTCCCTCCCCTCAATCTAATGCTAGTTTCTCTCTCTCCCTCCCTCCCTCCCCTCAATCTAATGCTAGTTTCTCTCTCCCTCCCTCCCTCCCCTCAATCTAATGCTAGTTTCGCTCTCTCCCTCCCTCCCCTCAATCTAATGCTAGTTTCTCTCTCTCCCTCCCTCCCTCCCCTCAATCTAATGCTAGTTTCTCTCTCCCTCCCTCCGTCCCCTCAATCTAATGCTAGTTTCGCTCTCTCCCTCCCTCCCTACCCTCAATCTAATTCTAGTTTCTCTCTCCCTCCCTCCCTCCCTCCCCTCAATCTAATGCTAGTTTCGCTCTCTCCCTCCCTCCCTCCCCTCAATGCTAGTTTCGCTCTCTCCCTCCCTCCCTCCCCTCAATCTCATGCTAGTTTCTCTCTCTCTCCGCTCAATGCTAGTTTCTCTCTCCCTCCCTCCCTCCCCTCAATGCTAGTTTCGCTCTCTCCCTCCCTCCCTCCCCTCAATCTCATGCTAGTTTCTCTCTCTCTCCGCTCAATGCTGGTTTCTCTCTCTCTCTCTCCCTCCCTCAATGCTAGTTTCTCCCTCCCCTCAATGCTAGTTTCTCTCTCTCCCTTCCTCCCTCCCCTCAATGCTGGTTTCTTTCTCTCTCTCCCTCCCTCCCTCCCTCCCTCCCTCCCTCCCTCCCTCCCTCCCTCCCTCCCTCCCTCCCCTCAATGCTAGTTTATCTCCTTCCCTCCCTCCCTCCCTCCCTCCCTCCCTCCCTCCCTCCCTCCCCTCAATGCTAGTTTATCTCCCTCCCTCCCTCCCTCCCTCCCTCCCTCCCTCCCTCCCTCTCTCTCTCTCTCCCTCCCCTCAATCTAATGCTAGTTTCTCTCTCTCCCTCCCTCCCTCCCCTCAATCTAATGCTATTTTTTCTCTCTCCCTCCCTCCCTCCCTCCCCTCAATCTAATGCTAGTTTTTCTCTCTCCCTCCCTCCCTCCCCTCAATCTAATGCTAGTTTCTCTCTCTCTCCCTCCCTCCCTCCCCTCAATCTGATTCTAGTTTCTCTATCCCTCCCTCCCCTCAATCTAATGCTAGTTTCGCTCTCTCTCCGCTCAATGCTAGTTTCTCTCTCCCTCCCTCCCTCCCCTCAATGCTAGTTTCGCTCTCTCCCTCCCTCCCTCCCTACCCTCAATCTAATGCTAGTTTCTCTCTCTCTCCCTCCCCTCAATCTAATGCTAGTTTCTCTCTCTCTCCCTCCCTCCCCTCAATCTAATGCTAGTTTCTCTCTCCCTCCCTCCCTCCCCTCAATCTAATGCTAGTTTCTCTCTCTCCCTCCCTCCCTCCCCTCAATCTAATGCTAGTTTCTCTCTCTCTCCCTCCCTCCCCTCAATCTAATGCTAGTTTCTCTCTCTCTCTCCCTCCCTCCCTCCCCTCAATCTAATGCTAGTTTCTCTCTCTCTCCCTCCCTCCCTCCCCTCAATCTAATGCTAGTTTCTCTTTCTCCCTCCCTCCCTCCCCTCAATCTAATGCTAGTTTCGCTCTCTCTCCGCTCAATGCTAGTTTCTCTCTCCCTCCCTCCCTCCCTCCCCTCAATGCTAGTTTCTCTCTCTCCCTCCCTCCCTCCCCTCAATGCTGGTTTCTTTCTCTCTCTCCCTCCCTCCCTCCCTCCCTCCCTCCCTCCCTCCCTCCCTCCCTCCCTCCCTCCCTCAATCTAATGCTAGTTTCTCTCTCTCCCTCCCTCCCTCCCCTCAATGCTAGTTTCTCTCTCTCCCTCCCTCCCTCCCTCCCTCCCTCCCTCCCTCCCCTCAATGCTAGTTTCTCTCTCTCCCTCCCTCCCTCCCTCCCTCCCTCCCTCCCTCCCTCCCTCCCTCCCCTCAATGCTAGTTTCTCTCTCTCCCTCCCTCCCTCCCTCCCCTCAATGCTAGTTTCTCTCTCTCCCTCCCTCCCTCCCCTCAATGCTAGTTTCTCTCTCTCCCTCCCTCCCTCCCTCCCTCCCCTCAATGCTAGTTTCTCTCTCCCTCCCTCCCTCCCCTCAATGCTAGTTTCTCTCTCCCTCCCTCCCTCCCCTCAATGCTAGTTTCTCCCTCCCTCCCTCCCCTCAATGCTAGTTTCTCCCTCCCTCCCTCCCCTCAATGCTAGTTTCTCTCTCCCTCCCTCCCCACAATCTAATGCTAGTTTCTCTCTCCCTCCCTCCCCACAATCTAATGCTAGTTTCTCTCTCCCTTCCTCCCCTCAATGCTAGTTTCTCTCTCTCCCTCCCTCCCTCCCTCCCCTCAATGCTAGTTTCTCTCTTTCCCTCCCTCCATCCCCTCAATCTAATGCTAGTTTCTCTCTCTCTCCCTCCCTCCCCTCAATCTAACGCTAGTTTCTCTCTCTCCCTCCCACCCTCCCCTCAATCTAATGCTAGTTTCTCTCTCTCCCTCCCTCCCTACCCTCAATCTAATTCTAGTTTCTCCCTCCCTCCCTCCCCTCAATCTAATGCTAGTTTCTCTCTCCCTCCCTCCCCTCAATGCTAGTTTCTCTCTCTCCCTCCCTCCCTCCCTCCCCTCAATCTAATGCTAGTTTCTCTCTCTCCCTCCCTCCCTCCCCTCAATCTAATGCTAGTTTCTCTCTCTCTCCCTCCCTCCCTCCCCTCAATCTAATGCTAGTTTCTCTCTCTCCCTCCCTCCCTCCCCTCAATCTAATGCTAGTTTTTCTCTCTCCCTCCCTCCCTCCCTCCCCTCAATCTAATGCTAGTTTCTCTCTCTCTCCCTCCCTCCCTCCCCTCAATCTAATGCTAGTTTCTCTCTCTCTCCCTCCCTCCCTCCCCTCAATCTAATGCTAGTTTCTCTCTCTCCCTCCCTCCCTACCCTCAATCTGATTCTAGTTTCTCTCTCCCTCCCTCCCCTCAATCTAATGCTAGTTTCGCTCTCTCTCCGCTCAATGCTAGTTTCTCTCTCCCTCCCTCCCTCCCCTCAATGCTAGTTTCGCTCTCTCCCTCCCTCCCTCCCTCCCCTCAATCTAATGCTAGTTTCTCTCTCTCTCCGCTCAATGCTGGTTTCTCTCTCTCTCTCTCCCTCCCTCAATGCTAGTTTCTCCCTCCCCTCAATGCTAGTTTCTCTCTCTCCCTTCCTCCCTCCCCTCAATGCTGGTTTCTTTCTCTCTCTCCCTCCCTCCCTCCCCTCCCTCCCTCCCTCCCTCCCTCCCTCCCTCCCTCCCTCCCTCCCCTCCCTCCCCTCAATCTAATGCTAGTTTCTCTCTCTCCCTCCCTCCCTCCCCTCAATCTAATGCTAGTTTCTCTCTCTCCCTCCCTCCCTCCCTCCCTCCCCTCAATGCTAGTTTCTCTCTCCCTCCCTCCCTCCCCTCAATGCTAGTTTCTCTCTCCCTCCCTCCCTCCCCTCAATGCTAGTTTCTCTCTCCCTCCCTCCCTCCCCTCAATGCTAGTTTCTCCCTCCCTCCCTCCCCTCAATGCTAGTTTCTCTCTCCCTCCCTCCCCACAATCTAATGCTAGTTTCTCTCTCCCTCCCTCCCCACAATCTAATGCTAGTTTCTCTCTCCCTTCCTCCCCTCAATGCTAGTTTCTCTCTCTCCCTCCCTCCCTCCCTCCCCTCAATGCTAGTTTCTCTCTTTCCCTCCCTCCATCCCCTCAATCTAATGCTAGTTTCTCTCTCTCTCCCTCCCTCCCCTCAATCTAACGCTAGTTTCTCTCTCTCTCTCCTCCCACCCTCCCCTCAATCTAATGCTAGTTTCTCTCTCTCCCTCCCTCCCTACCCTCAATCTAATTCTAGTTTCTCCCTCCCTCCCTCCCCTCAATCTAATGCTAGTTTCTCTCTCCCTCCCTCCCCTCAATGCTAGTTTCTCTCTCTCCCTCCCTCCCTCCCTCCCTCCCCTCAATCTAATGCTAGTTTCTCTCTCTCCCTCCCTCCCTCCCCTCAATCTAATGCTAGTTTCTCTCTCTCTCCCTCCCTCCCTCCCCTCAATCTAATGCTAGTTTCTCTCTCTCCCTCCCTCCCTCCCCTCAATCTAATGCTAGTTTTTCTCTCTCCCTCCCTCCCTCCCTCCCTCCCCTCAATCTAATGCTAGTTTCTCTCTCTCTCCCTCCCTCCCTCCCCTCAATCTAATGCTAGTTTCTCTCTCTCTCCCTCCCTCCCTCCCCTCAATCTAATGCTAGTTTCTCTCTCTCCCTCCCTCCCTACCCTCAATCTGATTCTAGTTTCTCTCTCCCTCCCTCCCCTCAATCTAATGCTAGTTTCGCTCTCTCTCCGCTCAATGCTAGTTTCTCTCTCCCTCCCTCCCTCCCCTCAATGCTAGTTTCGCTCTCTCCCTCCCTCCCTCCCTCCCCTCAATCTAATGCTAGTTTCTCTCTCTCTCCGCTCAATGCTGGTTTCTCTCTCTCTCTCTCCCTCCCTCAATGCTAGTTTCTCCCTCCCCTCAATGCTAGTTTCTCTCTCTCCCTTCCTCCCTCCCCTCAATGCTGGTTTCTTTCTCTCTCTCCCTCCCTCCCTCCCTCCCTCCCTCCCTCCCTCCCTCCCTCCCTCCCTCCCCTCAATCTAATGCTAGTTTCTCTCTCTCCCTCCCTCCCTCCCCTCAATCTAATGCTAGTTTCTCTCTCTCCCTCCCTCCCTCCCCTCAATGCTAGTTTCTCTCTCTCCCTCCCTCCCTCCCTCCCCTCAATGCTAGTTTCTCTCTCTCCATCCCTCCCTCCCTCCCTCCCCTCAATGCTAGTTTCTCTCTCTCCATCCCTCCCTCCCTCCCTCCCCTCAATGCTAGTTTCACTCTCTCCCTCCCTCCCCACAATCTAATGCTAGTTTCTCTTTCCCTCCCTCCCTCCCTCCCCTCAATGCTAGTTTCACTCTCTCCCTCCCTCCCCACAATCTAATGCTAGTTTCTCTCTCTCTCCCTCCCTCCCCTCAATCTAATGCTAGTTTCTCTCTCTCCCTCCCTCCCTCCCCTCAATCTAATGCTAGTTTCTCTCTCTCCCTCCCTCCCTCCCCTCAATCTAATGCTAGTTTCTCTCTCTCCCTCCCTCCCTCCCCTCAATGCTAGTTTCTCTCTCTCCCTCCCTCCCTCCCTCCCCTCAATGCTAGTTTCTCTCTCTCCATCCCTCCCTCCCTCCCCTCAATGCTAGTTTCTCTCTATCCCTCCCTCCCTCCCTCCCCTCAATGCTAGTTTCTCTCTCCCTCCCTCCCTCCCTCCCTCCCCTCAATGCTAGTTTCTCTCTCTCTCCCTCCCTCCCCACAATCTAATGCTAGTTTCTCTCTCCCTCCCTCCCTCCCCTCAATGCTAGTTTCTCTCTCTCCCTCCCTCCCTCCCCTCAATGCTAGTTTCTCTCACTCCCTCCCTCCCTCCCTCCCTCCCCTCAATCTAATGCTAGTTTCTCTCTCTCCCTCCCTCCCTCCCCTCAATCTAATGCTAGTTTCTCTCTTTCCCTCCCTCCCCTCAATCTAATGCTAGTTTCTCGCTCTCCGTCCCTGCCTCCCCTCAATGTAATGCTAGTTTCTCGCTCTCCTTCCCTGCCTCCCCTCAATCTAATGCTAGTTTCTCTCTCTCCCTCCCTCCCTCCCCTCAATCTAATGCTAGTTTCTCTCCCTCCCTCCCATCCTCCCCTCAATCTAATGCTAGTTTCTCTCTCCCTCCCTCCCTCCCCTCAATCTAATTCTAGTTTCTCTCTCCCTCCCTCCCTCCCCTCAATCTAATGCTAGTTTCTCTCTCCCTCCCTCCCTCCCCTCAATCTAATGCTAGTTTCTCTCTCTCTCCGTCCCTCCCCACAATCTAATGCTAGTTTCTCTCTCCCTCCCTCCCTCCCCTCAATGCTAGTTTCTCTCTCTCTCCCTCCCTCCCCACAATCTAATGCTAGTTTCTCTCTCCCTCCCTCCCTCCCCTCAATGCTAGTTTCTCTCACTCCCTCCCTCCCTCCCTCCCCTCAATCTAATGCTAGTTTCTCTCTCTCCCTCCCTCCCTCCCCTCAATCTAATGCTAGTTTCTCTCTCTCCCTCCCTCCCTCCCCTCAATCTAATTCTAGTTTCTCTCTCCCTCCCTCCCTCCCCTCAATCTAATGCTAGTTTCTCTCCCTCCCTCCCATCCTCCCCTCAATCTAATGCTAGTTTCTCTCTCTCCCTCCCTCCCTCCCCTCAATGCTAGTTTCTCTCTCTCTCTCCCTCCCTCCCCTCAATCTAATGCTAGTTTCTCTCTCTCTCTCCCTCCCTCCCCTCAATCTAATGCTAGTTTCTCTCTCTCCCTCCCTCCCTCCCCTCAATGCTAGTTTCTCTCTCTCTCTCCCTCCCTCCCCTCAATCTAATGCTAGTTTCTCTCTCTCTCTCCCTCCCTCCCCTCAATCTAATGCTAGTTTCTCTCTCTCCCTCCCTCCCTCCCCTCAATCTAATGCTAGTTTCTCTCTCTCCCTCCCTCCCTCCCCTCAATCTAATGCTAGTTTCTCTCTCCCTCCCTCCCCTCAATGCTAGTTTGTCTCTCTCCCTCCCTCCCCTCAATGCTAGTTTCTCTCTCTCCCTCCCTCCCTCCCCTCAATCTAATGCTAGTTTCTCCCTCCCTCCCTCCCCTCAATCTAATGCTAGTTTCTCTCTCCCTCCCTCCCCTCAATCTAATGCTAGTTTCTCTCTCTCTCCCTCCCTCCCTCCCCTCAATCTAATGCTAGTTTCTCTCTCTCCCTCCCTCCCTACCCTCAATCTAATGCTAGTTTCTCTCTCTCTCCGCTCAATGCTGGTTTCTCTCTCTCTCCCTCCCTCCCCTCAATGCTAGTTTCTCTCTCCCTCCCTCCCTCCCCTCAATGCTAGTTTCTCTCTCTCCCCTCAATGCTAGTTTCTCTCTCTCCCTCCCTCCCTCCCCTCAATCTAATGCTAGTTTCTCTCTCTCCCTCCCTCCCTCCCCTCAATCTAATGCTAGTTTCTCTCTCCCTCCCTCCCCTCAATCTAATGCTAGTTTCTCTCTCTCTCCCTCCCTCCCTCCCCTCAATCTAATGCTAGTTTCTCTCTCTCTCCCTCCCTCCCTCCCCTCAATCTAATGCTAGTTTCGCTCTCTCTCCGCTCAATGCTAGTTTCTCTCTCCCTCCCTCCCTCCCCTCAATGCTAGTTTCGCGCTCTCCCTCCCTCCCTCCCCTCAATCTAATGCTAGTTTCTCTCTCTCTCCGCTCAATGCTGGTTTCTCTCTCTCTCTCTCCCTCCCTCAATGCTAGTTTCTCCCTCCCCTCAATGCTAGTTTCTCTCTCTCCCTCCCTCCCTCCCCACAATCTAATGCTAGTTTCTCTCTCCCTCCCTCCCTCCATTCAATGCTAGTTTCTCTCTCCCTCCCCTCAATGCTAGTTTCTCTCTCTCTCCCTCCCTCCCTCCCCTCAATGCTAGTTTCTCTCTCTCTCTCCCTCCCTACCCTCAATCTAATTCTAGTTTCTCTCTCCCTCCCTCCCTCCCCTCAATCTAATGCTAGTTTCTCTCTCTCTCCCTCCCTCCCTCCCCTCAATCTAATGCTAGTTTCGCTCTCTCTCCGCTCAATGCTAGTTTCTCTCTCCCTCCCTCCCTCCCCTCAATGCTAGTTTCGCGCTCTCCCTCCCTCCCTCCCCTCAATCTAATGCTAGTTTCTCTCTCTCTCCGCTCAATGCTGGTTTCTCTCTCTCTCTCTCCCTCCCTCAATGCTAGTTTCTCCCTCCCCTCAATGCTAGTTTCTCTCTCTCCCTCCCTCCCTCCCCACAATCTAATGCTAGTTTCTCTCTCCCTCCCTCCCTCCACTCAATGCTAGTTTCTCTCTCCCTCCCCTCAATGCTAGTTTCTCTCTCTCCCTCCCTCCCTCCCCTCAATGCTAGTTTCTCTCACTCCCTCCCTCCCTCCCTCCCCTCAATCTAATGCTAGTTTCTCTCTCTCCCTCCCTCCCTCCCCTCAATCTAATGCTAGTTTCTCTCTTTCCCTCCCTCCCTCCCCTCAATCTAACGCTAGTTTCTCGCTCTCCGTCCCTGCCTCCCCTCAATCTAATGCTAGTTTCTCTCTTTCCCTCCCTCCCTCCCCTCAATCTAACGCTAGTTTCTCTCTCTCCCTCCCTCCCTCCCTCCCCTCAATGCTAGTTTCTCTCTCTCCCTCCCTCCCACCCTCCCCTCAATCTAATGCTAGTTTCTCTCTCTCCCTCCCTCCATCCCCTCAATCTAATGCTAGTTTCTCTCTCTCCCTCCCTCCCTCCCCTCAATCTAATGCTAGTTTCTCTCTCTCCCTCCCTCCCCTCAATGCTAGTTTCTCTCTCTCCCTCCCTCCCTCCCTCCCCTCAATGCTAGTTTCTCTCACTCCCTCCCTCCCCTCAATCTAATGCTAGTTTCTCTCTCTCCCTCCCTCCCTCCCCTCAATCTAATGCTAGTTTCTCTCTTTCCCTCCCTCCCTCCCCTCAATCTAATGTTAGTTTCTCTCTCTCCCTCCCTCCCTCCCCTCAATCTAATGCTAGTTTCTCTCTCCCTCCCTCCCTCCCCTCAATGCTAGTTTCTCTCTCTCCCCTCAATGCTAGTTTCTCTCTCTCCCTCCCTCCCTCCCCTCAATCTAATGCTAGTTTCTCTCTCCCTCCCTCCCCTCAATCTAATGCTAGTTTCTCTCTCCCTCCCTCCCTCCCCTCAATCTAATGCTAGTTTCTCTCTCTCCCTCCCTCCCTCCCTCCCCACAATCTAATGCTAGTTTCTCTCTCCCTCCCTCCCTCCCCTCAATCTAATGCTAGTTTCTCTCTCTCCCTCCCTCCCCTCAATCTAATGCTAGTTTCTCTCTCTCTCTCCCTCCCTCCCCTCAATCTAATGCTAGTTTCTCTCTCTCCCTCCCTCCCTCCCCTCAATCTAATGCTAGTTTCTCTCTCTCCCTCCCTCCCTCCCCTCAATCTAATTCTAGTTTCTCTCTCCCTCCCTCCCTCCCCTCAATCTAATGCTAGTTTCTCTCCCTCCCTCCCATCCTCCCCTCAATCTAATGCTAGTTTCTCTCTCCCTCCCTCCCTCCCCTCAATCTAATGCTTGTTTCTCTCCCTCCCTCCCCTCAATCTAATGCTAGTTTCTCTCTCCCTCCCTCCCTCCCCTCAATCTAATGCTAGTTTCTCTCTCCCTCCCTCCCTCCCCTCAATCTAATGCTAGTTTCTCTCTCTCCCTCCCTCCCTCCCCTCAATCTAATGCTTGTTTCTCTCCCTCCCTCCCTCCCTCCCCTCAATCTAATGCTAGTTTCTCTCTCTCTCCCTCCCTCCCCTCAATCTAATGCTAGTTTCTCTCTCTCTCCCTCCCTCCCCTCAATCTAATGCTAGTTTCTCTCTCTCTCTCTCCCTCCCTCCCCTCAATCTAATGCTAGTTTCTCTCTCCCTCCCTCCCTCCCCTCAATCTAATGCTAGTTTCTCTCTCCCTCCCTCCCTCCCCTCAATCTAATGCTAGTTTCGCTCTCTCTCCGCTCAATGCTAGTTTCTCTCTCCCTCCCTCCCTCCCCTCAATGTTAGTTTCGCTCTCTCCCTCCCTCCCTCCCCTCAATCTAATGCTAGTTTCTCTCTCTCTCCGCTCAATGCTGGTTTCTCTCTCTCTCTCTCCCTCCCTCAATGCTAGTTTCTCCCTCCCCTCAATGCTAGTTTCTCTCTCTCCCTCCCTCCCTCCCCTCAATGCTGGTTTCTTTCTCTCTCTCCCTCCCTCCCTCCCTCCCTCCCCTCAATGCTAGTTTCTCTCTTTCCCTCCCTCCCTCCCTCCCTCCCTCCCTCCCTCCCTCCCTCCCTCCCTCCCTCCCTCCCTCCCTCCCTCAATCTAATGCTAGTTTCTCTCTCTCCCTCCCTCCCTCCCCTCAATGCTAGTTTCTCTCTCTCCCTCCCTCCCTCCCTCTCCTCAATGCTAGTTTCTCTCTCTCCCTCCCTCCCTCCCTCCCCTCAATGCTAGTTTCTCTCTCTCCCTCCCTCCCTCCCTCCCCACAATCTAATGCTAGTTTCTCTCTCTCCCTCCCTCCCTCCCTCCCCACAATCTAATGCTAGTTTCTCTCTCTCTCTCCCTCCCTCCCCTCAATCTAATGCTAGTTTCTCTCTCTCTCTCCCTCCCTCCCCTCAATCTAATGCTAGTTTCTCTCTCTCTCTCCCTCCCTCCCCTCAATCTAATGCTAGTTTCTCTCTCCCTCCCTCCCCTCCCTCTCAATGCTAGTTTCTCTCTCCCTCCCTCCCTCCCCTCAATCTAATGCTAGTTTCTCTCTCCTCCCTCCCTCCCCTCAATCTAATGCTAGTTTCTCTCTCTCCCTCCCTCCCTCCCCTCAATCTAATGCTTGTTTCTCTCCCTCCCTCCCTCCCTCCCTCCCCTCAATCTAATGCTTGTTTCTCTCCCTCCCTCCCTCCCTCCCTCCCCTCAATCTAATGCTAGTTTCTCTCTCTCTCCCTCCCTCCCCTCAATCTAATGCTAGTTTCTCTCTCCCTCCCTCCCTCCCCTCAATCTAATGCTTGTTTCTCTCCCTCCCTCCCGTCAATCTAATGCTAGTTTCTCTCTCTCTCCCTCCCTCCCTCCCTCCCCTCAATCTAATGCTAGTTTCTCTCTCTCCCTCCTCCCCTCAATCTAATGCTAGTTTCTCTCTCCCTCCCTCCCTCCCTAATCTAATGCTAGTTTCTCTCTCCCTCCCTCCCTCCCCTCAATCTAATGCTAGTTTCTCTCTCTCTCCGCTCAATGCTAGTTTCTCTCTCCCTCCCTCCCTCCCCTCAATGCTAGTTTCGCTCTCTCCCTCCCTCCCCTCAATCTAATGCCAGTTTCTCTCTTTCCCTCCCTCCATCCCCTCAATCTAATGCTAGTTTCTCTCTCTCCCTCCCTCCCTCCCCTCAATGCTAGTTTCTCTCTCTCCCTCCCTCCCTCCCCTCAATGCTAGTTTCTCTCTCTCCCTCCCTCCCTCCCCTCAATGCTAGTTTCTCTCACTCCCTCCCTCCCCTCAATCTAATGCTAGTTTCTCTCTCTCCCTCCCTCCCTCCCCTCAATCTAATGCTAGTTTCTCTCTTTCCCTCCCTCCCTCCCCTCAATCTAATGTTAGTTTCTCTCTCTCCCTCCCTCCCTCCCCTCAATCTAATGCTAGTTTCTCTCTCCCTCCCTCCCTCCCCTCAATGCTAGTTTCTCTCTCTCCCCTCAATGCTAGTTTCTCTCTCTCCCTCCCTCCCTCCCCTCAATCTAATGCTAGTTTCTCTCTCTCCCTCCCTCCCTCCCCTCAATCTAATGCTAGTTTCTCTCTCCCTCCCTCCCCTCAATCTAATGCTAGTTTCTCTCTCTCTCCCTCCCTCCCTCCCCTCAATCTAATGCTAGTTTCTCTCTCTCCCTCCCTCCCCTCAATGCTAGTTTCTCTCTCTCCCTCCCTCCCTACCCTCAATCTAATGCTAGTTTCTCTCTCTCTCCCTCCCTCCCCTCAATCTAATGCTAGTTTCTCTCTCTCCCTCCCTCCCCTCAATGCTAGTTTCTCTCTCTCTCCCTCCCTCCCTCCCCTCAATGCTAGTTTCTCTCTCTCTCTCCCTCCCTCCCTCCCCTCAATGCTAGTTTCGCTCTCTCCCTCCCTCCCTCCCTCCCCTCAATCTAATGCTAGTTTCTCTCTCTCTCCGCTCAATGCTGGTTTCTCTCTCTCTCTCCCTCCATCCCCTCAATCTAATGCTAGTTTCTCTCTCTCCCTCCCTCCCTCCCCTCAATCTAATGCTAGTTTCTCTCTCTCCCTCCCTCCCCTCAATGCTAGTTTCTCTCTCTCCCTCCCTCCCTCCCCTCAATGCTAGTTTCTCTCACTCCCTCCCTCCCCTCAATCTAATGCTAGTTTCTCTCTCTCCCTCCCTCCCTCCCCTCAATCTAATGCTAGTTTCTCTCTTTCCCTCCCTCCCTCCCCTCAATCTAATGTTAGTTTCTCTCTCTCCCTCCCTCCCTCCCCTCAATCTAATGCTAGTTTCTCTCTCTCCCTCCCTCCCTCCCCTCAATGCTAGTTTCTCTCTCTCCCCTCAATGCTAGTTTCTCTCTCTCCCTCCCTCCCTCCCCTCAATCTAATGCTAGTTTCTCTCTCTCCCTCCCTCCCTCCCCTCAATCTAATGCTAGTTTCTCTCTCCCTCCCTCCCCTCAATCTAATGCTAGTTTCTCTCCCTCCCTCCCTCCCCTCAATGCTAGTTTCTCTCTCTCCCTCCCTCCCTACCCTCAATCTAATGCTAGTTTCTCTCTCTCTCCCTCCCTCCCCTCAATCTAATGCTAGTTTCTCTCTCTCCCTCCCTCCCCTCAATGCTAGTTTCTCTCTCTCTCCCTCCCTCCCTCCCCTCAATGCTAGTTTCTCTCTCTCTCTCCCTCCCTACCCTCAATCTAATTCTAGTTTCTCTCTCCCTCCCTCCCTCCCCTCAATCTAATGCTAGTTTCTCTCTCTCTCCCTCCCTCCCTCCCCTCAATCTAATGCTAGTTTCGCTCTCTCTCCGCTCAATGCTAGTTTCTCTCTCCCTCCCTCCCTCCCCTCAATGCTAGTTTCGCGCTCTCCCTCCCTCCCTCCCCTCAATCTAATGCTAGTTTCTCTCTCTCTCCGCTCAATGCTGGTTTCTCTCTCTCTCTCTCCCTCCCTCAATGCTAGTTTCTCCCTCCCCTCAATGCTAGTTTCTCTCTCTCCCTCCCTCCCTCCCTCCCCACAATCTAATGCTAGTTTCTCTCTCCCTCCCTCCCTCCACTCAATGCTAGTTTCTCTCTCCCTCCCCTCAATGCTAGTTTCTCTCTCTCCCTCCCTCCCTCCCCTCAATGCTAGTTTCTCTCACTCCCTCCCTCCCTCCCTCCCCTCAATCTAATGCTAGTTTCTCTCTCTCCCTCCCTCCCTCCCCTCAATCTAATGCTAGTTTCTCTCTTTCCCTCCCTCCCTCCCCTCAATCTAACGCTAGTTTCTCGCTCTCCGTCCCCTGCCTCCCCTCAATCTAATGCTAGTTTCTCTCTTTCCCTCCCTCCCTCCCCTCAATCTAACGCTAGTTTCTCTCTCTCTCCCTCCCTCCCCTCAATCTAATGCTAGTTTCTCTCTCTCCCTCCCTCCCTCCCTCCCCTCAATGCTAGTTTCTCTCTCTCTCTCCCTCCCTCCCACCCTCCCCTCAATCTAATGCTAGTTTCTCTCTCTCCCTCCCTCCATCCCCTCAATCTAATGCTAGTTTCTCTCTCTCCCTCCCTCCCTCCCCTCAATCTAATGCTAGTTTCTCTCTCTCCCTCCCTCCCCTCAATGCTAGTTTCTCTCTCTCCCTCCCTCCCTCCCCTCAATGCTAGTTTCTCTCACTCCCTCCCTCCCCTCAATCTAATGCTAGTTTCTCTCTCCCCCTCCCTCCCTCCCCTCAATCTAATGCTAGTTTCTCTCTTTCCCTCCCTCCCTCCCCTCAATCTAATGTTAGTTTCTCTCTCTCCCTCCCTCCCTCCCCTCAATCTAATGCTAGTTTCTCTCTCCCTCCCTCCCTCCCCTCAATGCTAGTTTCTCTCTCTCCCCTCAATGCTAGTTTCTCTCTCTCCCTCCCTCCCTCCCCTCAATCTAATGCTAGTTTCTCTCTCCCTCCCTCCCCTCAATCTAATGCTAGTTTCTCTCTCCCTCCCTCCCTCCCCTCAATCTAATGCTAGTTTCTCTCTCTCCCTCCCTCCCTCCCTCCCTCCCCACAATCTAATGCTAGTTTCTCTCTCCCTCCCTCCCTCCCCTCAATCTAATGCTAGTTTCTCTCTCTCCCTCCCTCCCCTCAATCTAATGCTAGTTTCTCTCTCTCTCTCCCTCCCTCCCCTCAATCTAATGCTAGTTTCTCTCTCTCTCTCCCTCCCTCCCTTCAATCTAATGCTAGTTTCTCTCTCCCTCCCTCCCTCCCCTCAATCTAATGCTAGTTTCTCTCTCCCTCCCTCCCTCCCCTCAATCTAATGCTTGTTTCTCTCCCTCCCTCCCTCCCTCCCCTCAATCTAATGCTAGTTTCTCTCTCCCTCCCTCCCTCCCCTCAATCTAATGCTAGTTTCTCTCTCCCTCCCTCCCTCCCCTCAATCTAATGCTAGTTTCTCTCTCTCCCTCCCTCCCTCCCCTCAATCTAATGCTAGTTTCTCTCTCTCTCCCTCCCTCCCCTCAATCTAATGCTAGTTTCTCTCTCTCTCCCTCCCTCCCCTCAATCTAATGCTAGTTTCTCTCTCTCTCCCTCCCTCCCCTCAATCTAATGCTAGTTTCTCCCTCCCTCCCTCCCTCCCTCCCCTCAATCTAATGCTAGTTTCTCTCTCCCTCCCTCCCTCCCCTCAATCTAATGCTAGTTTCGCTCTCTCTCCGCTCAATGCTAGTTTCTCTCTCCCTCCCTCCCTCCCCTCAATGCTAGTTTCGCTCTCTCCCTCCCTCCCTCCCCTCAATCTAATGCTAGTTTCTCTCTCTCTCCGCTCAATGCTGGTTTCTCTCTCTCTCTCTCCCTCCCTCAATGCTAGTTTCTCCCTCCCCTCAATGCTAGTTTCTCTCTCTCCCTCCCTCCCTACCCTCAATGCTGGTTTCTTTCTTTCTCTCTCTCCCTCCCTCCCTCCCTCCCTCCCTCCCTCCCTCCCTCCCTCCCTCCCCTCAATGCTAGTTTCTCTCTTTCCCTCCCTCCCTCCCTCCCTCCCTCCCTCCCTCCCTCCCTCCCTCCCTCCCTCCCTCCCTCCCTCCCCTCAATCTAATGCTAGTTTCTCTCTCTCCCTCCCTCCCTCCCCTCAATGCTAGTTTCTCTCTCTCCCTCCCTCCCTCCCTCTCCTCAATGCTAGTTTCTCTCTCTCCCTCCCTCCCTCCCTCCCCTCAATGCTAGTTTCTCTCTCTCCCTCCCTCCCTCCCTCCCCACAATCTAATGCTAGTTTCTCTCTCTCCCTCCCTCCCTCCCTCCCCACAATCTAATGCTAGTTTCTCTCTCTCTCTCCCTCCCTCCCCTCAATCTAATGCTAGTTTCTCTCTCTCTCTCCCTCCCTCCCCTCAATCTAATGCTAGTTTCTCTCTCCCTCCCTCCCTCCCCTCAATGCTAGTTTCTCTCTCCCTCCCTCCCCTCAATCTAATGCTAGTTTCTCTCTCTCTCCCTCCCTCCCCTCTATCTAATGCTAGTTTCTCTCTCCCTCCCTCCCTCCCCTCAATCTAATGCTTGTTTCTCTCCCTCCCTCCCCTCAATCTAATGCTAGTTTCTCTCTCTCTCCCTCCCTCCCTCCCTCCCCTCAATCTAATGCTAGTTTCTCTCTCCCTCCCTCCCTCCCCTCAATCTAATGCTAGTTTCTCTCTCCCTCCCTCCCTCCCTCCCCTCAATCTAATGCTAGTTTCTCTCTCTCTCCGCTCAATGCTAGTTTCTCTCTCCCTCCCTCCCTCCCCTCAATGCTAGTTTCGCTCTCTCCCTCCCTCCCCTCAATCTAATGCTAGTTTCTCTCTCTCTCCCTCCCTCAATGCTAGTTTCTCCCTCCCCTCAATGCTAGTTTCTCTCTCTCTCTCCCTCCCTCCCTCCCCTCAATGCTGGTTTCTTTCTCTCTCTCCCTCCCTCCCTCCCTCCCTCCCCTCAATGCTAGTTTCTGTCTTTCCCTCCCTCCCTCCCTCCCTCCCTCCCTCCCTCCCTCCCTCCCTCCCTCCCTCCCTCCCCTCAATCTAATGCTAGTTTCTCTCTCTCCCTCCCTCCCTCCCCTCAATCTAATGCTAGTTTCTCTCTCTCCCTCCCTCCCTCCCCTCAATGCTAGTTTCTCTCTCTCCCTCCCTCCCTCCCTCCCCTCAATGCTAGTTTCTCTCTCTCCCTCCCTCCGTCCCTCCCCTCAATGCTAGTTTCTCTCTCTCCCTCCCTCCCTCCCTCCCCACAATCTAATGCTAGTTTCTCTCTCTCTCTCCCTCCCTCCCCTCAATCTAATGCTAGTTTCTCTCTCTCTCTCCCTCCCTCCCCTCAATCTAATGCTAGTTTCTCTCTCCCTCCCTCCCTCCCCTCAATGCTAGTTTCTCTCTCCCTCCCTCCCCACAATCTAATGCTAGTTTCTCTCTCCCTCCCTCCCTCCCCTCAATCTAATGCTAGTTTCTCTCTCTCTCCCTCCCTCCCTACCCTCAATCTAATGCTAGTTTCTCTCTCCCTCCCTCCCTCCCCTCAATGCTAGTTTCTCTCTCCCTCCCTCCCTCCCCTCAATCTAATGCTAGTTTCTCTCTCTCTCCCTCCCTCCCTCCCCTCAATCTAATGCTAGTTTCTCTCTCCCTCCCTCCCTCCCCTCAATGCTAGTTTCTCTCTCCCTCCCTCCCCACAATCTAATGCTAGTTTCTCTCTCCCTCCCTCCCTCCCCTCAATCTAATGCTAGTTTCTCTCTCCCTCCCTCCCTCCCCTCAATGCTAGTTTCTCTCTCCCTCCCTCCCTCCCCACAATCTAATGCTAGTTTCTCTCTCCCTCCCTCCCTCCCCTCAATCTAATGCTAGTTTCTCTCTCTCTCTCCCTCCCTCCCTCCCCTCAATCTAATGCTAGTTTCTCTCTCTCTCCCTCCCTCCCTCCCCTCAATCTAATGCTAGTTTCTCTCTCCCTCCCTCCCTCCCCTCAATGCTAGTTTCTCTCTCCCTCCCTCCCCACAATCTAATGCTAGTTTCTCTCTCCCTCCCTCCCTCCCCTCAATCTAATGCTAGTTTCTCTCTCCCTCCCTCCCTCCCCTCAATCTAATGCTAGTTTCTCTCCCTCCCTCCCCTCAATCTAATGCTAGTTTCTCTCTCCCTCCCTCCCTCCCCTCAATCTAATGCTAGTTTCTCTCTCTCTCCCTCCCTCCCCTCAATCTAATGCTAGTTTCTCTCTCTCCCTCCCTCCCTCCCCTCAATCTAATGCTAGTTTCTCTCTCTCCCTCCCTCCCTCCCTCAATCTAATGCTAGTTTCTCTCTCTCCCTCCCTCCCCTCAATCTAATGCTAGTTTCTCTCTCCCTCCCTCCCTCCCCTCAATCTAATGCTAGTTTCTCTCTCCTCCCTCCCCTCAATCTAATGCTAGTTTCTCTCTCTCCCTCCCTCCCTCCCCTCAATCTAATGCTAGATCTCTCTCTCTCACTACTCGCTTCACTCCCGCCTCCCCTCAATCTAATGCTAGTTTCTCTCTCTCTCTCCCTCCCTCCCCTCAATCTAATGCTAGTTTCTCTCCTGTCAGAGTTGCGTCCCCACAGGACGGTGTTCACGCGGGCCATCGAGGCATGTGACCTCCATTGGCAGGACCGTCACCTGCAGCACATCATCGCCAGTGACCTCTACGCCAACTACTGTTACCACGACAACCAGGACGGCTCGCTCTTCAGTGTGTGTGTGGGGGCAGTGTGTGTGTGTGGCAGTGTGTGTGTGGGGGAGTGTGTGTGTGTGTGGCGGGATGTGTGTGTGTGTGTGGGAGGGGGTGTGTGTGTGTGTGTGTGGCGAGTGTGTGTGTGTGTGTGTGTGTGGCGGGAGTGTGTGTGTGTGTGGGGGCAGTGTGTGTGTGTGTGGGAGGGGCAGTGTGTGTGGGGGAGGGGCAGTGTGTGTGTGTGCGTGTGTGGGTGGGCGTGTGTGTGTGGGGGCAGTGTGTGTGGGGGGGCGGTGTGTGTGTGTGGGCAGTCTGTGTGTGGGGGCAGTGTGTATGTGTGGGGGTGTGTGTGTGTGTGTGTGTGTGTGTGTGTGTACGGTGTTTCTGTGTGTGTGACGGTGTTTCTGTGTGTGTGGACTGTGTGTGTGTGTGTGTGTGTGTGGACTGGACCGTGGTGTGTGGACTGTCGCTGTGTGTGTGTGGATTGTCGGGTGTGTGTGTGTGTGTGTGTGTGTGTGTGTGTGTGTGTGTGTGTGTGTGTGTGGACTGGACCGTCGGTGTGTGGACTGTCGCTGTGTGTGTGTGGATTGTCGGGTCTGTGTGTGTGTGTGGACGGTGTGTGTGTGTGTGTGTGTGGAAGGTGTGTGTGTGTGTGTGTACGTGTGGACGGTGTGTGTGTGTGTGTGTGTGTGTGTGTGTGTGTGTGTGTGTGTGTGGACGGTGTGTGTGTGTGGACGGTGTGTGCACTGTGTGTTTGTGTGTGTGTGTGGGGGGGCTGTGTGTGTGTGTGTGTGTGTGTGGACGGTGTGTGTGTGTGGACGGTGTGTGGACGGTGTATGCACTGTGTGTTTGTGTGTGCGGTGTGTGTGGGGGGGCTGTGTGTGTGTGGGGGGGCTGTGTGTGTGTGTGTGTGGGGGGGGGGGGGCAGTGTGTGTGTGGGGGGGTGTGTGTGGGGGGGGCTGTGTGTGTGGGGCATTGTGTGTGGGGGGTGCAGTGTGTGTGTTTGGGGGGGCAGTGTGTGTTTGGGGGGGGCAGTGTGTGTGTGTTTGGGGGGGGCAGTCTGTGTGTGTTTGGGGGGGGCAGTCTGTGTGTGTTTGGGGGGGGCAGTGTGTGTGGGGGGGCTGTGTGTGTGTGGGGGGGGGCAGTGTGTGTTTGGGGGGGGCAGTCTGTGTGTGTTTGGGGGGGCAGTCTGTGTGTGTTTGGGGAGGGGCAGTGTGGGGGGGGCAGTGTGTGTTTGGGGGGGCAGTGTGTGTGTGTGTGTGGGGGGGTGTGTGTGGGGGGGGCTGTGTGTGTGGGGCATTGTGTGTGGGGGGTGCAGTGTGTGTGTTTGGGGGGGCAGTGTGTGTTTGGGGGGGGCAGTGTGTGTGTGTTTGGGGGGGGCAGTCTGTGTGTGTTTGGGGGGGGCAGTCTGTGTGTGTTTGGGGGGGGCAGTGTGTGTGGGGGGGCTGTGTGTGTGTGGGGGGGGGCAGTGTGTGTTTGGGGGGGGCAGTCTGTGTGTGTTTGGGGGGGCAGTCTGTGTGTGTTTGGGGAGGGGCAGTGTGGGGGGGGCAGTGTGTGTTTGGGGGGGCAGTGTGTGTGTGTGTGTGGGGGGGACAGTGTGTGTGTGTGGGGGTGCAGTGTGTGTGTGGGAGGGCTGTGTGTGGGGGGGCAGTGTGTGTGGTGTGGGGGCAGTGTGTGTGTGTGTGGGTGGGATAGTGTGTGTGTGTGTGTGTGTGGGGGGGCAGTGTGTGTGTGTGGGGTGGCAGTGTGTGTGTGTGGGAGGGGGGCAGTGTGTGGGGGTGCAGTGTGTGGGTGGGAGGGCTGTGTGTGGGGGGGCAGTGTGTGTGGTGTGGGGGCAGTGTGTGTGTGTGTGGGTGGGATAGTGTGTGTGTGTGTGTGGGGGGGGGCAGTGTGTGTGTGTGTGGGGTGGCAGTGTGTGTGTGTGTGGGAGGGGGGCAGTGTGTGTGTGTGGGAGGGGGGCAGTGTGGGTGTGTGTGTGTGTGTGTGTGGGGGGAGTGTGTGTGTGTGTGTGGCGGGAGTGTGTGTGTGGGGGGGGCAGTGTGTGTGTGTGGGGGAGGGGCAGTGTGTGTGTGTGTGTGGGCAGTCTGCGTGGGGGGGCAGTGTGTATGTGTGTGTGTGTGTGGGTGGACTGGACTGTCGGTGTGTGGACTGTCGCTGTGTGTGTGTGGATTGTCGGGGTCTGTCTGTGTGTGTGGACGGTTGTGTGTGTGTGTGTGTGGAAGGTTGTGTGTGTGTGTGTGTACGTGTGGACGGTGTTTCTGTGTGTGTGGACGGTGTTTCTGTGTGTGTGGACGGTGTGTGTGTGTGTACGTGTGGACGGTGTTTCTGTGTGTGTGGACGGTGTGTGTGTGTGGACGGTGTGTGTGGGTGTGTGTACGTGTGGACGGTGTTTCTGTGTGTGTGGCCGGTGTTTCTGTGTGTGTGGACTGTGTGGACGGTGTGTGTGTGTGTGGACGGTGTGTGTGTGTGTGTGGACGGTGTGTGTGTGTGTGTGTGGACGGTGTGTGTGGGTGGGTGTGTGTGTGTGTGTACGGTGTGTGTACTGTGTGTTTGTGTGTGTGTGTGGGGGGGCTGTGTGTGTGTGTGTGTGTGGGGGGGCAGTGTGTGGGCGGGGAGTGTGTGTGTGTGGGGGGGGGGAAGTGTGTGTGGGGGAGGGGCAGTGTGTGTGTGTTTGGGGGGGCAGTGTGTGTGTGTTTGGGGGGGGGGCAGTGTGTGTGTGTTTGGGGGGGGGCAGTGTGTGAGTAGGTGTATGTGTGGGGGGGCAGTGTGTGTTTGGGGGGGCAGTGTGTGTGTGTGTGTGGGGGGCAGTGTGTGTGGGGGGGCTGTGTGTGTGTGTGGGGGGGCAGTGTGTGTGGGGGGGGCAGTGTGTGTGGGGGGGCAGTGTGTGTGTGGGGGGGGCAGTGTGTGTGTGTGGGGGGGGGCAGTGTGCGTGTGTACGGGGGGCAGTGTGCGTGTGGGGGGGGGGGCAGTGTGCGTGTGGGGGGGCAGTGTGTGTGTTTGTGTGTGTGGGGGGGGGCTGTGTGTGTGGGGGGGGCAGTGTGCGTGTGGGGGGGGCAGTGTGTGTGTGTGTGTGGGTGGGGTAGTGTGTGTGTGGGGGGGCAGTGTGTGTGTGTGTGTGTGTTTGTGTGTGTGTGTGTGGGGTGGCAGTGTGTGTGTGTGGGAGGGGGGCAGTGTGGGGGGGTGTGTGTGTGTGGGGGGGGAGTGTGTGTGTGTGGGGGGGGGAGTGTGTGTGTGTGTGTGTGGGGGGGGAGTGTGTGTGTGTGTGTGGCGGGAGTGTGTGTGTGTTTGTGGCAGGAGTGTGTGTGTGGGGGAGGGCAGTGTGTGTGTGTGGGGGAGGGGCAGTGTGTGTGGGGGAGGGGCAGTGTGTGTGGGGGGGGGCAGTGTGTGTGGGGGGGTAGTGTGTGTGTGGGGGGCAGTGTGTGTGTGTGGGGGGCAGTGTGTGTGTGTGGGGGGGCAGTGTGCGTGTGTGCGGGGGGCAGTGTGTGTGTGGGGGGGAGTGTATGTGTGGGGGGGGCAGTGTGTGTGGGGGGGGGCAGTGTGTGTGTGTGCGGGGGGCAGTGTGCGTGTGGGGGGGGCAGTGTGCGTGTGGGGGGGGCAGTGTGTGTTCTTTGGGGGGGCTGTGTGTGTGGGGGGGGGGCAGTGTGTGTGTGTGTGTGTGTGTGTGTGTGGGTGGGGTAGTGTGTGTGTGGGTGGGGTAGTGTGTGTGTGTGGGGGGGTAGTGTGTGTGTGTGGGGGGGCAGTGTGTGTGTGTGGGGGGGCAGTGTGTGTGTGTGTGGGTGGGGGGCAGTGTGGGGGGGTGTGTGTGTGTGGGGGGGGGCAGTGTGTGTTTGGGGGGGGCAGTGTGTGTGTGTGTGGGGGGGCAGTGTGTGTGTGGGGGGGAAGTGTTTGTTACGGGGGTGCATTGTGTGGGGGGGCAGTGTGTGTGTAGGGGGGGGGGGCAGTGTATGTGTGGGGGGGCAGTGTGTGTGTGTGGGGGGGCAGTGTGTGTGTGTGGGGGGGCAGTGTGTGTGTGTGGGGGCAGTGTGTGTGGGGGGGGCAGTGTGTGTGTGTGGGGGCAGTGTGTGTGGGGGGGGCAGTGTGTGTGGGGGGGGC
The DNA here is from genome assembly GCF_965601325.2 of Salmo salar. Classification (NCBI taxonomy): domain Eukaryota; kingdom Metazoa; phylum Chordata; class Actinopteri; order Salmoniformes; family Salmonidae; genus Salmo; species Salmo salar. Next base: position 37,850,582 of record NC_138310.1, on the reverse strand, counting down.
AGTGTGTGTGTGGGGGGGCAGTGTGTGTGGGGGGGGCAGTGTGTGTGTGGGGGGGAGTGTGTGTGTGTGTGTGGGGGGGCAATGTGTGTGGGGGGGAGTGTGCGCGTGTGGGGGGGCAGTGTGCGCGTGTGGGGGGGCAGTGTGCGTGTGTGGGGGGGCAGTGTGCGTGTGGGGGGGGCAGTGTGTGTGTGTGGGTGGGGTAGTGTGTGTGCGTGGGGTGGCAGTGTGTGGGGTGGCAGTGTGTGTGTGTGGGAGGGGGGCAGTGTGTGTGTGTGTGGGAGGGGGGCAGTGTGTGTGTGTGGGGGGGAGTGTGTGTGTGTGGGGGGGAGTGTGTGTGTGTGGGGGGGAGTGTGTGTGTGTGGGGGGGGAGTGTGTGGGGGGGGAGTGTGTGTGGGGGGGAGGGGCAGTGTGTGTGGGGGAGGGGCAGTGTGTGTGGGGGGGCGCAGTGTGTGTGTGTGGGGGGGGCAGTGTGTGTGTGGGCAGTCTGTGTGGGGGGGGCAGTGTGTGTATGTGTGGGGACGGTGGGGGTGTGTATGTGTGTGGACTTGTGTCTGTGTGTACTTGTGTGTGGGGGTGTGTGTT